>NC_090298.1:105130000-105435416 GCF_039906515.1 Pseudorca crassidens
ACATCCCAGAAACCAAGTCAAATGGGGATTGCTCAAATAGTCTGGGGAGGAGAGAGGAGGAATGGGGCATGGAGGAGATGGTGTGAAGTGTTTTCTATGTGACACCAGAGAGTAAAATACTCACACCAGTGGGAAAATTACAGGGAGGTAGAACATTTTCTGACAATTACAGGAATCCAAAAATGAGATGAGCTACGCTGAAAGGTAATAAACTCCTCGTCACTGGAAATGTTCAAGAAGATGACCACCTGTCAAGGCTACAGGAAGGAAGCCTCCCTCATGAGGAGCTTAGATAGTCATCTAGTTGTCAGACCAACACAGGCTGGGAGCTGGTTGAGAAGCAGACCACGCCTGGGAGTCTGATTCAGCAGCTCTGCGTGGAATCCAGAGAATCTCTGCTGGGAAACCACTGGACCAGATCAGTGGACTCCACGGTGGAGGGGAGAATGAAGAGGACAACTCCTTCATATTTACATTTTTATATAAAAGTTAAAAAAAGGAAGTAAGCTTACTGATGTTTGAGGTCTGGTGAATCAGATAGTCCCGTCTCACAACTGAGATGCCACATAGGATACTATAGGCAGAGCAGGAGTACTCCAGCACTGAAAGTTGCAGCAGTATCTTCATTGTTCATTCACATTAACATGTTTCCATATATTGTAGTTTATTGGGACCTGTTAAAGAAATTTATGGATGATATTATTTTAAATAACAGAATTGCAAATAGTATAGTCTTTACAATATTTTGAATGAAATGGGAAATAACCATGACAATCTTTTGTGTCACAGAGAGGTTTGTAGCTTACCTTGGGTCAAAATAATTAAAGCATAGTCAAACATAAAGTTGTGCGCTTTTTTCTTTATGAAAAGACATGTATCCAATTTTGCTGACCTTCTGTGATGACAACTAGCTGTTGGTAGTAGAACTCATGGCAGAAATTTTTATAAAGCAAAACACACTTCATACGTTCCATTTATTTAGGGTTTAGTATGGGCCAGGCGTTGTTCTGTTTTAATGAGTTAAGTCACTGATTCTTCACACAGTCTTAGAAGGTAGAGACTGCCAACTCCTTTTTATAGATGAGGAAACTGAGGCACAGAAAGGTGAAGTGACTTCCCCAAGATCACTCAGTTAATGAAAGAGTGGAGTTTAAATGAAGGCCTTTAATCAGTCATCTAAACTAATTTACTCCTTCTCTAAAATGAGAAATCAGTTGTTTTTTGACAGTAACTTGTGCTTTGGAGAAAACATTTTGAAAATAATGGCTGAAAATGTTTCCATTATTAATGTTATTTTTGTTGCCAAAGCTGTATAAGTGTTTAAACTTTAAAAACCATAACATCACAAACTCAGAAAATTTAGAAATAGAATTTCAAAACTGATTTAAAAATGAAGAGTTTCGGGCTTCCCTGGTGGTGCAGTGGTTGAGAGTCCGCCTGCCGATGCAGGGGACACGGGTTCGTGCCCCGGTCCGGGAAGATCCCACATGCCGCAGAGCGGCTGGGCCCGTGAGCCATGGCTGCTGAGCCTGCGCGTCCGGAGCCTGTGCTCCACAATGGGAGAGGCCGCAACAGTGAGAGGCCCGCGTACCGCAAAAAAAAAAAAAAAAAAAAAAGAAGAGTTTCAGTATATTTTGAACTCATTTATTAGATATATAAAACTACAGTAAGTTTCAATTTGTTGACAAGAACAAATGATAGAGCAGGAAAAATATAAATTTACTAGCAAATTTCTATAACAACTTTCACATAGTTGGTGAATGAGATTAGAAATAAGTTTCATAATTTAGTAAGCCCAGCCAGCACTTTTTTCCCCATTTTGTTGGATATGTTTTTGAGAAGTAGATTTCTCACCAGTGGCAGCCATTAAAGCAGTGCCAAACTTTCAAATCCCAGTATCACAAAGTATTAAACTAAGATTTAAAAAAATAATGAATCATATTCAATTGCATTATTCTCAGCAGAGAAATGTTATCAATAGAGGTGTCTTTTTAGTGAGAGAAAAAAATTCTTTGCTCCTATTAATAAAATATAATAAAATAAAAATTATTTTAAAACATTTTATCTCCATGTTACCTTTTTAAATTTTCTCATTTTGTGGCTTTAAAGATTGTAATATATTGATACAATAGTGTGTGTATATATGTATATGTGTGTATATATATATATATATATATAAAACGTATAAGTGAATATATAAAAATAACAGGGTGCATGCTCAGATAGTTTACTGAGATGGGCCCATGGTCAGCAAAGGTTGGGGTGGGGTTGGAGACCACTGGATGTGATGTCCTTCAAGGTCCATTCCCTAGTTTGGAATCTTCAGTTCTCAGGTAAATGCTCTGTTCTTATTTGGTGGGTGATAAAACCTAAGTGCCAGAAAGACACTTCCCTCCAGGGCAGGCAGCACCTCATTATCCATCCCACTGCCCCAAATCCCGTCAAAAACAAAAAACAAAAAACAAGGCTCAAGACCCACATTTCTGAGTCAACTTAATTTAAGACTTGGAGCTCTCTGTGTATTGTACAACATCTAATGCACTGTTGATACCCAATAAATAACAAATCATGATGTTAATAATTGAAATTTGATGTTACTGCTCCTGTGAAATGATTTTCTGAAGAATTATTCCCTATTCACTCATGAAGAAAAATGGCAGGTATAGACAGAGCAATAGCTTTTAAGAAAATTTAGTTCCAGCTACTCTGCTCGTGGTTTTACTCCCCCATCTTTGGTAAATCTGATGAATAACTGAGCAAGACAGACCCAGAACCAGCCTAAGCTGCTCCATACCGCCCCAACCTTTTGTCTTTCAGTGTTTAGGTGGGAATGTCTAGGACAATGAATTGTATGATTTTAAAGTGCTGACAAACATTAATTAACTAGGGGTACTTCTTTGTTTGAAGAGAGTTATATCTAATTGTGAATATGTCTCCAATTATCTGCTCTCCTTTTTTGACTGTATTATCATCTGAAATCTGCAGTATCTAATTTCCTTGTACATTTATTTTAGTATGCTTTTTGAAGTAGGTGGCAACCATGAAAAAATGGACATATAGTCACCTTAATGAGACAAATCATAATTGTACAAGATTTATGTTTATGCTCATGTATGTGCATACATGTATTTACACACAAACATACACACACATATCCTTCTATTTGTAACCTGTTCCCTTTCAAGGTGTGAATTTTGACAGTTGTCATACCCACATTGAACTGGACTTCATTCCTTCTGAGCTGAGATTTTGTTGAGATTTGTTTAACAGCAGAAATCAGAAAAGTGCTCCAGAAAAGTAAATTAATCCTCCTGCAGAAGCGAGTGTAATTAATCATGAGAGAAAACTGGCCATGCATGTCAACAGAGTCCAGAGAATTAGCTGAGCCTTACTGATTCATTACCTACCATGGACCCCTCCTCCCACCCCATGCAGGAAGAGAGGTGACATGAAGACGCTAGCCATACCTGACACTGGCAGCATGGGCCTGGGGACCAGATGGATTACAAACTGCAAGGGATGCTGGGCTTGTGTTTTGGCATAAGCAGTGCACACTGTTAATTAGGAGCATAGCTTTGAACAGCGTCTTAAATAATTAGCCAGGGCAGGTATGTGATTGTGCAGGGGCGGATTACAGATTTTTCTGTTGCTTAGAGAAATTTATTCTAGTAACAAAGGAACAAAATGTAAATTAATCTACAACTGGAGGACTTAACATTTATTATGAATTTCAAAGTAAGCTTCTAAGAAAACCATCTACCAAAACCTTCTAGACATAACAGTAGCGTATAAATACTGATGTTGATGTCACGCCTAGCCTAGTGTCCGCACTGCTAATCAGATTCTAGAGGCAGTGTTATATGGTGGACATAACAGATGTCAAACAGACCCAAATTCAAGGCCTGCCTTTACCATTTACTAGCTCTGTTAGACACAGCAGATTTTAAAATCCTCACAAGTAAGATAGGAATCATAGTACTTGTTATGGGCTGAATTGTGTCCCCCCCCAAATTTGTATGTTGAAGTCCTAACCCCCAGTGCCTTAGAATGTGACTGGATTTGGAGATAGGGTTTTTATTTAATTATTTTTATTATTTTTAATTCTTTTTAAAAAAATTTTTATTGGAGTATAGTTGATTTACAATGTGTTAGTTTCAGGAGTACAGCAAAGTGAATCAGTTATACATATATCCACTCTTTTTTTAAGATTCTTTTTCCGTATTGGCCATTACAGAGTATTGAGTAGAGTTCCCTGTGCTATGCAGCAGGTTCTTATTAGTTATCTATTTTATATATAGTAGTGTGTATATGTCAATCCCAGTGTTCCAGTTTATCCCTCCCCCTCTTTATCCCCTGGTAACCATAAGTTTGTTTTCTTTCTTTTTTTTTTTTTAACAGGGGTATAGTTGTTTTACAATGTTGTGTTAGTTTCTACTGTACAATGAAGTGGAGTTCCCTGTGCTATACAGTGGGTTCTTATTAGTTATCTATTTTATACATATTAGTGTATACATGTCAATCCCAGTCTCCCAGTTCATCCCACCCCCCACCCCCCGCTTTCCCCCCTTGGTGTCCATACATTTGTTCTCTACATCTATGTCTCTATTTCTGCCTTGCAAACTGGTTCATCTGTACCATTTTTGTAGATGCCACATATATGCGCTAATATACGATATTTGTTTTTCTTACTTACTTCACTCTGTATGACAGTCTCTAAGTCCATCCACAGCTCTACAAATGACCCAATTTCGTTCCTTTCTATGGCTGAGTAATATTCCATTGTATATATGTACCACATCTTCTTTATCCATTTGTCTCTCGATGGGCATCTAGGTTGCTTCCATGACCTGGCTATTGTAAATAGTGCTGCAATGAACACTGGGGTGCATGTGTCTTTTTGAATTATGGTTTTCTCTGGGTATATGCCCAGCGGTGGGCTTGCTGGGTCATATGGTAATTCTATTTTTAGTTTTTTAAGGAACCTCCGTACTGTTCTCCATAGTGGCTGTATCAATTTACATTCCCACCAACAGTGCAAGAGGGTTTCCCTTTTCTCCACAGAAGATAGGGTTTTTTTTTTAATTAATTTATTTTATTTTATTTATTTTTGGCTGTGTTGGGTCTTCATTGCTGCCCGCAGGCTTTCTCTAGTTGCAGTGAGTGGGGGCTACTGTTCGTTGCAGTGCGTGGGCTTCTCATTGTGGTAGCTTCTCTTGTTGCAGAGCATGGGCTCTAGGCGTGTGAGCTTCAGTAGTTGCAGCATGCTGGCTCAGTAGTTGTGGCTTGTGGGCTCTAGAGCACAGGCTCAGTAGTTGCGGTGCACTGGCTTAGTTGCTCAGCAGCATGTGGGATCTTCCCGGACCAGGGCTTGAACCCATGTCCCCTGCGTTGGCAGGTGGATTCTTAACTACTGCGCCACCAGGGAAGCCTGGAGATAGGGTTAGTTCCAGCTACTCTGCTCGTGGTTTTACTCCCCCATCTTTGGTAAATCTGATGAATAACTGAGCAAGACAGACCCAGAACCAGCCTAAGCTGCTCCATACCGCCCCAACCTTTTGTCTTTCAGTGTTTAGGTGGGAATGTCTAGGACAATGAATTGTATGATTTTAAAGTGCTGACAAACATTAATTAACTAGGGGTACTTCTTTGTTTGAAGAGAGTTATGTCTAATTGTGAATATGTCTCCAATTATCTGCTCTCCTTTTTTGACTGTATTATCATCTGAAATCTGCAGTATCTAATTTCCTTGTACATTTATTTTAGTAAATGTACTAAAAAAAAAGGACATATAGTCATTTTTGGACATATAGAATGGACATATAAATGGACATATAGAATGAAGCTGTTAGGGTAGGCCCTAATCCAATCTGACAGGTGTCCTTATAAGAAAAGGATTCCTCACCATGCCCCTGTGGTATCTGTTTGAAATTGGACTTGGGGCAGTATGGTTCTTTCCCTTGTATCCAAGAGGATGCTGCCAACACAACCTCTTTGAGGAGCAGTAAGCCACCTCTCCCCAAACACCCCTCTTATCTCTGTTCTGGATTCTTCCCTCTGGCTTTTTTAAGGTTTAGCTCCAGGAGAGAGTGCCTCCTCTGGGATAGGCTTTCTGAGCAGGTAAATCCACCTTCTTCTGCCAGTTCAAAATCTACAAAGGAAGGGTTGTCTGCCAATGGTGGAGATCGTGGTTAAGAGAGGGTGAGAATATCTCATTGGATACTGGTGGTGTCATATATTTCTGTACTTCTTTCATTGACATGAAGAGGTGGATACCTAATGGCTCCACAATTTGTGCAAAGTCAAAGTAGATGTCATCTTAGAAACAAACATGAATATCTGTGAGGTTCCCACTCTGACGCTTGGCTTTGGAGCCAGATAAATTAACACAACCCCATGGTTACAATACTTATGCCCCAATTCTAGACAGAAACAGTTGGTAACTCACAGCCCTGTTGCTGCTGCTGGCCTCATGTCTAGCCTCTTGTCTGGGAAGGCAGTGTGTGCCACCGCCTGCTCTCCTCCTGGGCTGACAGGGGAGAAACTGCCATGATGACAGCATGGCAAATGAAACCTGGTCTGGGCTATGCACAGGTGTTACCTTTAAGATGTTGAGGAGGTAAGGTATTCTTCAGGCATGGAATTCAGAAGAGTTCTCTTTCTTTTTTTTTTTTTTGTGGTACGCGGGCCTCTCACTGTCGTGGCCTCTCCCGTTGCGGAGCACAGGCTCCGGACGCGCAGGCTCAGCGGCCATGGTTCACGGGCCTAGCCTCTCCACGGCATGTGGGATCCTCCCGGACCAGGGCACGAACCCACGTCCCCTGCATCAGCAGGCAGACTCTCAACCACTGCGCCACCAGGGAAGCCTGAGTTCTCTTTCTTCTATGGGCCAAGAAGTTTGTTGGCTGCAACCGTTTGTGTATTCATTAAATTGACAAACATTTACTGCAAGCCTACCAACTGCAAACCACTGAAATGCTCTCTGAGGAGAATAATAATAGTAACAATAATAAATAGTTTATTATGTCATAGGCTCTGGGCTAGGCCCTTTACATATTATTATTGATTTTATTGATAACATTTGTTCAGTGTCTGCTGTGTAGTAGGAACTGTGCTAAACAGTTTGCATGCATTTTATTCTTATAATACCTGATGAGGGGAGGTACTCTTGGTCTCATTTCACTGGTGGGAAAGCTGAGATTCGGATGATGCTGAAGGTCACATAGCTGGTACCTGCTGAAGCCAGGGGTAAAACTTAGGTTGTTCTGATCCCAACGTGTATTCTTGCTTTATTTGGTTGTCCAAAAGATAGTTGAGAAAGAAACATTCTTTGATAATCGAGGCCCCTTGTGCGTTATGCTTGGAAGTCACTCTCAAGAGAAACATTCTATAAACAATGCTATCTTTATTTCACCAAATCACGTGTCTGGTGTGGTTTTCAGACTGTTGCTCAAATCTCCACCCCACACCCTGCAACCAGCTTTTCATGGACATTTGAGAGCTATTACTTTGGGTTAAGGCTGTGCCCAGTGGTGTGTGTGTGTGGGGGATGTTTATGCCATTGTGTCAGTTGCACCTTCAGGTGAGAGTGTTTGTCATGTCGTATTCTCTTAGGGGTGCTGGAGAGGTCAGTGCATGTTGATAGGGAGAAATAGGGCCACAGGATATGTGAAAGTCTGAGGTGCAGGCCCCTCCAGGACAGCGCATACAGTGAGGCTCAAGTCTTCTGAGGGACTAGCTGGTTTGTGTCACTGTGAGCTGGGATTTCCTGAAGCTCAAGGCTGCTCTCTTTCCAAATCTATCTAATCTCTAGACGGATGATGGCTTGGATAGAAATGTTAGGAAGTAGGCAGAGTCAAGCTGTTTGTGAATAAAAGAAAACTCCAAATCTCTGAAATTAATCTAACCAGGGTCATGTCTACCTACATGTAGCCCATTTGAATAGAGATATGATTCTCTCTGTTTAATCCAACTACAACCTATTACTACTAGAACTAATGTTTATATCATGCTGACCATCTACAAAGCACTTTTATAGGCATCAGCTCATTTGGTTATTCCAGAAAACTCTGGGATGGATCATTTTCTTCCTTTTCCCTCTAAGGGAACAGAGGCTCACATAGTTGAATGATTTGCCCAGGGTCACAGGGCCAGACTGTGGGGCATGTGAAGGGAAGCACACCTCATTTTGGGGCAAAGCCAGAAGTCCTTGGTCACATCAAGCTGCCTCCTTGACTGAACGCTCATTCCCCTTATGGAAACCTGAAAATGCTGGGCTCCCAAATCACAGACAAGTTTCAATAAACAAAAAGGCTGACGGAAGTCTTTCTACTCCTCCTGGGTATACACAGTCAGTCTGAAGGCCTAAATCATGGAAGCACTCCCTCTAACTCTGCTCTCACTGGAGACGACTCTCAAGGCTTTGCAGCTGGTTGAGTCAGCTCTGCTGTTGAATGGGTGGAGCAGATAAAGTCAGTGCCCTGGCCTGATTCCTCAGATCTCTCCTTACTGTTTGTGTGCGCCAGTGGGTTTGGTATGATTTGCTGTCAGAGGTCAGGACTGACTGACAGATGTGGCAGTACCTCTGGTTGGATGACTGTCAGGTGGAGCTAACATTCCAGAGCTCCCCTGTGGGATCTGGTGAAGTCACTGCGGGAGTGTCTACCAAAGATCACACCTTTGCTTGATTTACTGCCTTTCCCAGTCCTGCTTCCGTCAACCCCTATCAGTGGCCTCTGGGAGGTCTTCCTGGATAAATCGCTTGCACTTGAATCCTTGTCTCTAATTCTGCTTCTAGAGACGCTAACCTAAAATAGAGTATCAGAAGTATATTCTAGAATCTTTCAGGTGCCCTAGTTTGGTGTTTATCTTCACATCTTCGATTAAGCAGTTTTGATGTTTATTAGTTGTCTGACCTTAAATTATTTAAAATCTCCGAGCCTCTTTTGGCATCTCTAACATGGGGATAATCACACCTGCCTCGCAGGGCCATGGTAGGGATTTAATGAGATAAGGTAGGTGAAGCACTTAATATTTATAGGTGGTGTTCAGATATTATTACCTATTTTTCTAATATTTTGTGTGGAAATTTCTCTAGTGACATTGGATCAAAGTCACAGAATAATTCTACAATGGTGCAACCTTGTACCTCTGTGAATTTCATAGACTTAGAGACAAAAGCTGTTTATAGCATATAATCCAAGTGTCTCAGGATTTAGCAGCTGCTGATTGCAAATGCAGTCACATCATATTAAACCCCAAATGTCAACAGCAGCAAGCAAACCCCCATTTGACTCAGAGAGGCCCAGTCATTTATAGAGCCCCTCCGAGGGGTGCTCACATATGTCCACAATTATTCCACGCTGCTGTTTGCCGAGCCTGGATTTACAGATTTATGTCCCATCGTTTGCACAGAGTTGCTGATCCCGGCCTACTGCTCTTCTCCTGTCAGCGCTGTCAGGTGCTGCTAGGGAAGATGGAGAGCCCCACGCCTAATGTCATTTTCACAGTGGAGCAAACCCGCTGCCCCCTAAGGCCTAAAATCCTCATTATTGTTTTTGTGAGGATCTTTCTTTTTTATTTTTTGTGCTCAGCTGGGAGAGGTATGGCCAGGTTGCTTGAGTCCTCTGTGATTGCTGATAAAGTTCATTCAGCTGCAGATGGTAGTGCCAGGACTTGGCAGCAGCCAGGCCCTATAATAGGCACAGACTCTGGTAAAGCTGGAAACCCACTGCCCCCAGCATGAAGAATCTGTGCCTCAAGGTCGGGACCCTGATGGCCACCACGTCTGATAGCCACCAAATGAAAAGAATGCTCCTTCTTCTTTGTGTGTGTGTGTTGGCAGGGTCGGGGATGGAGTGAGGTACAGGGGTGGGAAGGCAGGAACAGTGAAAAGTACCCATAATGAGTTCACCAGAGCCAAAAGAGTTTCAGAATTTATTTATTTATTTATTTTTGGCTGCCTCGGGTCTTCGTTGCTGTGCACGGGCTTTCTCTAGTTGCGGCGAGTGGGAGCTACTCTTCGATGCGCGGCCTTCTCATTGCAGTGGCTTCTCTTGTTGTGGAGCATCGGGCTTGAGGCACACGGGCTTCAGTCGTTGTGGAGCATGGGCTCAGTAGTTGTGGCTTGCAGGCTCTAGAGCGAAGGCTCACCAGTTGTGGTGCACAGGCTTTGTTGCTCCATAGCATGTGGGATCTTCCTGGACCAGGGATCGAACCCGTGACCCCCGCGTTGGCAGGTGGATTCTTAACTACTGTGCCACCAGGGAAGTCCCGAAAGAGTTTCAGAATTTTTTTTATGTTTTCAGTTAACACACAGAACCCTTTCTCCTCAGGATAAACACTGCTGTCAATCTCCTTGAGTGGCAATGAGTTCTTGAACCTGCCACCACCTATAACCACAATCACCTGTCCCTCCAGGTTCAAGCCCTGTTGCTGGTCTTAGAGCACAGATAAAGCAATTACTATTTAAAACCACAAGTGGCTGCAGCAGCTTCAGCCTGTAAGTAAGTAGCATAATTTCTCTCTGGAGTAAATAGCCTTTTATTTAAACAAAGATGAGGCCCACGGGGCATGATTTGGAAGGAGGAATTGAAACAGAGAGATAGCTAAACCTATCAGCATAAAAAATAAACTAGGATTTTCTGGGGAGAAGAGTCGAGAAAGGAGAAGAAGGGAACAGGAGCCGCAAGGGATTAAACCACAGCATGGAGGCCATGGGTGTGGAGGCCATGGGTCTCTGAGAACGGCACGCGTTAGACATCACCAGTGGCCAAAGGCGAGGATGTTTTGTGTTTCCTTTTACACTGTTTGCTCTGTGCTGAAAAGTAATTGCCTGAGGTGAGGCCTTGTGCCAGTGGTGTTTCTGGGAAAATCAAGGGAAAGAGTCTGTGTTACTGATCTAAGAGCTAGAATGCAGAGCAAATGGAGCAGCCCTGGGACTGGCTGGGGAGAGAGACAGAGAACTTTTACTATGGAAAGGAGAAATCAGAGGGAGAGTCTCTGGGGAGTCATGGAGCCTGAATTTCCATTCAACTAATATCTGGATGACAGCCTAACTAACCCCCCTTGTCATCTGACTGTCGCCCACCCTAGCCCATCGAACATGGCTGTATATGTCTGATTCCCAGTTTGTTTCTAGGTTTTTGCCCGGTAAGGAAGCTCCTCAGATCCCAAATAAGTCACTGGATGCAAACGGCTAAGTGGGAGGAAAAGCATGTGTAACTGATATGGTGACCCAGCAAGACTCATGGGGTGTGATCATACAACAACTTTAGTTTGTCTCCCACAACCATTGGAAAAAATTTTTTTGGTTACCAAATACAACCTTTATTCAAAAAGTCCAGCTCATAAAATAACAAACACTCCAAGCTTGATTTGAAGTCAAATCTTCTCGCTTCCCCAGTTAAGCCTCCAGAGGTGGGGAGCTGGGGTCCTTGCCACCTCTTTGCTAGAATCTGTTTCTGCTCTTCCAGGGCTTGAATACAGTAGGGGAAGAGCGAGAGTTGTTAACTGGGGCACAGAAAAGTTCTCACGTGACTGAAACTGTCTCGTGGGTTGGGTTTGCGGTCTGTGGGCTGGGCAGCCGTTTAAGTTAAGCTTTGGTTCTTTGGAGAACCCCATCACCGTGGGCCTTTCATCTGAAGCTCCCTTGACCCCGGGGGAGGCATCTCCATTGTGGTCGATTGCTTCCTCCTTCTGCAGCCCCCAGACATATTGCAATGTCCTTAGCTTCTCGCCACTAGGGTCTCGCTGCCCCTTTGGGAAGTTTCACTGGACAGAAGCTGACCCCATGTTCATTCTTTGTTACGTGACCCACTTCCGCCCATGGGAAATACACGTCCATTTGCACCCTTGACAGACTCTGAGAGCATAGGCTGCCCCATGCACTTATTCTTTGACTCGTCTGTCAGCTCATATTAAGTTTTAAGTGAGAGTCAGACACCAGCTCACGTGTTCTCCAATTACTCTCCTCAAGTATATGTCCCCCACCCTTCCCAACTTTCCAGATGCAAAGATTGCATAGCACACTTCTCTTCCGGGAAAACCTCTTTCCCTATGTCCTCTGAGTCCAGGTGTTTTTACGCCCTCTATGTAAATGAAAAGTCTAAGATTTCTCACCTGTACTTGTCACCAACTCTGACATTTCTGCGTGGAAATATAAAACAGTTTGGATTGTAGGATGTTGACTTTATGCTGTGGCTGAAATGTTCCCTCAGAAGCCCCATTGCTCCTCTTTGTAATCTGACTTGCATGAGGGCCACCCACCCATCAGACATGGCGGTTTATGTCTGAGTTTCCAATAGGATGATGGTTCAAGTCTTTTTTTCCTGAGGGAACTCTTCAATCCCAATGACAATAAGTGGATACAAATGGTTAAAGGGAGGTTATTTCCTCATTCATTCCCCAGAAACATTTGGGGCTCAGTGCTTGCCTCACTGAGCCTCCCTGTGACAATTAAAAAATGTCCAATTGTTCTCCTTTTTCACTCTTGGTGGAAGGACAGAAACTGCTGAAGTGAAGGTATATCAGGATGCTTTTCTCTGACTGGTTTTGAAAATTTTTTCCTAAGTCTCATATAATGAACCTCACATGTTAGGATCTAGCAGAGTTTGGAGAAATACTGTAAGTCTATGTAACCATAGAGCAAGGTAGAAAGTGATTTTCACCACTCTCTTGTTCTTCTCATCCTCTTACCTGGAAAATACCCCTTGATTCTCATTCAGACTGATCTTTTCTCATAAAATATAGTGGCCTTCATTTTGAAGTTTTGAATTGAATATGATGCTTAGCTTAAAAGTTATGTTCTGAAGGATGTGAAAGTTTCATCAAATTACAGATTTATTTTGTGTAATGTGGTTGCTGGTATTGGTTGCCTGAAGCCAAAGAACCATGAAAGGTACACTAAGAAATAGGACCTATGGTTTTGCCAATGTGTCATTTGAGATATAGCTCTCCTTCTAAGTTGGCCAACTAGGTTGAGATTAATGAGGAAGGTGGTGTGTGTGTGTGGGGGGGAGGGTGGGTGGTTGTGTGTGTGTGTGCGCGTGCGCATACATTTCATTCACCCAATCAATTCCAGTGAGATAATACAGAAGTGGCCATGAGGGAGAAGAAGTAGACAATGGGCACAGATAACCTCCTGTTCCATTCAGTGGTGTTAAGTAGTAATGAGCATAATCTTCATTTTTTTTTTAAAAAAAGGTTTGGCAGTGTAGTTTAGTAAAACAAAGAAACACCAAATGGAAACCTCTCTGCCATTTACTTAGAATCTGAAACCTTGGTTGCTAGTTCTACCTCCAGCTGGTACTGGCCATAGGACCCTAGACAAATTACTTCTTTGAGCCTCAGGTTTCTGCATCTATAAAATGGTGAAAAACCTATCTATTGTGTGGAACTGTCACTTAAAGGAGACACTGTTCAGGAAGTTCTCTGTGAACTGTACAATGGGACCTGGTGTGATGGGTCATGGCCAGGTGATGGTTGAGTTGACTGGAGATGAGGAGATCTGACACTGGCAGCTCAGGGCCTTGAATCAGGTTTTCAATTTCAATTTGAGTGTGAACCCACTGCCTGTATTGACACAGCACAAAGCCAAGGGCAGATCTGACAGTGATTTGTTTAATTTGATTGATGAGGGCTGCAAAACTGGGTCATTCAGTCTGCAAAGTATCTAGGCTATAATGATCTGATATTGACTGTCTACATTCATCAAACTAAGTGGATAATTAGCATTTGACTTTGTGATGTATAGACAGTAATTGTAGCTCTTTCTCAATTAAACATCTCATTCGAAGTCGTGATTTTGGTTGTCACGTCTGTGCAGATGATTTCCACATTTGTTTATACTTCCAGCTCTGGCTTCTTTCTTAAAAAAACTATTTTATTTTTCCGTCAGTCACCAGGCATCTTCTGTAGCCTCTCTTCAACATATGGTCCTTCCCAAATCTTCCCTCCATCTGTAGTCCTCATTTCAGCCAGTCTCAAACCCTCAGTGTTAACTCTGACCCCGCCCTACTCAACCCCTTCCACATGCTATCAGATGCCAGACTCTATCAATTCTACCTGTGAAATCTTTTTCCTTCTGTCTAATTCTGCAGCCTTGCTATCCTATGATTTCATCAAGGCCCAGCCTATGATTACAGAAACCCTGTAATTGGTCTCCCTTTTCCGGGGTGTTCTCATTCCAATCCATCCTATACATTAATGCTCTCATCTTTTCTTCTGCTCCAGAATCCCCTGGAGGGTTCTCTCTGCCTGAGCAATGGAGCCCGTAGCCTTCCACCTGGCCTTCTCAGCATGGCAAGGTCTGGCTCTAACTGGTCTTTCTGACTTCATCGTCTCCCGCTCCCCTTCCTGCCCAGTCCTGAGCGTTCTATCCCTGGTTCCCTGTGCTGACTCATGGCCTCCCAGATGCTGTTCTGTGTTCACACAGGTCCCTTCTCTGGAAGATTCCTCCCCTCATTCTAGCTCTCTAAACCTCAGTCCAAATGCTACCTAACTTTCAAAGGTCGTCACGTACCTCTTCCTCACTGCCTTCCTTTAGGTTCCTGTTTAGAAAGAATCTCTCCCTAATCTGTACTCCAGGCATGTTAACAAGATTTTCCCTACTTTCTCCTCTCTAGACTGTAAGTTCCTCCAGGGCAGGATTTGTGCCAGTCATCTTTGTATTTACCAGGGGCCCCAGATCTTGCCTCTAATGCTTGCTTCTTAAATAACTGTTGAATAGATGGATGTCTGTAAAGAAAGCTAATTTTCCAATATATTTGTTTCTTACTTTCTTGTGTGGGAAGCAACTTCTTATTTGAATATTGTAAATTCATGTGCTGGAATGTTTTGAGACTATGCAATATGCTCCTATGGCTTTTTTCTTTCTGATAATGTAGGTCCTTTATCGGTGGTATGTGGCACTAATTATAGGGAAGAGGAAAGGAAATTCTGGAAAGTAGTTCACTGAAGAGGAAAATGAACATGAAAATTCTAACTATAAATGGAATAAATATGTTTGCTGAGAAGGACGTCTTGAAAGGCAGTATTCTGCTAGGGCAGTGCTGTTTTTAAGGAGAATACTATTGGGTTGGCAAAAAGTTCATTCGGGTTTTTCTGTAAAAACTTGAATGAACTTTTTGGACAATCCAATAATAATTTTATAAAGAAGCATCTTGGAATTTTTTAGGAGAACTTGTAAGAACTGTAGAATAATCAAATCATTGAGAAATTGGGCCAGACTTTTCCTAGAATTCTGTAGCCCATTGGATCTGACAAGAGAGGAAAAATTGGCTGTTGAGCTGGGGAAAAGGACTAATGGAGACAAATTACAGGAATGGTAATGGTTTCACCCCGAGGATAGATGGATGGTGTTTTAAAAGACCATCATGTCATACAGATGGTGAACTGCTATTGTCGCTCCCATCACATTGGGGAGCACAGCGGAAGAGAATATGGGCAAACCCAAACATTGCATTTTGATGCAAAGTGTAGGACGAAAGATGGGATAAGCCTTGAAGATGGAGGTAGCGTTTCATTTTGACACATTTCATAGTAATACAATAAAGTGTGCCTTTAATGCTGTATTTTTAGGTTCACCAAAAGAGCCCAAAGTCATGAAAATGTCCTGCACCAAGATCTCTCTAGGAGATCTGAGTTAGAGCTTTCTGATGATGCAGTGTGATCAGTGACTGAAGGAGAGCCTGATAAAGATCAATGCTCAGTATATTACTTTACACACAGTAGGTGTTAGGTTAAATGCTGTTGGGTAAAAAACCAAGATTAACTCTTAAATATTCACAAAGGTTCAGCTGTAATTCTGCCTAAAGTCAAGAGGATGAGCTCCATGTAGACAGAACATCTATGATTTTTAAGTAACTTTGCTATTTTCAATACATGTATAAATGTAAAAGTAAAGTTTTGTGATTAAGTTCACAACTCAAAAAAAAAAAAACAAAAAAAAACTTTGGGTTTCCCTGGTGGCACAGTGGTTAAGAATCCGCCTGCCAATGCAGGGGACACAGGTTCAAGCCCTGGTCCGGGAAGATCCCACATGCCACAGAGCAACAAAGCCCTTGCACCACAACTACTGAGCCTGCGCTCTAGAGCCCGCAAGCCACAACTACTGAGCCTGCATGCCACAACCACTGAAGCCCACGCGCCTAGAGCCCATGCTCCGCAACAAGAGAAGCCACCGCAATGAGAAACCCGCACACTGCAACAAAGACCCAACGCAGCCAAAAATAAATAAATAAATAAATAAATTTAAAAAACAACAACAAACTTTGTGGAACTTTTGGTACAGAAAATGTAGAGACTGTAATTATGTAGCCTATTGGGGTCCATTCTCTTTGGGGAATTGATTCCACTGTAATGGATTTTTTAATTATAATAATTTAACAGAGACACTTTGTAAACTAAGATTGGGTTTGTTGGTCCTAATAGGGCCAAATTTAATTTCAGGATCTCCCCCTCTCTCTTGTGTTCTCCCCACTTATTAAATGTGTGGGCTCAGGTTAAAAAGATAATCAAAGGACCAAGGGGAAGATAATATAAGGTCAACATCTTCTCCCCATTCCCACTTTCAATTGCTTTCCAGTCTACTGAAGTTGTTCTTGTCAAGGCCACTCCAGGTGGCTAGATCCATTGGCCAATTTTTCCTCCATGTCTTACTTGACTTCTCAGCAGTATTTGACACAATTGACATTACCTCTTTCATGAACTATTTTCCTCATTTTTCTTTCAGAACACTTTTCCTCCTACCTCAGGGGCTGATCTCCCTCAGTCTCCTTTATTGGATCATTCTCTTCTCCACAGCCTTGAAACATTAGTGGTTCCCACAGCTCAGGCCTTAAATCCCTTGTCTAGCTATAGTCACTCTCATTTCTATGACTCAAAACCATCTATTGACTGATGACTCTGAAATATGTATATCCCCAGCCCCATCTTCTTCCTGAACTCTCTTGACTTATATAAGCAACTGACTGCCCCACATCTCCACTTGGATCCCAATAGACATAATCACCGTTTTCTCTGTGTTCTAACATAGATAAGTTCAGCTATTTTTACTTGCCTTAAAACTTTCAAGTTTCTAATTAAGCATATAAATGTTCAGAAGTATATATAATTATCATAAATACTGCAGTTTACTACATTCAAAAGAGGTGACTTGTTTAACCTTATACATTGTAGAAATTATAAGCCTAATTTTAAAATGATTAAGTAAATATCAGAAACTAATACCATTCTTAAAAATAGTTGCTACCTGTCTTTCACTGTCAGTATCCACATTATAAAGAGTGGTGTGATTTTCAGGTGATTGCTGCATGCTTTCTTATTCATCCATTAGAGTGATTATGTTCCAACCCAAATCCAGCTGAAACCCAATGGAGTTTGCTTATGTAATTGACAATTTATGATTATACAGCTTTTCACAATTTTTCTCTTATAATGTATCCCTTGAGATACACTGAGAACACTGAGTGAAATAAGGCAGGTATCATTTTTTTTTCCTGCCAAAAATTGAGGCTGAAAGAGACTTGGTGGTTTGTCCTAATCACACAATATAAATGTTACTGTTGCCTTTTGAACCCTGGGTCATCTGACTCCCAACTCCCTTCTTCTCCCAATACCTTAAGGTATTTCCCCTTCAAGGTAACATCCACGACGTTTTTCAGGCAAAACACACAGTAAAGTCATGACAAGAAGGATCAATTTTTTAATTTATAATTTTCAGTGATTATCCATACTATTAAGAAAATTGTACTATCCCCTTGCCATTTTTCGAGAGTGAGCAACCTGCATTAGATATTCC
Organism: Pseudorca crassidens; assembly: GCF_039906515.1. Taxonomy (NCBI): domain Eukaryota; kingdom Metazoa; phylum Chordata; class Mammalia; order Artiodactyla; family Delphinidae; genus Pseudorca; species Pseudorca crassidens. Next base: position 105,147,798 of record NC_090298.1, read on the forward strand.
TCTCTGTTGATGTTTCCTAGTTTTAAAAATTATCTTTAATTATCCAAAAGATAAACAAATAAAATGGAGAAATAGAGAAAGAAGCAAATAACATTAACTTTCAAATGAACATTCCAAATGAAAAGAAGTGATTTTCCGCACACATTTGGGCTTATATTCTGATAAGCAGGAGATCAGTGTTCGGCTTCATGCTGTTTTTCTGAAGCCCCTTTATTTTTCATTAATCTGTCTCCCTTGTGGGCCTGGTGCTCAGTAATCTGCTCATCTCTAGCGTGATGCATACTATAATACATTGCTTCTCCTTCCATGCATTTTAATGAAGCCATTTTTACCTCCTTTACATAACTGCTGTCCTGATTTCATACTACAACATAACCATTCATTGTCACATCATTGAGAGCAAACCTTTAAAGAAATAACTCAAAAAAATGGGATGGATACAGATTTTTGATTCCTTTTTTTTTTTTTTTTTTTGTTATTTTAAGAGAGCTTTGTGAACTCAGCAGCATTTTCATCATTTTGTCTTCAGTAGATGCTCAGGGTTGGAAATAGATATCCCCCGAACACCAATCCAAGTGAGAAAAACATTGGCGTCAGAATCTGTGTGCCAGAGCTGCTGGGTCCCTCTGTCCTCTTCATGCCCCATCACTTGGCTGCATGCTCTGAGCTCCTGCCCCCTGCCCTGGGCTGCCCTTTTGGGAGGGCTTCTGTAGCTGTGGAACCATAGAAGACCTGTGTAAGAAGTACTTGCTTGTCATTGCTGTTTGGCTTCCGTCTTCCTGCTAGTTTGTCTTGCTCCTCTGTTTCCTGCCCATTGTTCTGGACTTGGACCTTCTGCTCTGCTCTGCTCACTGGCGTTTATGCATTCCAGGCCTGTATTTGTCTGCCTGGCTTCTGACCCTTGCTCCCTGTGTGAGGTCTGATTCATGGCCTTGCTCTGACCCTGGTGTCCTGGCTAATGTCCTCTCCTGGCTGTTCTCAGGGGACCAGGGTGCTCCTTGTTCTGAAGTTTACCTTCCATGTCTCGCTTCAGCTTGCCTCTCCCTCCCTTCTCAGTCTTGCCTTGGATTTCTGGGTCATTCATTCATTCAACAACTAACTACTAAATGCCCAATGTGTGCTGTTGATACAAAGATAAATAAGACGGGCTCTGCTCGTACAGAATTCACCAACTAGAGGATAAGTCGGCCCCCAAAGAGGCAGATCCTGATTTTGTGAAGCTTATGTAAATTTGGGGGCCCTTGTTATGAAAAAGAATGCAAAGTTATGAATACACACTTAGGAAGAGGCCTTGGAAAGGGTCTATGTGAGCAAGATCCCTGAAACTTTATCACGTAGTAAATTTACCTGTGTGGATAGATAATTTTAAAAAAGGAGTTAAGTTCTGGGGTAGAACTATGCAGGGGACCAAGGAAGGGTGAGTAACCTACACCTGGATGTCAGGGGTGGCTTCCTGGGGAGGTTACTGCCAATGAGTTTTATAGCTGAGTACTATCTAAGTAGATGAAGAAGAGAGGGAAGGAGAAAGAGGCAGACAAGGCCTTGCAGGCAGAGGGTCCAGCATATAAACGTAGACGGTAGTGAGTCCTGGGTGCTCCCAGCAGCTCTATTTTGCTGGAGGATCAGGTGAAGTTGGAGAAGGCAGTTGGTACTAAAACTCTGAGAATCTGTGCCTCAGTAAGCCTCTTGGATTTTTTCTGTTGCTTAGATTTTCATCTCAAACAAACCACTCTGGCAGGAGAATATGCAAGTGTGCATATCAGTTAGGAGATGTGGCAGTTGTTCAAGCAACAGGTGACAGAGTTATGAACTAAAGCTATAATAGCAGGAATAGAAAGAAGAGATGGGTCAAGATACATGTGGAAAATTAGATGTAGGGCCAGTGAAGAGTAAAGAGGAAGCTCGGGTGAATGTGAGGATGGCAGGACCATCATATGAAAAGGGGGTAGAGAGGACAATGGTTTAAAGGGATTTGATACGTTTAGTCTTAGGGCAACTCATTGGAGGCGTTCTTTTAGAAAAATCATATCTGAGTCTGAGGCTGGAGGAGTCATGTGGGTAGTAGGTGCAGATTAAAGAAGTATCAGCATATAGGTAGTAATTGAAAGCAAGGGAATGAATGAGCTAACTCAGGTAAGTGTGGAGAGAAAGAAATGGAGGGTGGGATCCCATGAAGGGCGCTTGGGAAGGTGTCGGAACAAGCCATAGGGAGGTCTGAGGAGGTTGGGAGAGTCCAGTGTCATAACAACCAAAAGAGTAAAACATGTCAACACACCAAATGCTGCCATCTTGCAATGAGAAGACTGAAAAATGGGCATTGGATTTGTTGACAGGAAGTAATTGGAGATGAGGATGAGAGTAGTGATGAGAACAAGCCAGGTTTCAATAGGCTGAGCACTGGATGAGAGGTGAGGAAGTAGTGCTGAGTGTGGAACCCTGGGTGGATATTTTTGCATGAGAAAATCATCCAATTAGCTCCATTTATTAGCATTAGCTTCAGTCACTAGAATCTAATGGACTTTTTTTTTTGAGATGGGAGATACTTGAATATATATTTAAGATGGGAGAGATGCTTAAGCATTTTTATAGCCAGAGAGTTTAAATATTCAGAAGCTGGGATAGAATGTGGGATGGAATAAAGCCTTGTTATCTGTGACCCTGTTTGCTTGTTTCCCTTGGGAACTCCCACTCCTGATTCTATTGCTCCTTCTAAGAGATGAAAATTGTCCCTTTCCAAGGTGGCTAATACAGATCTGGCTGGTTGGTCTTCAGATCTTTTATGTTTCCTGTCAACTCGGAGGTTCAGTGATTGACTTATTGATGGTCCAAAGAAACATTGGTGTATTTGTCAGCCTACAGTGGTCTTGAGTCAGGCCACCTTGGAATGAGAACAGCAGAAAGCATAAAACGGGGTGAAAAGGAATTATCCTGACCCTCCAACATCCCTCTCCTTTGTAATCATCGTCCCCTCACTGACTGGGGAACAACTGCCTGGTAGGGAACAATTTGCTTCAAAGGGAATAGCATTATCTAGGGGTAGAAAAAAAAATCAAGAAATGGTCAGTTTGCTCTTGCTTCTGGAACCTCTGATTTAGGCCATTGTTAAAACCACTGGTATCCATTCTAGAGGCAAAGGAAATCAAAAGCTTCATCCCAGAGGCCATCTCAAAGCCGTGAAACTGAGATCCCATTTGCTAGCAGCTGAGAACAGAGCAAAGTTGGGCACTGACAATAGATGTGAAAATGCTTTATAAACCAGAACATGCTCTACAAATGCCAGCTATCACAATCCTTTCTGAAAGCTGTTTGCAGAAATATTTTCTTGAAGACCCCATAGTACTCAAAATAAAGCAACAGTAACTCAAAGGCAATTGTATTCCTTTTTAAAGCATATGTTTTACTGCAGCATGAGAAACTAAACCTCATTTTCTGCTTAATGCCCACTTGACAGACTTGGTGGAATTGTAGAGCTGGTCTCCCACCCTCTCTCACGTATTGCCTAAGTGTGTGCTGAAGTGGGCCTGCTAGCGATAACCAAACACAAAATGAAAAGCGCTTTGCCACCGCGCTCCCCCCGACCCCCTGCCTTGACTGCTGTTTAAATGATAAATATCCAGTAAAAACCACAGCACTAGAGCCCAATTAGTATTAGAGTTAAAAAACTTTCACCCATTTCAGGGAGAAAATATGTATATACTACATAGTTATGATCAAGGGAATGATGAGCTATGGGCAAATAAAAAAAACATTAGGACTCATGGTAGGTGACACATTTATCATTAGTACTCAGAGATACCCTGAAGTTAAAATAGGAACATCGTCTTGTGTGATCTGATTTTTAGAGAAAAGGGAATCCAAACGCAGTTACTCTTTCCCAAACTCAGTCATCCATATCTTACTTATTGAAACCTGAATATGTATGATGATGATTCTATTTCTCTAATTCAAGGCTTTGCTTCTTGCTAAAACAAATTCTTGGGGCAAGCAGCATTTAAAAGTTCTCATCATTATCCCCTAAATGTGAATGAGTTTCTGTTTTTTTCTCTTAAGTAGGAGGGTGTTGCTTCCTAAGTGGGGGTGAGAGGTGGAGAGGAAAGGCAAGGAGCAGCCCATGCTTCTCTTCACAGTTTGCTTCGGATTTGGGCAGCCTGAGGATTTATGGCAGAGCTAGTGGTAATTTACCCATATTCATGCATCCAGCCATCCATTGGATATCCATCCAATATCCATCCATCTCTGTGGCATTAGAATCGCAGTTTTCATTTTGAGTAGACACATATTCAGCAAAAGAACATGTTTCTAAATTTCTCCCCGTCTCACTCCTTACAGCTAAGGGTGGCCAATAAGATATAGGCAGAAGTTACGTAGCAGAACTTCCAAGAACATTTCTTAGAAAAGTGATAGGACCCTAAGAACATTTTTTTTTTGCCTTCCCACCTCCTTTAGTTTTCTTTCTCCTAGGAATGCGGATAGGATGGCCTATAAAGGGCTAGTGCTCTAGCAGTCATCTTGTAAGCATGAGGATAAGGGATAGCACCATCAGAACAGAGAGTTGAAGGGAGCCTGGGTTCCTGGTGACAAAAGGGAGTTCCCACACCAGCCCTGGACTGCTCACCTTTGGATTTCCATTACATGAGAAAGAAATAAATATTAGTTAAACCTCTTTTTTTTAGGTCTCTGCTACTCACAGTTGAACTTAATTCCTATCTGATGCAGATGAACATAGATTTTGTAGTAAACACACACACACACACACACACACACACACACACATACACACACACACATACACAAATAAAGTAAAATTTAAAAACCCTGGGCAGAGTTCTGTGTTTACCTTTGGATTCCACAACCAAAGGTGGATAAAGACAATTTGGTAACCTTTCAGAGAAGACCCTCCTACACACACACACACACACACACACACACACACACACACAAATGCATTACCTTGTCTAAATACATTTATCAAGCATGTGGTTACCTGTAGTATTCTACTGAGTTTCATGATAGAGCTATTTCTTGTTTTCAAGTAGTTCACAATCTCTGATAGATCACCCAGATGCAGGCATGATAAACTATTTGAAAAGCAATACCTGCAAAGACAAGTTAAAAAGACTAGGTAGATTTGAAGAGATTATAAAAAGTGATATAAAATGTCTATTCAAAAGGATTACTGTGCAAAGAATTTTGACCTGGCAGTTCACATATCATGTAAGAACAAAGCAAGTGGGAATGATACCAATCTAGAAAGGATTTTAAGTGAAATGGGAATTCAGGGGTGGATTTACTGAGAAGCCAGTGAAGCTCACCCTTCGTGGGCCCTCATTTGCATGCAGTTCAGATCACTGTTTCTTTCCAGTTCGACTTCCCTTGTGTTACATTTCCCCTTGTGTTGGATGGTGGAGGAACAAATGAGGCATCTCTGGGATCCAAATAAGAGGAAGTTGAGATAAGGATGCCTTTAGTTTGCATTCAGTGGGACATAGTTATGAGGGTCACAATCACTTCTGTGTGTAGTAAGTTATTCCTAGCCATCGGGAGTAGGAATGGCTTCCAGAAATACTCCTGCTGCCCACAGTGGCATCATGACATGAAGGTGCAGAGCCAGAGGTCACACAGTGATATGAACTTGTACTACTACAGCTTCCAATGCTGGAAGTATGAGAACAGTAGAGCAGAACCATGTTTGAAATGCACAGAGCCAGAAACTACTCTGGAAAATTATTTTAATCATCTGATGTATAAAAATTTTTAATTTTTTTAAATTGTGGTTAATTAGACAAAACAGAATTTACCATGTTAACCATTTTTAAGTGTCCAGTTCACTGGCATTAAGTACATTCACATTGTGCTGCTATTACCACCACCCATCCACAAAACACTTTTCATCACGCGAAACTAAAACTTTGTACCCATTAAACAATAACTCCACCTCCCCCCTTCCACCATTCCCAGGAAACCACCATTCTTTCTGTCTCTGAACTTGATTACTCTAGGTACCTCATATAAGTAGAATCATATAATACTTGTCCTCTTGGGACTGGCTTATTTCACTTAACATAATGTCTTCAAGATCGATCATGTTGTGGCAGGTGTCAGAATGTCCTTCCATTTAAGGCTGAATAGTAGTCCGTTTTATGTATATACCACATTTTCTTTGTCCGTTCATCTTTTGATAGACACTTGAGGTCCCTCTACCTTTTGGCTATTGTGAATAATGCTGCTATGAACATGGATGTACAAATATCTCTTAGAGACCCTGCTTTCACTTTTTTGGGGTATAAGTGATGTGTAAAATTTTAAGTGGAGGATGAGGTTCTCATTGATACCTAGTTAAAATGGACATTCTTGCCTATATAAATTTTTTTATAATGCATTATATGCAATTATAAACACACCACACAGTCTTTTTCTTTTTTGATGGGGATTGCACAACTTAACCTATCAGGATTTCTGTACTTGTTGGCACAAACCAACAGTACGACTACAAAATGGCCACAATGTCTATTGGTGAACTCATGTTTCCTGCATCCCAGCTGTCAAAAACATATTTTCACCAACCATACTAAAAAGACTGATTTATCTTTCTATTTTCCCTACAAAAAGTGTTATAACATCATCTTTATGCAGAGACGATCAAATACTATTCAACCAATTAATGTAGAAAACAGTTACAATAGAGGTGTGTCAGGTAGTTAAGGAGTAAAACATATTTTGTTATTTTCCTGGACTTTGTGGTGTTTTCGGGTTTTGTGAGCTTTAAAAAATTTGTAATTTGTTATGCTCATCTCAGTCTAGATAAACATTGACATTCTTACCTAATTTTGTATGTGTAATGTTGTATTCCTTTTCTCAAAAAGGGTGCCCCAGTTGTATATGTTTTGGGCTCCACAAAACCTGGATCTGCTGCTGTGGAGGTCCCACAGACCCCAGTGCCGGGCTCAGGAGGTCTGTTTCCTTACCTCCCTCCCACTAGATGTCCTGGCTTTCTTGTGACCTGGTGCCTTGTGTAGGGAATGTCTGAGCGGGGCATTTGGGGCCAGGTTGAACAGAGCATTTGGCACCCATGGGTGCTTGGTCATGAGGTGCTGGGTGCCCACAAAGTGTACTTCTCTTTAGCCAACCACCAGGAGGACCAAAAGAGGAGGGCAGGTAAGGGAGGTTCATGTCTAACTGAAGGCTGGGCAGTTGTGGTAATGACTTGGCTCCCATTAGCTTCTGTGAACTCATAGTTATCTTTAAATTCTTGGGCAACTTCCTCAGGAGAGGTTCACAGACTCCTTCAACAGCCCCTTCCTACACGGCCCCTACCCAATATCCCTGATTTCTTTTTAGTCTGGAGGAAATCCCCCCTCTTTCCTTGAGTTTCTATCAGAGGTACTCCCTCATTATGAACATTTTTTCCCTTGTTCTTTAAAAATGGACTTTTGGTCCCCTCGAAAATAGACCCTGGAATCACTAGCAGCCCCAAATCGAATTCTCCTATCCTGGGGTGGCAGGTGGGGCTATTATTCTTCAAGTCCTCCCAGGAGGATAAGAGAAAATATATGTATTCTATCTCTTTAAAGCAGCAAAGCAAGGGAAGAAATACCACATGGTTAAGTTGCCTTATTAAAAGAACCTCACTATTCATATCCTGGCACATACGTGATAAAGATTTATAGAATTTCAAAGTTGTAAGAGAGCCTACAGATCATCTCATCAACCCCTATGATTTTTTAATTAATTTTTATTTATTTATTTATTATTTATGGCTGTGTTGGGTCTTCGTTTCTGTGCGAGGGCTTTCTCTAGTTGTGGCAAGCAGGGGCCACTCTTCATCGCGGTGCGTGGGCCTCTCACTATCGCAGCCTCTCTTGTTGCGGAGCACAGGCTCCAGACGCGCAGGCTCAGTAGTTGTGGCTCACGGGCCCAGTTGCTCCGCGGCATGTGGGATCTTCCCAGACCAGGGCTCGAACCCGTGTCCCCTGCATTAGCAGGCAGATTCTCAACCACTGCGCCACCAGGGAAGCCCAACCCCTATGATTTTACAGATGAAGCATGTACAATCCCTAGAGGGTAAATGATGCAGCCAAGGACGAGGCTCTGTGAGCCGCAGAGCCAGCCCCACTCCAGGCCGCTTTGTCTCCAGTCCTGTGTTTTCCCTCTGTCACATTCACGTTAGATATGGTGAGGAAGTTTTAGATAGAGTTGTTGAATGCCATGTTAATACTATTCTATGAAAATGGATTTAAAAGTTTTTGTTGGAGGTTGAAAAGAAAAAAGTTCTCATTTATTTGAGTTGGCTTGACTGTGACCTGCCTGAAGGCTTCAGAAAAGGCTAGGTGAATTTTCAAGATCATTGTAGCTTTAATAGTGTATGGTATTCACTCATCCATCCTCTTTAGCAGGAATTTCTTGATGCATCTTCTGTAAACAGAGCACCATCTTGTGCACACAGAATAAAACAGTTATGGGATAAAAAATGGAATGTAAAACATGGTCCAAGCCCTCTGGGAGCTTAATATCCAGTTGAGGAGCAAACACTGTGCCCACCTTCCTCCAATATACAAACGCATTTAGTATTAGTACATGGCACTTATCAAAATTATGATACAGAGAATTGAGCACCACGGCATCTGTGTGAGCATAAATGTTTGCTGGACCAAATTCTTCTCCTTAAATTAAGATGAGTGTCAAGATTGTCTTACAGTTATTTAAGAATCATAAGCCATTATTTTGAGTGTTTTCCAAGGTAGGACATGCTTCCTTTCACAACCTTGTTGAGGCTTGGGTGCATAAGTATGCAGGTGTCCTATGTGGTAATGCATCTCCTTGATAGGGTAGGCCCCACAAACAGGGAAGCTAACACAGGAGATGGCTAGGAGGAGGCCAGTGCTCCAGCTTGGGTCAGAGGAAAGAATCAGGTAAATGCCTTGAAATTAGGTACATTCTTTTGTCTAGGATTTTATCCACTATTTGGGGAGGGGAGTGGCATGCAAAATTATGGTATTTTTGTCTGCAATCCTCAAAGCACAAAGCAAACAGTGGTTGAGAGTCCGCCTGCCGATGCAGGGGACACGGGTTCGTGCCCCGGTCCGGGAAGATCCCACATGCCACGGAGCGGCTGGGCCCGTGAGCCATGGCCGCTGAGCCTGCGCGTCCGGAGCCTGTGCTCCGCGACGGGAGAGGCCACAGCAGTGAGAGGCCCGTGTACCGCAAAAAAAAAAAAAAAAAAAAATTTGACATGACATTGGGCAGAAATAAAGCCTTTAGCAAAACCCAGCAGAGGCATCCTTCAAATGACTGGACTCTCTGCTGGGAGCATTTCTGGAAAGGTTGCTATGGGCCTATATATGTTGAGACTCTCCTGGAATTAAAAAAATGTGAAACTGGAACTTATCAATGCAGTGTTAGCTAAATTCTTATGCACTGAAAACAGTACCACCTCAGCAGAAGGCAGAAAATGAAGGAATAGAATATGCCCTAAGCCAAAGCACACCAGCTGCCTATTTGTTGGGGGCAGGGATGGTGAATGGGGAGTGAGTGAGTGATCAGAGGCCAATTCCTATAAAACCACCTAAAATTTTATGGCCAGGATGCTTCTGGATGGCTGGCTTTAGATGAGAAGCGAGGACAATGAGGCTACTTCTCAAGTGTAGATCAAATGTTTTAGATGGCAACAGCACTTAAGTGATAGAGGGGTGGAAAGAAAGAAAAGATCAGGGATTCTACCCAGATTAAGTTTTGCACAGTGACAAGGGATCTTTTTTTTTTTTTTTTTTTTGCGGTATTTATTTAGTACATTTGACTCTTGAGCAGCATGGGTTGAACTGGCCCGGTCCACTTATGCACGTATTTTTTTCCGTAAGTATGTACTACAGTACTATACAACCTGAAGTTGGTTGAATCCCCATATGTGGAAACGTGGATACAGAGGACTGACTTTAAAGTTATACATGGAGTTTTGACTCCGTGAGGGTCAACTGTGTAATGTTTTTGAGGTTCATCCATGTTGTAGCATTAGAGTAGTTACCATTTGATATGCTACTTCTGATGGACCACAGAAAAAGTAAAACTTAATTGTGTGTCTATCACCACTTTGGAAAAGGAGGCTTAAGGTCCAGTTCATTTCCCCAAATAGACCTCTTCCTCTTCTGGATTCTTTATCCTCATGTGAAATGGACATTGGTTGTTTGCTCACCCAGTCTCTGAGCCCCAAGGAGCAGCTCTTGATTGTGTGTAGGGCACAGTCTTTCCCCCACATAGCCTTTGGAGTTCACGTAACGCTGATCCAATCTCCTCACTTTGGAGTGGCCACTGACCTCAGGCTGTCTACTAAGGACTTTCATCCTATTGGCCACAGTTCACGATGGTCAAGTATTCCAGTTTTGGGGATCCCACTTGGAACTACAGAAATGTGTTTCCTTTCTGTTGGACTTGAAGCTGAGTCAGCCTGCCAGGTGTCTCCATGTAAAGAGCCAAGCCAACACAAAAGAAAGCAGAGGGAAAAGAAGGTGTGAGAGAGCTGAATCCTGGGAACATTGCTGAGCCACTTTGTCCAGTCATGTTTAATTAGTTACAAGACTTTTTGTCTTTTCTTATAGCAGTTTGAGTTGGACCTGTCACCGCAAGGCATGGGCCTGACCACACTCACCTAGGGCTGGGGCAGTGTGCATCGAGACATTCTATCCCCATGCCCCTTCTATCCCCATCCCCATGTGTTCTTTGAAGTGAGGACTCCAGTACTCTATCTTCTTGGCTTGTGTGGATAGTGCTTTACTCTGTCACAGCAGTACCGGAAAAGTAAAGTACTATTTAGTGTTTTGCTATTTACCCACCTACCTATTTATATCTCTCTCTTTACTCATAAGTATTTTTACTATAAGCTCATATGAAAGAAGAAATATGAACTTTTCCTCTTTGGTTTCACGACATTAGATCCTTGATAGGGATACTCTTTTTCGTTCAATACGTTGAAGGATAAAATTTCATTCAATAGCATAGAAAAAAATGTGGGTCATTTTACCAATAAAAAATCTTGAGGAATGTCATTTTATATCATCAGATCTTTCTGATTCAAGTTGTCATAAGCACTGTAAACAGAAAAAAAAAATAGCTTTCAAAAATTAGAGTGGCTTTTTTCCTCAGTCTTTTTAGATTCTCATGTTTCACAGTAATAAAGATGGAAACTGCATATTCCCTAAAAACATTCTCCTCTCCAACACAACTCAAGGTTTTAAGGTAAGCTCCCAACTAAAATTTGGTAAAAAATAACCAGGAGAGAAGTTTCCTTCCATTTTTCTCTTTTGCTTTAATTGAAAAAAAAGAAGATAAATTATAGAGGAATAGTCCCAAGGGCATATTCATTTCGTCAAGGATCTCTCTTTTCATTGCAGAGATTCACTTCACCTTTAGGCCTTTTGTGAGAGCACCAGAAATGAAACAGCTTCTTCAGAAATTATCTTGGCATGCAGAGGTTAATGAATTGATTTCTTTAAAGATTCAGATTTTTACATTAAAAAAACTCTAAACAATCTGGTTGAATATTGTAATAGGTTGAATTGTGTCCCCCAGAAAGATATGTTAAGTCCTAACCCCTAATATCTCAGAACGTGAGGGTATTTGGAAATAGGGTCGTTGCAGATGTAATTAGTTAAGATAAAGTCATGACTGGTGTCCTTATAAGAAGATGGTCTTGGGACTTCCCTGGTGGTGCAGTGGTTAAGAATCCGCCTGCCAATGCAGGGGACACAGGTTCGATCCCTGGTCCAGGAAGATCCCACATGCCACAGAGCAACTAAGTCCGTGCACCACAACTACTGAGCCTGCGCTCTAGAGCCCGCGAGCCACAACTACTGAGCCCATGGGCCACAATTACTGAAACCTCCATGCCTAGAGCCCGTGCTCCGCCACTGCAATGACAAGCCCGTGCATCGCAACGAAGACCCAACGCAGCCAAAAAATAAATTAAGAAAAGATGGTCTTGTGAAAGCAGTGGCAAGTAGTGAGAACACCGTGTGACAATGAAGACATTGGAGTTATGTGGCTGCAAGCCAAGGAACACCAAAGATTGGTAGCAAACCACCAGAAGCTAGGGAGAGGCGAGGAAGGATTCCCCTACAGTTTTCAGGGGGAACAGGGCCCTGCCTGACACCTTAATTTCGACTTCTGACCTCCAGAACCGTGTACAATAAATTTCGGTTGTTCTAAGCCACCTAGTTTGTGGTACGATGCTATGACAGTGCTAGAAAACTAATACATAATTATTTTTATATAATAATAGTACTATTTTACAATGATAGAAAAGAAAGAATACTGTAAATAAAACCCCTACCTCTATCAATTTCAAAAAATCTTGAGCTCTTTGCCACATCTACTGTGAGAATGAAGACCATCCTAAGCAATTGGACTGTTGATATCCCAGAAAATGTCAACATCACTCTGAAGGGATGCACAGTTATTGTGAAGGGTCCCAGAGGAACCCTGGAGAGGAACTTTAATTACATCAATGTAGACCCAATCTCCTTGGAAAGAAAAAGAGAGGCTCTGGGTTGATAAATGGTGTCTTAGTCAGTTCAGGCTGCTCTAACAGAATCCCATAAATTGAGTGGCTTATAAACAACAGAAATTTATTTCCCACAGTTCTGGAGGCTGGAAAGTCCAAGATCAAGGTCCTGGCAGATTCAGTTTCTGGTGAGGACCTACTTCTGGTTCATAGATATAAAGTCACTAATTCTCTTCATGAGGACTCCACCTCTCAAAGGCCCCACCTCCAAATACTACCACACTGAGAATTAGGTTTCAACATATGAATTTGAGAGGAACACAAATATTCAGTCTATAGCAGTGTGGAAATAGAAAGGAACTGGCTACATTTCAAACTATCCGTAGTTCATACACAGAACATGATCAAGAGCAAGATACTGGGCTTCCATCACAAGATGAGGTATGTATATTCTCACTTACTCATCAATGTTGTTATTCAGTAAAATGGGTCTCTTACTGAAATAGAATTTGTTGGGTGAAAAATACATTCATAGGATTTGGATGAGGCCAAGGCATTGCTTGTTCAGTATTTCAGGCCCAGAAAGATGAGTTAAATCTTGAAGGAAATGATGACTTCATATCAAATGTAGCTGCTTTGATTCACTCACAACAGTTAAAAGCAAGGATAACAGAAACATTTTGGATGGTACATGTTTCTGAAAAAGGAACAGTTTGGCAGGCTGATAAGATCTAAGAGTTGTCCAGCTATGGAAACCACAGGATGCTGGATGATTCCTAAGACCTATTTGTGAAACTTTAAAGATGCGATAAGAGCCCTCTATTGATTTGGGGCTTTTTTGAGAGAGAGAGAGAGAGAGAGAGAGAGAGGGAAGAGAGCGCTCGCTAGGTCACTTGGTAGTATTATGATCTACGATCCACGATCCTTAAAAAAAAAAAACTAGCGATTTCATGTTATAATGTAGAAGACTATATTTATGACAGAGCTCAAAATTCCCCCAAGGGCATGATGGGAAACAGGTGGTGTCCTGCACAACTGCTGTTTCCTTACGCTGGACCCAGCTCCTTAAACCCAGAGGTTCTCAAACTCTTGTGTGAGAACCCTCTTAGTGATCTCTGCATTTCCTCCCTCCCTTCCCTTTCCTCCTACTTCCTCTTGCTCCATTAAAAAACAAAAACCAAAAGACTCTATAAAACTACCAAACTAGATTTATGAAAACACTGCTACCCTTTAGATGGGACACCAGTGATAGAACTGATTTATTTTTAATGTGATATTTCTGTTATTTTTTTGGCAAACCATAAAATAACCCAAACACGCAAGAATTCAGTTTGCTGGCCACTTGGAAGACATTCCCAACTTCCACCCATCCCTGGGGGGCATCTTGAGAATTGCTGTGATAATTACCTGGTGCAGTGGTTTTAAACTCTGGTTGCACATGAAAATCGCCTGGGAAGCTTTAAAAGCCTTCTCGCTCCAGATCAATTAAGTGAGACACTCTAGGAATGGGGCCTAGGCAAAAGGAATTTGTAAAAGACCCTCAGGTAATTCTAACATGCAGCCAGGGTTGAGTAAAAGTGGTTTAATGTCATGTCTCTTTACTGTTGGAGTCGGAACTCTGATAAAGAGAGGCAGAGGTGAGCACCCATCTCTGCCACTTACTGCCCTCTGCTTTTTATCTGGTTGGAGTTATATAAAGCCTAAGTGGAACTAAGATTAAGCCTGGTAATTGTCATGGCAATGCCCTAGATTTTCCTATCAAATCCAATCTTATTTTGGATGGGGGACACAGAAGTGACTCTAGTGAAGTTAAAATATTTCTGTCCCTATTTAGAATATTCAGCATTAAATTCAAGAGTTTCCCCATACAATTTCAAACACTAAAACTTTTAAAAAGTTTGATTCTCACCTGAATCAAAAAAATGTATCATTAATTGTAAAGTGTGCTTGATCACAGAGAGTTATCTAGGCAATCAGCATCATATATAGCCTTTAATGCCTCCTGTCTGCTGAATGTGAGTTCTGCATATTGATCACAAATTTGCCAATTTCTCTGCTTATTCTTCCTCACTCCCTCCTTTGATTGAATATAAAATAAGCAGGATTTGAAAATCATAGAGCTGGGAGGGACATGTGGAAACCATTTTATCTAGTCTTCTGACTTTACAATTGGATGGCTAATCCACTAAGAGAGTCAGGCTACTGATTTCAGACGCAGGCAGCAGAAAGTGGCAGCTTGCAGCAAGCAATAGTAGGAAGCAAGATCTTAGTTCCAGGAATGGGAGTCCTAAACACTGGACCACAGGGGCCAGCAGCTAAGGCCTGGGTCCCTAGTTCTTACCTTCCTTGTCAAGAAAGAATTCAGGCAAGGAGGTAGAAGGTAAAGAGAAAAGTAAAAAGTTTATTGGAAAAACAAAGTACACGCGGAAAGACGCACCGGCGAACGGAGAGAGAGAGCTGCGCCTGTGGGAAGTTTAAGTCCTTTATAAGGGGGCAGTCTCCTGGGTCTTTTTCTTCTTTTTGGCCAATCATATTGTTTTGACCCTATGGCTAATTTGCTTCTGGACCCTCCCCTGGGTGCGTACGCACCCCTAAGTTAAGATGGATCCCACCGCAAAGGCCTCTGGGAGGAGATAGCAGGACTTACTATGGTCTGGCATCTCCTGCCATTTTGACCCTGTGAAGGCTTTTGCGCATGCGTAGTGTCTCCCTTGCCCCAAGGATGGGAAGTGTGTGACCTCTTGATCCTTTAATAGGGTTTAGTCCCACCGTGTCCCTGCCATAAAATGCCCAATGTCCGGTTATTTACCCTATTCCCGCTGCTGATTTTTATATCGAGGTGCAGATCTTGAAATATAGACAGGAGTCCGGTCATAAATATGTAGTCCTGGAGTCCATTTGTCTCTTGCTTCAGGAAATGTAAACAGGGGCTGGTAATGAATGTCCGGCCTGGAGCTCATCTTCCTTTCTCCCCAGGAGGTGTGAACAGGAGGCCAGTTGTAAATGTCTAGCCTGGAGCCCATCTACCTCTTGCCTCACTACCAAGGTCTTTTGTTAAATTAATGAATGCTGTAGCCTGGAGGATGGCCACATCCTTCTAACTGGCTCCCTCATTCCTGCCCACCCCCCACCCCCACCTTTTCTCCACACTGCAGTCAGAGTGATCATTCTAAATACAAATCCAATCAAGTCACTCGGTTCTTGCTTAACATTCTTCAATGACTCTGCATTTGCCTCAGGTGCAAATTCAAACTCCTTAGCCTCACTTAAAATCATCTGTAAACTGATCTGACCCTGTTTCCCTCTGCAGAGTCATCTCCTAGAGCTCACTCTAAATTGCAGTCAGACCAGGGTTCTCAGTGATCTAAATGCGCTTCTCCAAACGTGCCCTATATGCCACGACACATTTGCACATGCTGTTCTTTCCCTCCACGATGCTCTCTCTCCCTCTAGGTAAGGAGACCCTTTCTCTATTCTCCCAAGTGTATGGTTCATACCAGGTTGTAGCAAGCAGGGGAGACATCAGAAATTGCAGCACAAGGTATAGAAAATACGAGAGGACTTACTGAGATGAGGGTAGAAGTTTAGATGGACAGTATTTACATCCTGAAATAAAAGACCTTATTAACTGTTTTTGTATAAAGAGCTTCAAAGTTACATGTAAGACTAAGGTCAAATGGGTTGAGAATGGAACTCTCTGGGGTGGCAGCGGTAGTGATGATATTTCAATGGCCATAATGGGAGAGAGAATGCATTCTTTTATCTATCTATCTATCATCTATCTCTCTATTGTCTATCATTCTCTCTCTAATCTATCCATCTCTAGCTTTAGTTGGAGCTCAGGTACAAAGGTTTAAATTAACCACACTTCTTAGTTTATGCCATATCATTACCATTGGTCCACACAAAGCTTCTGTTTAATGTAGTTTGGTTTTTTGTTTTAACTTTTTAAAACTTTTACGCAGATTCCTTACTCCTGTTTCCTTCTTCCCACATAGGAAACTATTCTGATGTCTTTAATATGGATCCTTTTATTTGTATGCATTCACTGGGGTCCATATATTTAAAATTCACTTTTAGTGGTACTATGTTCTATAGCTCATTCTATATCTTTTTTCACTGTTTTTAATATTATACATGTTGCCATGTGTTTTTCAAGTCTGTGGCATTCTAACTGCTACAGTCACCATATTTGACCTATTTGTCTTCCCTTCCCTCATTCCAGGTAATGAGCACCCAGATAGCCTCCAACAAACAGTATTGAAATGTATATTCTCTTGTAAGTCCCCTTACGGATGTGTGTGAGACTGTCTTTGTGGTAGGTACTCAGGAACAGGTTCTAGAAATGTGCACACATTAGCTGACAAATGGCACTTGAGCTTTGCCAGGTTGTGCCGTGGAGTGTGCACCCATCCACATACCCACCAGTAGGGCGTGATATCCCTCCCTCCCCAACACTTGATGTTACCCAGCTCTCCAGCATCTGCCCACATTACTGGAGCAAAGTGATGCCTCATTTTGTTTTTTGTCTTTTAAATGAACTTTATTTTTTAGAGCAGTTTTAAGTTCACAGAAAAGTTGAATGGAAAATAGGGTGTATACTTGCCCCCACCCAGCTTCCTCCACTATCAACATCCTGCACGAGAGTGGTACATAAGTTTTTTTTGTTTTTTTTTTTGCTTTTAATTAATTAATTTATTTGTTTTTGGCTGCGTTGGGTCTTTGTTGCTGTGTGCGGGCTTTCTCTAGTTGCGGTGAGCGGGGGCTACTTTTCGTTGCGGTGCGCAGGCTTCTCATTCTCATTTTTCTCGTGTTGCAGAGGCTCTAGGCGTGCAGGCTTCAGTAGGTGTGGCACTCAGGCTCAGTAGTTGTGGCTCGTGGGCTCTAGAGCGCTGGCTCAGTAGTTGTGGCGCACGGGCTTAGTTGCTCCGCGGCATGTGGGATCTTCCCAGACCAGGGCTCGAACCCGTATCCCCTGCACTGGCAGGCAGATTCTTAACCACTGCGCCACCAGGGAAGCCCCCTGTATATGTTTTAATTGATGAGCCTACACTGACATATAATCGCCCCAAGTCCAAAGTTTACACTAGGATTCACTCTTGGTGTTGCACAGTCTATAGATTTTGACAAAAGTATAAGGACATGTGTCCACCTTTATAGTATCATACAGAATAGGTTCACTGCCCTAAAAATCCTCTGTGCTCCCCTGATTCATCCCTCTCTCCTTCCTAACCTCTGGTAATCACTGATGTTCCCTGTCTCTGTAGTTTTGCCTTCTCCAGAATGTTATATAGTTGGAATCACATAGGATATAGCCTTTTCTGATTGGCTTCTTTAACTTAGTAATATCATTTAAGATTTCTCCATATCATTCCATAACTTAATTACTTCTTTTTAGTGCTGAGTAATACTTCATTGTCTGGATGTACCACATTTTACTTATCCATTAACCTACTGAAGGATGTCTTAATTACCTCCAAGTTATGACAATTGTGTCTAATTGTTTTGTGAATCCCTTAACTGCTTATTGTGGATATACATAATTTTACTACTTGTGTCTTTTAACCTTCCCACTCGTTTTGTATGTGGTTGATTTACTACCTTCACTGTATACTTGCCTTTACCAATGAGCTTTTTCCTTTTGTAATTTTCATGTTTTTAGTTGTGGCCTTTTCTTTTTTACTTAGAGAAATCCCTTTAACATTTCTCGTAGAGCTGGTTTGGTGGTGCTGAACTCTTTCAGGTTTTTTTTGTTTTTTCTTTTTTTGTGGTACGCAGGCCTCTCACTGCTGTGGCCTCTCTCGTTGCGGAGCACAGGCTCTGGACGTGCAGGCTCAGTGGCCATGGCTCACGGGCCCAGCCACTCCGTGGCATGTGGGATCTTCCCAGACCGGGGCACGAACTCGTGTCCCCTGCATCGGCAGGCGGACTCTCAACCACTGCGCCACCAGGGAAGCCCTTTCAGCTTTTACTTGATGGCAATTATGAATAAAGCTACTACAAATATCTGTGTGCAGGTTTTTGTGTAAATTTCCAACTCATTTGTGTAAATAATAATAAGTGCCATTGTTGGATTGTAGGTAAGAGTATGTTGAGTTTTGTAAGAAACCACAATACTGTCTTCCAAAATAGCTGTAGCATTCTGCATTCCCACCAGTAATAAGAATTCCTGCTGCTCCACATCCTCACCAGCATTTGGTATTGTCAGTGTTCTGGATTTCTACCATCCTAATAGGTGTGTAGTGTCTTAATTTGGATTTCCCTAATGACATATGATGTTGGGCATCTTTTCATATGCTTATTTGCCATCTGTGTATCTTCTTTGGTGAGGTGTCTCTTTAGGTCATTTGTCCAATTTTTAATCGGGTTTTTACTTTTTATATTGTTGAGTTTTAGGAGTTTTCTGTGTATTTTGGTTAACAGTCCTTTATTAGATGTATCTTTTGCACATAAAAACATTCTGTCAGTCTGTGGCTTGTCTTCTTATTCTCTTGACTTCTGCAAAGCGGAAGTTTTTAATTTTAATGAAATCCAGCTTATCAATTATTTCTTTCATGGATCATGCCTTTGGTGTTATATGTAAAAAGTCATCATGAAACCCAAGGACATTTAGATTTTCTTCTTTGTTATGTTCTAAGAGTTTTATGATTTTGTATTTTATATATTGGTCTATGAACCATTTTGAGTTAATTTTTGTAAAGGGTATAAGTTCTGTGTCTAGGTTCATTTATTTGTATATGGGTATCTAGTTGTTCTAGCAGCATTTGTTGAATATTATACAATAATTGTATAATGTGATAAATATTGCTACATCTGAAATCATATTATGATATACAAATGTGTCAAAGCAATGCACTGTATACCTTACTAATGTTACATGTCAAATTTATTCAATTAAAAAAAGACTACCTTTTCTTCTTTGTCAAAGATCAGTTGACTACATTTATGTACGTCTATTCCTGGAGTCTATTTTGTTTCATTGATCTATATGTCTGTTCCTTTGCCAGTACTGCACTGTCTTGATTATTGTAGATTTATAGTAAATTTTGATGTTAGGTGGTATTCTGACTTGGTTCTTGTTCAATATAGTGTTGGCTATTCTGGATTATTTATCTCTTCATTTAAATGTTGGATTAGTTTGTCAGCATCCACAAAATAACTTCCTGGGATTTTTATTGAAATTTCATTGAATTGATGGATTAAGTTGTGAAGAATTGACATCGGTTTGGTTTAATTTGCATTTCTCTGATACCAATTAGTTAGGCTACCTCTTTATATACTCCTTAGCATTTTGGTTTGCTTTCCTGTAAATTACTTGGTCATATCTTTTGTCCATATATATAAAGTTTTTGAAATTCCTATCTTTTTCTAGTTGCTTTGTAAGATTTCTGTGTATGCTCTGGATATTGGTCCCTGGTTAGTTTTATACTTTGTAAATATCTTCTCCCGATCTTCTGTCCATTAACTCTATCATTTTGTTCATTGACTAGAGATTCTTAATTTTGCTTTAATCAGATTCATAAATTTTTCTCATTATGGTTTGTGTCTTTGGGATTTTGTTTAAAAAGTCTTTCTTCACTGCTAGGTTATGTAGATATTCTCCTGTATTTCCTCCTGTTAATTTCATAGTTTTGTCTTTCACCTTTCGTTCTTTAATGTACTTGTGATCACTTTTGGTCCAAGAATTACTTTATTTTTCTACATGTAGTGAATCAATTTTCCAAATTTTGACTCCAAATAATTAATTATTTCCCAGTTAATTTGTGGTGCTACCTGAATTGGAAATCACGTCAAACTCTGGATCTTACTCTGAATAGTACTGGGTCTGATTCTGAGCATTCTGTGTTGTTGCTTTGGCCTATTTGTTATTTCAGTGCAAACCACACTTTTCTTTTTTAATAATGGCTTCATTGTACAGCTGATAGCCTGGTTTGGCAGATTTCTGTCAAGTCTTCTTTTTCATTGTTTAGCTGTTTGTGGATGTTTGTTCATCTCTACAATTTATCTTTAACATCTTTATTGCAGTATAATTGCTTTACAATGGTGTGTTAGTTTCTGCTGTATACAAAGTGGATCAGCTATACATATACACATATCCCCATATCTCTTCCCTCTTGCGTCTCCCTCCCACCCTCCCAATCCTACCCCTCTAGGTGGACACAAAGCACGGAGCTGATCTCCCTGTGCTATGCGGCTGCTTCCCACTAGCTATCTATTTTACATTTGGTAGTGTATATATGTCCATGCCACTCTCTCACTTCGCCCCAGCTTACCTTTCCCCCTCGCCATGTCCTCAAGTCCATTCTCTACGTCTGTGTCTTTATTCCTGTCCTGTCCCTAGGTTCATCATAACCATTTTTTTTATAGATTCCATATATACACGGTAGCATAAGGTATTAGTTTTTCTGTTTCTGACTTACTTCACTCTGTATGACAGACTCTAGGTCCATCCACCTCACTACAAATAACTTAGTTTCGTTCCTTTTATGGCTGAGTAATATTCCATTGTATATATGTGCCATATCTTCTTTATCCATTCATCTGTCGATGGACATGTTTCCATGTTCTGGCTATTGTAAATAGTGCTGCAGTGAACATTGTGGTGCATTGCTCTTTTTGAATTATGGTTTTCTCAGGGTATATGCCCAGTAGTGGGATTGCTGGGTCATATGGTAGTTCTATTTTTAGTTTTTTAAGGAACTCCATACTGTTCTGCATAGTGGCTGTATCAATTTACGTTACCACCAACAGTGCAAGAGGGTTCCCTTTTCTCCACACCCTCCCAGCATTTATTGTTTGTAGATTTGTTTGATGATGGACATTCTGACGGGTGTGAGGTGATACCTCATTGCGGTTTTGATCTACATTTCTCTAATGATTAGTGATGTTGAGCATCTTTTCATGTGTTTGTTGGCAATCTGTATGTCTTCTTTGGAGAAATATCTATTTAGGTCTTCCACCCATTTTTTTGATTGGGTTGTTTGTTTTTTTATTATTGAGCTGCTTGTATATTTTGGAGATTAATCCTTAGTCAGTTTCTTCGTTTGCAAATATTTTCTCCCATTCTGGGGGTTGTCTTTTCATCTTTTTTATGGTTTCCTTTGTACACAAAACTTTTAAGTTTCATTAGGTCCCATTTGTTTATTTTTGTTTTTATTTCCGTTTCCCTAGGAGGTGAGTCAAAAAGGATCTTGCTCTGATTTATGTCATAGAGTGTTCTGCCTATGTTTTCCTCTAAGAGTTTTATAGTGTCTGGCCTTACATTTAGGTCTTTAATCCATTTTGAGTTTATTTTTGTATATGGTGTTAGGAAGTGTTCTAATTTCATTCTTTAACATGTAGCTGTACAGTTTTCCCAGCAACATTTATTGAAGAGGCTGTCTTTTCTCGATTGTATATTCTTGCCTCCTTTATCAAAGATAAGGTGACCATATGTGCATGGGCTTATCTCTGGGCTTTCTAACCTGTTCCATTGATCTATATTTCTGTTTCTGTGCCAGTACCATACTATCTTGATTACTGTAGCTTTGTAGTATAGTCTGAAGTCCGGAAGCCTGATTCCTCCAGCTCTGTTTTTCTTTCTCAAGATTGCTTTGGCTGTTCGGGGTCTTTTGTGTTTCCATACAAATTGTAAAATTCTTTGTTCTAGTTCTGTGAAAAATGCCATTGGTAGTTTGATAGGGATTGCATTGAATCTGTAGATTGCTTTGGGTAGTATAGTCATTTTCTTGATGTTGATTCTTCCAATCCAAGAACATGGTATATCTCTCCATCTGTTTATATCATCTTTAATTTCTTTCATCAGTGTCTTATAATTTTCTGCATACAGGTCTTTTGTCTCCTTAGGTAGGTTTATTCCTAGGTATTTTTTTCTTTTTGTTGCATTGGTAAACGGGAGTGTTTCCTTAATTTCTCTTTCAGATATTTGGTCGTTAGTGTATAGGAATGCAAGAGATTCCTGTGCATTAATTTTGTATCCTGCAACTTTACCAAATTCATTGATTAGCTCTGTAGTCTTCTGGTAGCATCTTTAGGATTCTCTATGTATAGTATCATGTCATCTGCAAACAGTGACAGCTTTACCTCTTCTTTTCAAATCTGTATTCCTTTTATTTCTTTTTCTTCTCTGATTGCTGTGGCTAGGACTTCCAAAACTATGTTGAATAATAGTGGTGAGAGTGGACATCCTTGTCTTCTTCCTGATCTTAGAGGAAATGCTTTCAGTTTTTCACCACTGAGAATGATGTTTGCTGTGGGTTTGTCATATATGGCCTTTATTATGTTGAGGAAGTTTCCCTCTGTGTCTACTTTCTGTAGAGTTTTTATCATAAATGCATGTTGAATTTTGTCAAAAGCTTTTTCTGCATGTATTGAGATGATCATATGGTTTTTATCCTTCAGTTTGTTAATATGGTGTATCACATTGATTGATTTACGTATATTGAAGCATCCTCGCATTCTTGGGATAAACCCCACTTGATCATGGTGTGTAATCCCTTTAATGTGCTGTTGGATTCTGTTTGCTAGTATTTTGTTGAGGATTTTTGCATCTATGTTTATCAGTGATATTGGTCTATAGTTTTCTTTTTTTGGGACATCTTTGTCTGGTTTTGGTATCAGGGTGATGGTGGCCTCGTAAAATGGCTTTGGGAGTGTTCCTCCCTCTGCTATATTTTGGAAGATTTTGAGAAGGATAGGTGTTAGCTCTTCTCTAAATGTTTGATAGAATTCACCTGTGAAGCCACCTGGTCCTGGGTTTTTGTTTGTTGGAAAATTTTAAATCACAGTCTCAATTTCAGTGCTTGTGATTGTTCTGTTCATATTTTCTATTTCTTCGGGTTCAGTCTTGGAAGGTTGTACTTTTCTAAGAATTTGTCCATTTCTTCCAGGTTGTCCATTTATTGGCATATAGTTGCTTGTAGTAATCTCTCATGATCCTTTGTATTTCTGCAGTGTCAGTTATTAGTTCTCCTTTTTCATTTCTAATTCTGTTGATTTGAGTCTTCTCCCTTTTTTCCTTGATGAGTCTGGCTAATGGTTTATCAACTTTGTTTATGTTCTCAAAGAACCAGCTTTTAGTTTTATTGATCTTTGCTATTGTTTCCTTTATTTCTTTTTCATTTATTTCGGTTCTGGTATTATGATTTCTTTCCTTCTGCCAACTTTGGGGTTTTTTTGTTCTTCTTTCTCTAATTGGTTTAGGTGTAAGGTTAGGTTGTTATTTGAGATTTTTCTTGTTTCTTGAGGTAAGACTGTATTGCTATAAACTTCCCTCTTAGAACTGCTTTTGCTGCATCCCATAGGTTTTGGGTCATCTTGTTTTCATTGTCATTTGTTTCTAAGTATTTTTTGATTTCCTCTTTGATTTCTTCAGTGATCTCTTGGTTATTTCATAGCATGTTGTTTAGCCTCCATGTGTTTGTATTTTTTACAGATTTTTCCCTGTAATTGATATCTAGTCTCATAGTGTTGTGGACAGAAAAGATACTTGGTACAATTTCAAATTTCTTAAATTTACCAAGGCTTGATTTGTGACCCAAGGTATGATCTATCCTGGAAAATATTCCATGAGTACTTGAGTAGAAAGTGTATTCTGTTGTTTTTGGATTGCATGCCCTATAAATATCAGTTTAATCATGTTTAATGTGTCATTTAAAGCTTGTGTTTCCTTATTTATTTTCATTTTGGATGATTTTTCCATTGGTGAAAGTGGGGTGTTAAAGTCCCCTACTATTTTTGTGTTACTGTCGATTTCCCCTTTTATGGCTGTTAGCATTTGCCTGTGTATTGAGGTGCTCATATGTTGGGTGCATAAATATTTACAATTGTTATATCTTCTTCTTGGATTGATCCCTTGATCATTATGTAGTGTCCTTCTTTGTCTCTTGTAATATAGTCTTTATTTTAAAGTCTATTTTGTCTGATATGAGAATTGCTACTCCAGCTTTCTTTTGATTTCCATTTGCATGGAATATCTTTTTCCATCCCCTCACTTTGGTCTGTATGTGTCCCTAGGTCTGAAGTGGGTGTTTTGTAGACAGCATATATACATGTCTTGTTTTTGTATCCATTCAGCCAGTCTGTGTCTTTTGGTTGGAGCATTGAATACATTTACATTTAAGGTAGTTATTGATATGTATGTTCCTATTACCATTTTCTTAATTGTTTTGGGTTTGTTATTGTAGGTGTTTTCCTTCTCTTGTGTTTCCTGCCTAGAGAGTTCCTTTAGCATTTGTTGTAAAGCTGGTTTTGTAGTGCTGAATTCTCTTAGCTTTTGCTTGTCTGTAAAGGTTTTAATTTCTCTGTCGAATCTGAATGAGATCCTTGCTGGGTAGAGTAATCGTGGCTGTAGGTTTTTCCCTTTCGTCACTTTAAATATGTCCTGCCACTCCCTTCTGGCTAGCAGAGCTTCTGCTGAAAGATCAGCTGTTAACCTTATGGGAATTCCCTTGTATGTTATTTGTTGTTTTTCCCTTCCTGCTTTTACTAATTTTTCTTTGTATTTAATTTTTGATAGTTTGATTAATATGTGTCTTGGCATGTTTCTCCTTGGATTTATCCTGTATGGGACTCTGCACTTTTTGGACTTGATTGACTATTTCCTTTCCCATTTTAGGGCAGTTTTCAACTCTAATCTCTTCAAATATTTTCTCAGTCCCTTTCTTTTTCTCTTCTTTTTCTGGGACCCGTATACTTCAAATGTTGGTGCAATTAATGTTGTCCCTGATGTCTCTGAGACTGTCCTCAATTCTTTTCATTCTTTTTCCTTTTTTCTGCTCTGTGGCAGTTATTTCCACTATTTTGTCTTCCTGGTCCCTTATCCGTTTTTCTGCCCCAGTTATTCTGCTATTGATTCCTTCTAGAGAATTTTTAATTTCATTTATTGTGTTGTTCATCATTGTTTGCTTGCTCTGTAGTTCTTATAGGTCCTTGTTAAACGTTTCTTGTATTCCCTCCATTCTATTTCTAAGATTTTGTGTCATCTTTACTATCATTGCTCTGAATTCTTTTTCAGGTACACTGCCTATTTCCTTTTCATTTGTTTGGTCTGGTGGGTTTTTACCTTGCTCCTTCATCTGTTGCATATTTCTCTATCTTCTCATTCTGTTTAACTTAATGAGGTTTCCTTTTCACAGGCTGCATGTTTGTAGTTCCCATGGTTTTTGGTGTCTGCCCCCAGTGGGTGAGGTTTTGTAGGCTTTCTTGTGGAGGGGACTGGTGCCTGTGTTCTGGTGGGTGGGGCTGGATTTTGTCCTTCTGGTGGGCAGGGCCGCGTCTGGTGGTGTTTTGGGTTGTCTTTGAGCTTAGTATGACTTTAGGCAGCCTCTCTGCTAATGGGTGGGGTTGTGTTCCTGTCTTGCTAGTTGTTTGGCGTGGTCTTCCAGCACTGGAGCTTGCTGGCTGTTGGGTGGAGCTGGGTCTTAATGTTGAGATGGAGATCTCAAGAGCTTTCGCTGATTGATATTACATGGGGCCAGAGGTCTGCTGTGGTCCAATGTCCTGGACTTGGCTTTCCCATCTTGGAGGCTCAGGCCTGACACCTGGCCGGAGCATTAAGACCCTGCCAGCCACAGGGCTCAGAAGAAAAAAAGGATAAAAAAACCCCAACAAACTGATAGAACCCCAAAACAAATAGTAAACACAAAACTAAACAGACAAAAATAGCACAAAGAAACATACACACACTCATAAAAAGCAAGCAAACAAACAAACCAACCAAAAAAACGAACAGTCAGAACCCTAGGACAAATGGTATAAGCAAATCTAAACAGACAAAATCACACAGAGACACATATACATACACACTCACAAAAAGAGAAAAAATATATAAAAAAGTAAAGGAGAGAGCAACAAGACCAATAAACAAATCCACCAATGATAACAAGCACTCAAAACTAAACTAAGATAAATATAAAAACCAGAAACAAAACAGATGCAGAAAGCAAACCCCAAGTCTACAATTGCTCCCAACGTCTACCGCCTCAGTTTTGGGAACATTTGTTGTCTATTCAGGTATCCCACAGACGCAGGGTTCATCAAGTTAATTGTCGGCATTTAATCCGCTGCTCCTGAGGCTGCACGGAGAAATTTTGCTTTCTCTTCTTTGTTCGCACAGCTCCTGGGTTTCAGCTTTGGTTTTGGCCCTGCCTCTGCTTGTAGGGCACCCTCAGGCATCTGTTCCCCACCCTGACCAGAGGGGGATAAAGCCACGGCTGATTAGGGCTCTCTTGCTCACTCATGCCAGAGAGAGGGAGGGGTACAGTAGTCATAATTGGAATGCGGGGCAAGCCTGTGGTGGCAGAGGCCAGCGTGACATTGCAACAGCCTGAGGCGTGCCGTGTGTTCTCCTGGGGAAGTTGTCCCTGGATCACGGGACCCTGGCAGTGGCGGGCTGCACAGGCTCCCAGGAGGGGAGGTATGGATAGTGACCTGTGCTTGCACACAGGCTTCTTGGTGGTAGTGG
Source organism: Pseudorca crassidens (assembly GCF_039906515.1). Lineage (NCBI taxonomy): Eukaryota > Metazoa > Chordata > Mammalia > Artiodactyla > Delphinidae > Pseudorca > Pseudorca crassidens. The sequence goes on from NC_090298.1 coordinate 105,174,752, forward strand.
CAACAGCGTTAGCATTTCATGCCTGTCTCTGTGGTCTGAGCTGATAGCCATGACTCACACCCGTCTCTGGAGCTCATTTAGGCAGTGCTCTCTATCCCCTCTCCTTGCACATCCTGAAACAATGGTCTCTTGCCTCTTAGGCAGCTCCAGACTTTTTCCCTGACTCCCTCCTGACCAGCTGTGGTGCACTAGCCCCCTTCAGGCTGTGTTCATGCCACCAACCCCAGTCCTCTCTCTGGGCTCTGACCTTTGAAGCCCGAGCCTCAGCTCCCAGCCGCCACCCGCCCCGGCAGGTGAGCAGACAAGCCGCTCAGGCTGGTGAGTGCTGATCGGCACCGATCCTGTGCGGGAACCTCTCCACTTTGACCTCTGCACCCCTGTTGCTGTGCTCTCCTCCGTGGCTCCAAAGCTTCCTCCCTGTCCACCACCCGTCCCCGCCAGTGAAGGGGTTCCCTGGTGTGTGGAAACTTTTCCTCCTTCACAGCTCCCTCCCAGAGGTGCAGGTCCGGTTCCTATTCTTTTGTCTCTGTTTATTCGTTTTTCTTTTGCCCTACCCAGGTATGTGGGGATTTTCTTGCCTTTTGGGAAGTCTGAGGTCTTCTGCCAGCATTCAGTAGTTGTTCTGCAGGAGTTGTTCCACATGTAGATGTATTTTTGATGTATTTGTGGGGAGGAAGGTGATCTCCATGTCTTACTCCTCTGCTGTCTTGAAGGTCTCCCCTTATAGAATTTTTAGACTCAATTTATAAATTCTTCAAAAAATGCAACCGGCATTTTGATTGGTATTGCACTGAATATGTAGATCAAGTTGAGGATATTTATCATCTTTATAATATTAAGTCATCTCATTCAAGAATTTGAATTGTCTCTCCTTTCATTCAGATCATCTGTATATTCTTTTTTTTTTTTGCGGTACGCGGGCCTCTCACTGTTGTGGCCTCTCCTGTTGCGGTGCACAGGTTCCGGACGCGCAGGCTCAGCGGCCATGGCTCACGGGCCCAAACGCTCTGTGGCATGTGGGATCTTCCCGGACTGGGGCACGATCCCGTGTCCCCTGCATCGGCAGGCGGACTCTCAACCACTGTGCCACCATGGAAGCCTGAGATCATCTGTATATTCTTCATTGAATCTTTAATTTTTCTCCATGGCAGTCTTTTCTAAATTAATTCCTAGATACTATATAGTTTTGAACTGTGAATGTCACTTTATCTTTATTTTATAATATGCCTTTTATGATTTTGTAAGTTTAAAGTATTTAAGTTGATATTGTATCTAGCAACCATGCTGAGCTATCTGAATAGTTATGTTATTTGGGGGCTTGAAGAAACAGAATGTATTGTTTAGTAGTTGTGGATGCCAGACATCTAAAATCAGTAACACTGTACCAACATCAAGGTGTGGGCAGGGCCACACTCCTTCTGGAAACTCTAGGGGAAAATCTGTTCATTGCCTCTTCCACCTTCTGATAGCTGCCAGCATTCCTTGGCTTGTGGCCACATCACTCCAATCTCTGCCACCATGGTTACATTGCTTTCTCTCTTGTATATATCAAATCTCCCTCCGTCTCCCTCTTATAAGGATACATGTGTTTGCATTTAGGGCCCACACGTATAATCCGACATAATCTCTTCATCTCAAAATCCTTAATTTATTCATATATGCAAATTTTTTTCAGATAAGGTAAAGTGTACAGGTTCTAAGGAATAGCATCTTGTATCTTTAGGGGCCATTATTCAGCCTACTATGCTTTCTCAACTTGGTAAAATATATATAATTCAGCTCCCAATATTGCATATTACTTAATGAAGAGACACTAAGGCATTCCCACTAAAGTCAGGTACTAGAGAGGAATCATACAACTCCTATGTAACATTATTTTGAAGCTCTTACCTATTTTAATTAGACAAGAGAAAATAATTGCAGGATATAATAGTTGGACATGAAGAGTTAGAACTCTATTTTCAGATGACATGATTAGACATGTGGAAAATCCAAAAGAATTAATTAAAAGTGACTTCAAATAAAATAATTCAGTAATGTAGCAGCTTATAAAATTAACATTCAAAATCAATAACATTCATAATAGAAACAAAAACCAATTACAAAATGTAATGGAGGAGAAGATCCTCTTATGATTTAAAAAAAAAAAATTGCCAAGGTAAAACTTAATTAGCGGTATCCAGAACCTACATGAGGAAAATAAACCTGAAAGTTATAAAAGTTGATTTCAACAAATGGAAAAATGTGCCTCGTTCTTGGATAGAAAAACTCAACATCATTTAAAAATATGTTTTCTCTATTTTTTTTATAAATTTATGAAATGCCCAATAATGTTATCATCAGATTTTTTCCCCTGTAGCAACACGATATGATTATAAAACTTGTCTGAAAGAACAAACAAGGAAGAGTGGTTAAAACATCATCCTGAAAGAGAACAGCAATTGGGTGAGAGAATGGGAGGGTTTGCAGTTACATTACAGCAAACCACAAACGCTTTATAATTAAGACAGTTTGGTATTGACACATTAATAGACAGACAGACAAGCGGGACAAGAGAGTGATGAGAAATAGAATAATATGCATATGGAAATTTAGTATATAATAAAGGGAGCATCTCAAATCAGTAAGGATAAGATACATTTTTAAAAATAAATATTTTTAATAATAGAAGATTGTGGTTTACTTACAGAAAGATTAGCACACTTAAGAAAATTCAGCATAGTATTTGTCAATGGAACTCAGCTGACCAAACTATTAAAGCATTGTTTCTTGCTTTATAGCTCTGGACTGAAATCACAGATAATGGTTTCATTGTGTTCACTTTAAACTAGAGATATAAACTGTTTAATAAGTGAAATTGAGATGCTGTGTAGCCAGTGTTGTGCTGATAAATGTTTAATACATACACATATACACGTGTTTGTGTGTATGTATCAATATCTATATCTATACACATATATATGCATGTATATATGTATACTATTAATTTTACTGATATAAAGGATATTTAGTAATTTATTAATAGTAATAAAATATACAGTATTCTGTATTGTCAACACCATATAATTGATTCTCACAGAATGCTTTCTTTGATTTTTGCCAAATTCTTATCCATAACCAACCTATGGTTGTAATTGATGAGTGTAGCTTTCATGTGAATGTAGGTTGATATTTTCATTTACATTAATGAGTAAGCTGAAAGTGAAATGACAATGTTGAATCTTGACTTATTTGTGAAGGACATGAGTGACTTCTTTGCTGAATTGGATAATAGGTTCCAACTACTGGAAGATTATTTCTCAATTTTTTGTGCTATTCACAGTGTAACAGCTACAGACAAATGCACTTTTAAGATGAATCTACATTGTTGACATTTTCTCCATCATTGTCTTAAGTCTAGGCCAGAGGTCAGCAAACTTTTTCTAAGGGTCACATGGGAAATACTTTAGACTTTTGGGGCCATTTAGTATCTGTTGCAACTATTCACCTCTGCCATTATAGCACAAAAACATCCACAGATAATAGGTCAAAAAATGGGTGTGGTTGTGGTCCAGTAAGTTTTATTTACAAAAACAAGTGGCAGGTTGGATTTGGCCTACTGGCCATAGTGATCTCTATAGTATACAGTCAACAAAACAATAACTTAAGCCCCGATTTTGGCACTGCCAACTTTCATGATGTGAATACTACCACCATAGTCAATTTCATGCTAGCAATATGATTTTTAATACTGAGTTGAGGAGAGATGTACAGCAGCATGCCATTCTAGAGTCTTACCACCACAGACAAAAATAACCCCAAGAACCTTGATAATAGTAAAATGTATTAAAATAATCAGGAAGTGATGAGTTTTGAATATTTATTAACTTTGCTTTGAACATGATTTATTTCATTGTACGTTTATATAATTTATTTTGTAATAATGGCTGTGTTTAACAATCAGCTCACAAAATTCCTGAAAATTTAACAATCAGCTCTTGTGAGCTGTCATGAGCCAGCTACAGCACACCACTGTGTGTAGCCATGTGGGAATAGAGAAAATTGGATTCATTATTTACAGTATATACCAGAATAAATTCCAAATGGATCAGAAACACAAACATAAAAATAAGATGAAACCATGCAAGTACAAGGCAAGACATGGATGAATTCCTCTATAAAATTGGAGTAGGGAAAACTTTCCAGACTATGGCTTGAAAGCCAGAGGTATTAAGGGAAATGAGTTAGATTAGCTTCAGAAAATGAATTGAGGATTATTCTTTCTTTTTGCATTTTCTGGAACAACTTATGTAACAGGAATTGTGTTTTTAACAGTTTGATAGAGTCAATTTTAAAAGCATCCAGGCCTAGAGCAATTTGGGATGGAGTTTTAACTACCAATTAAATTTCTTTGATCCTTGTAGGTCTATTTTAAATTCCTTTTTTATTCTTGTACCAGTTGACGTCTTATGTTTTCTAGGAATTTATCCATTTTATCTGTTTGTTTTTTAAATCTGCAGTTATTTCCCCGTCTTCATTTTGATCTGTGTTTTATTTACTTTCGTTGTCTCTTTTTCCTCTTGATCAGTCTTATCAGAGGTTTATCTTGGTAATGTTTTCAAAGTAGAACTTTAGTTTTATTAATTTCCTCTACTAAGAAAAGTCATTATATTGTTTCTTTTCCTTTATTATATCCTTTTTCTTCTTTGGGTTTGCTTTGATGTTCTTTCTTATAACTTCCTGAGTTGGATGTTTAGCATATTTTTCTTTTTAAATATTTATTTATTTAAATAAATAAATATTGGCTGTGCCGGGTCTTAGTTGAGGTATGCAGGGTTGCGGACTTCTTAGTTGCGGCATGCATGTGAGATCTAGTTCCCTGCAAGGATCGAACCCAGCCCCCTGCTTTGGGAGTGCAGAGTCCCCCCACTGGACCAATGGGGAAATCCCTCTTTTCAACTTTTATTGTTTCCTGATAAGCATATTTAAAGGTGTAAATGCTCCTTCAAACACTGCTTTAGGTATGTCCCACACATTTTGTGTCTTCATGTTCATTCAATTCTAGATAGTCTCTCATTTTGATTATAATTTAATTTTTAACCTATGAGTTATTTAGTAACATGGTATTTTCAAAATATAGGACATTTAAAAAACCTTTCCTGTTACTAATTTCTAATATTAATTCATCTGCATGATATTGTTCCTGGCAAGTTTATTGAGACTTCCTATAGGCCTAATCTGTTAGTTTAAACATGTGTATGCTTCTAAAAATGTGTATTTGCTATTTGTTGCATGAACTACTATAGCATATGTATCAAAGCATATATATTATACATAGCATACCACTGAACATTCATATCAAAGATCTGAACAATATAATTAATAGGATAAGCCCACTAATTATACTGTTTAGATAAGGGTCTGCTTAATTTTTGTTTGCTTAATACATTTTTGATAGTTTGGTTTTAAAAGCTCCAACTATTTATATGTTTCTCTCCATATGCTGTCAGTTATTGTGACCTATTGTTAGGTGCATACATGTTTGTGATGGTTATCTCTTCTCACTCTATTTTTTGTTTACCTTTTACCTTAATTTTTTTTTTTAATCCACTATTATGATTGCTATTCCAGCCTTCTTTCATGGTTTTGGGGTTTTTTTTCTTCCTGTCTTGAACTCTTTCATTTTCAACCTTTTTGTGTCTTTTGGTTTTCAGAATTTTTCTCATACACAGCATATGTTTGGATTTTGTTTTTATTTCTTAATACCCTCAGAAAGTATTTTTCTTTTTATTTGTGAGTTAAATCCACTTACATTTACTGTAATTTCTTTTATATTAGAAAGTATTTCTCCCACCATATCTTGTATTTCAATTTATTGCATTTTCTGCTGGCTCAAAAAATTATTCTATTTTTGTTCAAGTGTAGCTGCTTAAGACCCTTACTCATGTTTACTTATCCTATTACTTTCTTAAATTTATCAATGTCTGTATATCCAAGGAAATTTTTAAAACTTCCAGAAATAATGAAGAGATCATCAACTAGAATAAGAATCAAATTGAACAGTGGGTGCAAGATGACAAATGGGAAAGATACTTTTTAAATATTAAAAGAAAATAAATTTGAACCTAGAATTTTATACCCAGCCCAATTCTCTCAAATGTAATGACTTTAAAAAATATACATATACACATATTTATACATATATGTGTATGTGTGTATACATACATACATACATACACACATGTATATTCATTTCACTTCCAATGCTGAAGCCTTAAAACTACAGAACAGGTAGTTGGGAAGGGAAGATGTAAGTCAGGTGGGGGTGAGCAGGACAAGTTGGAATCCTTATAGAGGCACAAGCTGGAACCTGTGAACAGACTGAAACTTATGTTAGTTCTTGTTACCTCTAACCTTGAATATATGTGTTTCTTGCAGAAATCGGGGGCTTTTATCACCATGGTCAAACACACACCTGCTTCAGGAATCAGAGAACCTTAAGGGGATCTATGGAAGGTGGAGCATTTGGAGGCTCCACTGCTTCTTCACACCAGTGAAGTGAGGTGGCAGGTAAGTGACAACAACTTTAGAACCTTTCACAGAGATCTTGCTTATGGCCCACCCTAACTGGAAACACACAAGAAAGGGGATTTTGGGAAAGGGAGTTCAGCCTAGCTAAGCTGACACAGCACAAAGCCATGGCTCACAGGTGTTGGCCCTTTTCCTTCCACCATCTACATCTCCTAGCTTCTTTGTATTTTTTGTCTCTTTATCCTTTCCTGATGACCTCTGGGAGAGTTTCTCAATCTGATCTTCCAACTCAGTGATTTATTCACCTTTGTCCATCTTGCTATGTATCTTATCTATTGCCTTTTTCACTCTAGCTATTACATATTTCATACCTACTTCTCAGTTTAGTCCTTTCTTATGTTTTCTTGTTCTTGCTTAACATTGCTGGTATCAGCCTTAGCCTCTTAATATATTCAGCATAATTATTTTAATTTCTTGGTCCATTTCCTCTTACAATCCTATATAATTTAGATGGTTTATACTGTTGAGTTTGTTGTCTTTCTTGTATAGTAGTTGTATTCCTTCTATGGCTTTCTGTTATTTCTTTGAAAGAACTCCTCTTCCCCTTTGATATCAGTTACTACACAAGGTTCTGTGCTGGGAAATGGCTACAACCCAGCCTTCAGTTGATGTACCTGTAGGTGAAACAAAGCCAGGGAAGAGAGCCTCATAGAACTGATGGTGATCATTCTAATTTTCCATCATCTACAAATAACTTCTCTAGTATGTCTTTCCCATTTAAACTCTCTAGAAGTAATCTCCATAGATTCACTCTCCCTGCCCTAGGGGTTTGGAGAATACCCAAAGGTAACTGGTCAGTACACACCACCCTTTCCATCCCTCCTTTCTCCTGCAGGGCTTTTGCACATCTCTTATTGTACCCTCCTGACCCCTGCAGCCGTGACTGTTGCTGCCAGTTTCTTCGGTGATTGGCGGTCTGTCACCGTCCCCGGTGGCGAGAAGCGAGAACAGACGAGACCCTCTCCTTTCTCCTGTGGCTCTTCTCACAGCCACCTTAGCTGCCTTCCCTGGCCGGCTGAAGCCTTCTCTCCTTTCACTCATACCCCCACCCCTCCGCAGCCCTCACATAACACTTCTGAGTCTTCAGACTCCCCAGGGACTTCTCATAGGGTTGTATTTTATTCATTTTTAGTCATTAGATCCTCAAATCCGAGTTCCCTCCAGCTTCTATAGTTTCTCTAGGGTTGATTTTTGGGAAGCAGCCAATGGCCAGTGTAGTTTGTCATTTTGACAGGATTAGAGAATGGTTTCTAGAATGAACAGGTGTACCATAAAAAGGAGAGAATTAGAGACAGCAGATGTATGAGTTTTAAGGACAGAAAGGCTACAAGTGCACACCAAGAGATGCTTTTTTCTGTGTTTAATTTTTAAAATTTATCTATCTATGTGTAACTATGTAAATGTATTTATGTATGTTTGCATATATATGTGACTTTAAAAGTGAAATAATGCTGTCAGGCTTATAATGAAAACAGCAGTCTTCACCCCTTCCTGCTCCAAACTTCTGCTCCCTCAAGGCAACATATTTCGATATTAAAAAAAAACTGTTTATTCTGGTGTTTACTTCCACATTCTAAGTAACATGCTTATATTACTGTTTCTTGATTTTTAAATGTTAGCTATTATCTTTGGTTTCCTAATGTATAAGATGGGAACTTGTACCCGATGTATTTTCCCTTCCAATGAGTTCTCTTCCCCTTCTTACTCCAACTCCTAATATAATTACATCACTGCTTTCATTTAATATTGAGTGTTTACACTATCATGCCCACATAAACACTATTTACAGTTAAGACCTGCAGCATCCTAAGATTATATTTCCTTCCTTAAATAACTTTTTATTTTCTTAGGGTTAATACTTGTCTCTCCCCATTCCCACCACCATAGTTCAGTGCTCTCTATAAACTGTCCTAATTCTCTGATGGAGTTGTTGGATAGTTTCAGATGAAAACATCAGGTGATCTACCTGATTCTTCCCCTCCCCATTCCCATCCCTTTTGTACAAGCGCCATCTTCCTGCTCACACTAGAGTGCTAGTTAAACCTTCCCTTTACCATCATCTTGAAACTTCCTTTGCCCGCCTCCCTGTATGAGATCTCCTATTTCCTAATTTTGTATCTCCTTATTTCTTGATTCATTCCCTTGTTTGGTGATGAAACTAATATTTTCTGGTCGCTTCCTAAAAAAGAGTCCATAAGAGGTAAAAGTTCAAGTCTGCGTGCAGTGGTCATTTATTATTCAGGCTGCCCCATATTTTTGAACACCCCTTTCCCATTGTTTTAATAGTTTCCCACATTATAAATTCTGCATTCTTTTTTTTTTTTTTTTTTTTTTTTTGCATTACGTGGGCCTCTCACTGTTGTGGCCTCTCCCATTGCAGAGCACAGGCTCCGGACGCGCAGGCTCAGCGGCCATGGCTCACGGGCCCAGCCGCTCCACGGCATGTGGGATCCTCCCTGACCGGGGCACGAACCCGCGTCCCCTGCATTGGCAGGCGGACTCTCAACCACTGTGCCACCAGGGAAGCCCCTGCATTCTTAAAGAAAGACATTTTTCAGGTCATTTTCTAGTTGTTGGATTGCAGACATGTGGCTTTGATTATACTTGTCAGCTGCATCTTTGCCAGAGTCAGAATCTGGATCCAGAACTGGATTACTTGGGAAAGAGGTAGGGCCTAAGGCTTCCACTTGGCAGGTGCAGCAGCACAGCAGGGCTCTGAAGTGATGGCAGAGACAGAGGTAGGACCTGGAACCAGTGCCAGCAGCCTCCTGGCTTGGTGGTTTCTGTGAGAGGCAGTGACTCCCTCACTGGGCAGCTCTGTGCCATGGTACTCGGGTGTCACTCGTGGAAACACAGTCCATTTCCTCCACCTCAGTCTGTGAATTCTGTCTCATAGCTAGTCCTTTTGGCTTAAACTGATATCTCAGTCTGTTAGGACTGCTATAACAGAATACCACAGACTGGGTGGCTTAAAATCAACAGAAATTTATTTCTCACAGTTCTGGAGGCAGCATGCTTGGGTTCTGGTGAGGACCCCCTTCCAGGTTGCAGACTGCCAACTTCTTGCTGTGTCCTCACATAGCAGAAGGGGCAAGGGAGCTTTCTTGGGTCTCTTTTATAAAAGGTATTAATCTCATTCATGAGGGCCATTCACCACCCTCCTGATACCATCACACTGGGCATTAGGATTTCAACATACAAATTTGGGGGAGACACTAATATTCAGACCATAGCAACTGGCTAGAATAACTTCTGCTATATTAAACTAGCCTGGCTAATATGCCTTGCATGCCTAAAGGTATCTTTATTCTACTGTAAGATATAAGCGTTTGATTGAGACTAGAATTCTAATTTGGAAATAATTTCCCTCAAAAGCTAGAAAGCATTTCTCCATTACCTCTGGCTTCTATTGTTATTGCTTAGAAGTCTGAAGTTGCTCTTTTTCCTGAATCTACATGTGATTCACTTCTCTCCAAAGCTTTTTTGTTTATCTTAAAGTAGTATTTAATTTAAAGCTTTTCTTTTTCTTTTTATTATTATTTTTTTTGCTGTACGCGGGCCTCTCACTGTTGTGGCCTCTCCTGTTGCAGAGCACAGGCTCCAGACGCGCAGGCTCAGCGGCCATGGCTCACGGGCCCAGCCGCTCCGTGGCATGTGGGATCTTCCCGGACCGGGGCACGAACCCGTGTCCCCTGCATCGGCAGACGGACTCTCAACCACTGCGCCACCAGGGAAGCCCTAAAATTATTCTTTTTTGTTATCAAATCTACAAATGGTCATATTTTAAAGTCAAATAGTTCTAGATGTTGTTTTATGAAAAACAACTATTTTCTGACTTGGTGCCCCCATTTCCTTATGATAGGAAGCAGCCACTTTTACTAGTAGTATATATGAATATATAGTTAAATGCATTTTTAGCCCATGTGAAATGGATCCCAGGAAGTTTTTCAAAATTCTCACATTTGACTGTTATTCACTTTTTCAAGAAAACATTACAGATAAAAGAAGATGACTTGCCTTGTATATAAACAGACTTTAGGATATAGATGTTAGAGATCACATAATAACAATTGTTGGTGAGATTTTCCTGTCTTTTTACTCATTTGGTGGTAGAATCTGAATCTGGGCTGGGGCCTGAAATAGAATGAGCTTCTATTTCTAGGGGTTGGCTCCATGAATGAGAGGTCTTTGAGGTTCCTGAAATCAGCATCCAGGATGCGACTCCTGACCTTGGAAAAGGTGGGGTAGTGAAATCTTAAGAGCTGCACTTGAAAGCCCAGGAAGGTTGTTGTGGAGCTTCTTGGCCGAGCCTAGCACTGTGGGATTGGGCTCCCCCTCCAGGGAACCTAGAAGAACCACTAGAGGCTGGGCAGGCGGTGTACTGCAGAGGCCAGCCTCAGCTGATCACCTTCTATTCTATTTAAGCACCTTCAGAAACAGCAGCATCGGGCAGAGGAAGCCACTCCAGGCTGTCCAGGCTTCAGCTGCAACTTCATCTGCCTTCCCTGTGCCTGCTCACTCCAAGCCAACCAGCTTTGGTAGCAGTGGTGAAATTCTCCAGCCATAATGGAGTGCGTTTGGCTCCAAAGTAGCGAAGTAGTAGGATAGAAACAAACAGGATTCCCTCCTTAGACTTTTTAGCATCTTGGAATCCTGGAATTTCTACATGTATGGAAGGGATGAGGGGATCCAAGAGATAAACTAATTTCCTGCTAATATGGACATTGGGGGCTCCAGTGCATCATCAGGGACCCTCCTGAGGCAAGATTGGCTGTTATTCAACAAAAAACCTGTGAAGTAATATGTACTGGTTACACAAATTATATTTTACCGACACTATCTTTCGGTTTCTCTTGACACTAACAACTCTGGTTACCTGCTGTATGGACTGAATATTTGTGTCTCCCCCCACCCCCCAAATTCATATGTTAAAATCCTAATCCCAATGTGATGGTATTAGGAGGTGGGCTTTGGGGAGGTGATTAGGTCATGAAGGTGGAGCCCTCATGAATGGGATTAGCAACCTTATAAAAGAGGCCCCAGAGAGCTCTTGTCCCTTCCTCCATGTGAGGACATGATGCAAAGACTACTGTCTATGAACCAGGAAAGCAGGTTCTCGCCAGATGCCAAATCTGTAGGCACCTTGATCTTGGACTTCCCAGGTTCCAGAAATGTGAGAAATAAATATTTCTTGTGTGAGCCACCCAGTTCATGGTATTTTTGTTATAGCAAAACAAGACCCCTGTGATTTAATTTTTTTTTTTTAGTTTTTAGTGGTTGAAGATGAGAGGTTGGGGAGCACAAAGTGGGAAGGACTAGACCTGCCTTTATTTTTCTTTGTCCAGAGTTCCATCCCAAGTTGCCCCTGTTGAACCAAGAGAGTTTCCACACCTCACAAAGCTAAATTTGAATCCACTTTGCATATTTCTTCTATGCAGAATAGGACGTTTTATCAAAGATAGGGAAGAAAAGTTTAACAGCTTTAAAGGTGGACATAAGGAGCTCTGACCTTAGTTTCCCTGAACAATAGCCCAAAACAAAAATACTAAAAAAAAAAAAAAATCCCCAAGCCATAAAACAAAACACCCAGAACAAACAGAAGCACTTGGTGAATCGTTAGATTCCTGTACCAGGGTGAATAATACAGTTTCCACAAACAATGATGAGCCTGATCAGAAACTCAGAGCAGCGTTGGCCGCGGAAGATTTTCTGAAAATGAAAAGAGGCAAATAGCCCAAACCAGGCCACACATCTGTGACCCTTGCTAAATGGCTTGTTTGCTCCATCACAGCTGTTTTCAAGGTCCTGGAAGTCAGTTCCTTTGCTTAATCCAAGGTGAATTGGACCCACAGAGTCTTTCAGTCACACACAGTCCTGCCATAGTCATATTTGCACAGACGTTGTGTCAGCTGTCCTGATTCCTTGGATGATGTGAGGCTGTAGCTATGACTGTGAATAATGAAAGACACATTCTTCCTTTGTAGTTAGAGAGAAAGGGCACCAAAGAACAGATCCATATATTACATGGAAGGTGTAGGTTGGAAATGAACAAATGGATTCCAATAAGATAAGGGAGATTACTTAAATTTGATAGCAAGTGGTTATAGCTTGAAGATATTCGAATATGAGAGGTTCTAGTCAAGCATTTTTTACTAGAAAAAGCAAATCTCTAAAGTAAGCAAAAGTAATCAGAATGTATCAGCTCAAGAGAGAACAAGATATGGCACTTGGAAAGAAAAGGTAATAATGGCAATAATAATGTTCAGCTTCTGTTATTTTTTGAGGCTGGTTCAATAAAATGTAACGTAACATTAGCAGTTTCTTGGAAAAAAACCAGTCAACTGTTCTTCTCTTTTATCTATGGCTCCATATTCCACATAAATTATTCACTGCTGTCGTTAGTTCCTCATAGTTGGTGCATCCCCAAAGAATTCTGTGATGTTAAGTAACAATGAAAGTAAAATTTGTTATATGTTATTTGTTAACTAAAGCTTTATTTATAAATGATCATCCATTTGTTTTTAACCTAAATACTTCCTCAATTTCAACTATTGGTTTCACTCCATTCAAATCTAGGATTCTTACTATGTATGCTGTAGTCTGGTATATTATGCCATCTTTTTCAATTCAAAATATCCTAGTCACGGAAACAGTGATTTTTCCACATTGCTTGCTAACCTGTTACCTTTCCACAGCCTTGGAGGGATGGCTGTATAATGTGTTACGCTGAGAACAAAATCAAGTTGAGGCAGTGTCTTCTAGGTGTTTCTGTTTAATCAAGCTGGGTATCAGAACCCTAACATCAGCTTGGGTTTATCTGGTCCAGTTGTCTGTATGATAATTCTGAGGATCTTTTTAACTGAGGACTTTATAAAGATAATAAAATGATTTTTTGAGAATAATTGAAACCAAAGCCCTGGAATTAAAACTAACTAATTAAAACTAATAATTAGTTTTAATTTATATTTGGCATTAATATAAACAACAAACTGTAAACTATCACAAGTGGAATTTGATCTCATTTTCCAGTCCTCCCTCCTCTGTATGAATGGCTCAGGGAGTTTTTTCTGTTAACATATCTCTTCTGCTGAGCTCCCCTCTTCCTCGTCAACAGTCCATGCTTTTCAATGTCCCTGGCCCCCTGTGCTGGGATGGGCCCATATTGCAGTTTCTCTGGCTCTATGTATGTCAAGTCTAAAGTTTGCTTCAAGTCTAGGCTGTATCCATTGTTATGGTAGACCTGCTTGAGTGTGGGATGCTCTAGAAAATACTGATGTCCTACTGTACTTGAGTATCTGGGAGCACCTATGGATTCTGTGCCAGTCCCTCCATTCTTTCCTTCTCAGCAAGCACTGTCCTGCTTCCACCCTCCCTTCTCCAGCTGTGGTGTAGTCCTCTCGCTGTTGTCTTGGATGATGTGCAGGATTCTAGTCACCTTCTTTTGGCTGAAAGAGTGTGTCCCTCATGGAGATAAGGTGAAATAAATTCCTCCACTCAGTGGTACCAAGATATTTCCTGCTCAGTGCCGTTAAACATCCCCCAAACTACAGCGGTTCAGGAGATGTACGATTATTGTCTACAGAACTTGCAAGGAAACCACTTAGACATGAGGGTGTGTGTTGTGGAATTAGGGAGAATGGCTCACACCTCCATCACCAACAAAACTCTCTCCCTCCCTCCCTCTTTCCCTTCCTTCCTTTCTTCCCTTCTTATTCCTTTCAATTGCTTTGGAAAGAAGTTTGACTTATCATATACTGGACATGGAGGTGGTGGCTTATTAACCCATATTCCCACACATTTTCAGTCTTGACTCTGCATCAGAATAATATCTAACGGCTTAAAAAAAAAAGAAAAAGATTAGAAGTTTCAGCCCTACTTTTAAACTACTGAAACAGAATCTCTGGGGATGAGACTCAGAAGTCTGTATTTTGAAAAATCTCCAGTCTTTAAAATATATGCAGCCAGATTTGAGAATCCACAGCCTGAATGTTGCCTGCTATAACAATGATGTATCAAGTACTACAGCGGATTGCACTGGTTGTGTTAGAGTTAGTTTAGTTTACCTCTCTCTTTGATGGCCTGGCTTGAGGGACAGGATAGCGACAAGGTTAAGAGTATAAATGGTTACATAAGACTGCCAAAGTTCAAATTCTTATTCTACCCCTGGGTGTTTTATTGAGCAAATTATTTAATCTCTTCATGTCTCAGTTTATTCATCTGTAAAGTGGCATTAAAAATAGTACTTTTCTCATAGCACTGTTGGATGATTAAATAAGATGAGAAAAGTAAAGCGCTAAGAACAGCACCTGACACACAGTAAAGGCTGTCAAAATATCAGCCATTGCCATTATATGGTCATGCTTGAATCATAAGGGTCTCCTGGAGTTTGAAAAGACTTTAAAAGATGATCTAATCCTCAGGCAGTTGGATATTATTATGATTCCCATTTTACAGATTAGAAAGCTCAGGTTCTTTTTTTTTAAAACGTCTTTATTGGAGTATAATTGCTTTACAATGGTGTGTTAGTTTCTGCTTTATAACAAAGTGAATCAGCTATACATATACATATATCCCCATATCTCTTCCCTCTTGCATCTCCCTCCCTCCCACCCTCCCTATCCCACCCCTCTAGGTGGTCACAAAGCACTGAGCTGATTTCCCTGTGTTATGTGACTGGAAAGCTCAGGTTCTTAAGTGATGTGCTTGCCCAAGATGATTCAGGATGAAAATAACAATTATAATAACAAAAACAATAACAAGTAGTATCTATTGTGTTTACAACATGCCAAACACTGTATTAAGTGTTTGATGTACTTAACCCAGTACATTAACCCAGTACATTAACCCAGTGCTTTTCAACCTTTAACATGCACACACAGTCACCTGGGGATCTTGTTAAAATGTAGATTCTGATTCCGTAGGTCCAGGATGGGCCACAAGATTTCTTCATTTCTAACAACTGATGGTGGCTCTGCTGGTCCAAGACTCACCCTTTGAATAACATGGGTTTAACCTGCACAACAGCCCTGTCTGATGGGTTCTAGTTTTTGTCCTTATTTTATGTACAATAAACTTAGGTTGTGAGGATAAATAACTTCCTCGAGGTCGCAGGGCTTGGAGCTGTAGTAATGGGGCTTGGACTGATTGTCCCGTTGCAGAGCCTGCCTCCTTCCCCATCCCGCCTGACTTCATTCATGCATATGTGACAGGGGATCTATGCCACTTGGCAGATGTAGAGCAAATGCCATATGTTTCCCAAAGTTTTAAATTCATGTGTCTACTTAAAGCAGAGACACTGATGGTGTGTTTTATATATTTTTAATTGTTCATTACACCCCTGGCCCTTTCAGCTAGAGTGACCCATTTATGTCTGTGGCTTCTCTTGAACAAAAAAGAAAGTCCTAAATTCCAGCTGATGGTAAACCTCATGCTCAGGTCCCTCCTGAGCTATAACACTCACTTCCACCCTTTTAAATCCTGACGTTATTTGATCTGAACCCTTTTCACCGAGGTTAGAATTCTTGGCTCTATATACTTAGATTGGATCCTTCACCCTCCTGTACTGTTTTGGACTTAGCCTGTGCAGCAGACTCAGAGATGCACTGCTTAGGCCCCCTTTGAAGAAAGAGCTTGTTGCCTAGCATCAGGAGTGCTTCCAGCTGTTGACCTCTTCAAGTCTGCTTCAGCTCAGAAGCCCAGGCCAGCTCTTCTCCCAGGCCTGGCCATTTCTACTAATGATGACCCCTTTATGGGCACCCTTTGCTCAGAGCTCCTCTCCAGGCTGGCAGTGACTTTGTGAGGTTGGCATCATCATCTGACAGCTCCCACACCCAATCCTACTTTCTTTATTTCTTTTCACAAATACCACTCCCCAGCATAGTAAACCTTTTGCACTTCTAACTCCATCTCAGTGTCTGTTCTCCAGAGGTTCCAACCAACACCTCCCACCACTCAGCTAAGTGAGAGCTCTTGCTCAGCCTAACCCAAGTTATCAACCCCAGCTGCTGCCTGGGTAGACCTGGCCTGGTACGTGGTAGACATCTATGCCCAGGCAGGTGCTTGATTATATATAATCACTCAATAGACAGGTGCATATTGAGTAACCATTGGGTACTCATACCTTCATAAGCATAATCACCTCTTCTAAATGTCTCAGATAAAGGAGAAATGTGGCAAATTTAGATACCATGCCTCTATTTAGCCTTTGGTTCCTATGGTAATTGTTTGCTAGAGGTTAAAATTTAGCGATTATATACTACGTCTTAGGATCATTGGGTGCTGCCTACGTAATTATAGGGTTGTGATATAGTGAGGAAAAACAGATGTCACCAAAATAAGATAAGAAGTGACTAGCTATGTCTATGGTGGAAAAAATACAGGGACCATGAGTCAGCAACGTTGAACTGCAGTTCAAAAAGTAAATCACATATTGGGTACAGAAAAATAAACAGAGAAAAAGATTGAGGGGCTTTTTAGTTTGGTTTTTGTTTGTTTTTTGGGTTTGGGTGGGTTTTTGTTGTTTTGTTTTTTGGCTATTTATTAATACTACACAGAATCCTGGGTCTTGGTTCTAATTTCAGATGGGGAGTTGTCAACATGAATTAATTGGTTGGGCTCTCAGAGCCCCCTCCCTAATCCCCCCCATATCCATGTATTCCTATATCGAAGAGTTTGGAGTTTTGAATAAAGGGGCAGGTAGAGGAGTGAATGGTAATTTTTGAGTATGAGCTGTTCCCCGGAAGTGCAGGCCTATGTCGCTACTGTTTAGATGTGTTTGGCTGTCAGTGGAGAGGTGATGAAAAGAAGTTCTGGATGTCCAGAGGACGGAATGAGGTCTTTCCATCTCTGGAGAAGGAGAAATGACTGCGAGATGGAAACCATGTTGGAAACGAAGTAAAAGACAAGTCCAATTTTGATTAAAGCAGATTTTGGCTACCATAGCTTAAGAGAGTCTTAGGAAACCTGTAGACTAGAAGCAAATCATAAAATAGAAAGAAATCATAAAGCAGAGAGCTGGGCAATAATATATGTGGGCTGGACAGAAAGGTTTGAAAAATGCATTGTTAGGTCGAAGAAGGGAAGTGAACTACCAAAGAAATTATGAGGTATTCTCTAGAAAATGGGCTTTTCTTGGTACAGAAAGGGTCATAGGTTACATCTAAAGCTGAATTTCTTGTCAACAAAGACTGACATTATAAATTAACCTGGGAGGTTGTGAAATTCACATCCATTGAAGATAGCTCCAATATGGCCCTGCATGAAGTTGAGAAAACAAGAAATAACCAATTTTAAAGTCTGTTTGTCCCCCACAATTCCCTGATTTATGGAAAAAGTGAACATTTTTACCTTTTTTACTTTACCTACAGTCTGATATGCATGCAGCAAAGGTTTGAGTGTATAGTTTTCTGAATAACTAGCCTAGAAACCCACCAGAGCACACACAGTGAGGTGACTCTGTCACCCATGGAGCAGATAAAATGACATCAATAAATCATAAAATATGCCCAAGAGGGCATTATAAATCATTTAGAGTTGCTATTAATATTTTAGACATGTTCATTTTTAGCAGTGTGTTAAAGTTTAGTGTTTGCATTCCATTTTAATTCAGCACTTGATAATTGAAATATGATGCTGTTAAAAGTGATTAAAAAATTTTTATTTTTGCTAATCACTTAAAGATTAAACAGAATAAGGGAACCGATTGTTAGCTTCATTCTCTCTAAAAGTCCCTTCTGGCACTTTGGGCGCTGGTCCCCAAACCCAAAAGAATATTCTTTGGCAGTACTCACCCAAGAAAAATGGTGGTTTTCAACACATTGGTCAGTAGAGCTTTTTCACTTTCTTTCTGTGACATGCAGGCTGTTCCACTCTTGACTTCCTTGGTGGCTTTGTGCTTTCTCTAGTTGGTCAGGGCATCCTACCTATGCCACTGTGGGTATCCACTTCTTTCATATTATTAAAAGCATCCCAAGTTATTAATAAAAACCACTCTCTACTGAGAATCTATTTTGTGCCCAGCAGTGTGCTAAGTATTTTTTATTTATAAAATATCATAGGTCTTCATAAAAACTCTATGAGGAGAATACTATTACTCTTACTGCTTATAAGGCAACTTAGGTTGAGAAGATTAAGAAATTAGGCAAAGATCTCAGAACTGGTCAGTGGAAGCTATCTTTATTCTAAAGCCTATGGGTGTTTCCAAGTCAGAACTTGATCCCCTTAGAGACTTGCCTGCTAATACTTATGGCTTCAATGTGTGGATCTCTGTTAAGAGATGCTAATATGTTTGTAATAACTCATACTTCATGAATTATGACTTACTAGCCACCTCTTTCTAGAATACTCATTTTCTTTTAAACACAAAGAGGCAGTTCAGGTAGCTGCCTTCAGGGGATCAGTGGTGTCTTGGAATAGGGCTGCATGGGCGGACTGGCTCCACTTTTCCCAGAGCTGGTAAGGGGAAGAGATGTATATCTGCTAGGACTCTTGATTTTTAAGTGACACAAACGTGACTTGAGCTAGACAAAGAAGAAGGTGCTTCCTGGCTTACTGGATTGTATACCTGTAAGGTGTAAGGGTATCTCTGTCTTCAGGTGTGGCTGATTCAGGTGTTAAATAGCTTCATCAGGACATTGTGCCGCTCCATCTCTTAGTTCTGCTTCCTTTGTGTTGGTACCATTCTGGGCAGCCTTTCTCATCACAGTGATTCCCACAAGCTTTCAGCTTAGAGCCTCTTGGTTTATCAACTTCAGAAAAATCCTAGAATTTAGTCTGTGTGACTGATTTAAGTCATGTGTCTGTCTCTAAACCAACCACTGTGGTCAGGGAGGCGGAATACACTGTTTGTCTAACCCCCAGTCACATGTCCATACTTGGATTAGGGGATGGGATGAGGTCAGTCTCATCTGAATCACATGCGAGTAGGAGGGGTGTGCCTCATCAAAGGGTAATGGAGGTTTACTATCATAAGCAGTGGGAGGAATGGATTCTGAGCAAGGAAAAACTAGAAATGGACATTTAAAATTGCTATTTAAATTGAGTGGGTTTGAAGATGAAATGAGAAAATATAAAAGCATTTGATAAACTAAAAAGCACTGTTCTATTTTTTTAAAAAATTTCTCCTTTTATTAATTGATGTACTGCTTCACTCAGAGCTGAGAAATGAAAGGCTTTAAAACCTTGTACTTTGATTTGATTAGTAGAGCATTCAGTAGAAACCAATGCAAATAAAACCAGCATAACCTTACTAGGGAAGCACAGCTGTGGAATATTCTTTTTTTTTTAAATTAATTAATTTATGGCCGCGTTGGGTCTTCGTTGCTGCGCATGGGCTTTCTCTAGTTGCGGCGAGCAGGGGCTACTCTTCGCTGGGTCCACGGGCTTCTCATTGTGGTGGCTTCTCTTGTTGCAGAGCACCGGCTCTAGGAGGGTGGGCTCTAGAGCTTAGGCTCAGTAGTTGTGGAGCTGGGCTTAGCTGCTCCGCGGCATGTGGGATCTTCCAGGACCAGGGATCGAACCCGTATCCCCTGCAATGGCAGGCGGATTCTTACCCACTGCGCCACCAGGGAAGTCCCTGGAATATTCTTTTCTTTTCTTTTTTCTGTTGATTTTATGGAGGAGAGAATCATGGAGGGGGTCCTGAGAGGGAAGAGGGGCTGGATAGCCTTGCATGTCAAGAAAGGTCTGTGGTCAAAATAATAAATAAATAAATGTGCTTTTCCCTCTTAAAAGTTACACTTTATTTTAAAAAGTAAATATTGATTTTCTTGATACAAATAAAGTTTATATGCAATTTACTGTAGGTGTAATGTAGTCTAAGTTCATCACATAAGCATCAACTTTAAATGATTATTACTTAATCTAATTCTATTTTTTCCCCTTTTGTTTCTCGGGGAGAAGTTCTTTTTTTCTATCAATATATTTCTGTTGTTCAAAAAGCTGTGTAGCCACTTCCATGGCTTAGGAAATTTCTGCTCAGATGTCAAAGCCCAGGCAAATTCTCTCCAGTTTTATTACCTTCCTGGAACTCCTCAGGAAGAAGGCAGGGTGTGCCCATGTACCCTAAGCATTCCCAGGGCCTTTTCTGCTCACTCTACCTGCCCTGAATCTCATTTGGCTCTGAGGAAAAAAAAAAAAAAAAAAAAATTCCCTTAGGCCACATGGTTCAGCTATCAGGAAAGTATCTGTATAATGTATCCTTCTCCCTTTTAAATCCCACTTATTCATTCTCCTTTGCATTAAATGCTCATCTCCACTGAGAGTGTGCTTTAATTAAACCTAGAAACACTTAGAAATGGAGAAACCTGATTCCCAAAAAGATGCATATAGAAAAGTGCGTGAATATATACATATAGTTATCTCTTATGGATATTTTGTTATAGAAATGCACGTTCATAAAAATGTTTAAAAAAGGAGTAAAAAAAAGATTAAAAAAATCTCCCATCTTACACCACTCACTCAGATATTTGCACTATGATAATTGTGGAAACTATGCTTTCATTTTGGGGGGGTGGGGAGGAAGGAGGGCCTGGTATTTGCATATTTTCTCATATATAAAAATGAGATGATGTTACAACACTCATTTATAATCCTTTTTTCATATAACAGTATCTGACTAATATTCTTTTCTACAACAATCTATTTCTTAAAGGGGTTATGTGTTATTTTTTTCCTAAACATCTACTTTAAGATATTCTTGAACAGAGTAGCAATTGCTAAATACAAATGTATAGCGATTTTTCTCTTTGCATTAATATATTGCTGCCCCTGCCAAGAGAGATGTATTTTAATATTGCTTTTCTGTAGACAATGTCTTAGTGCAAGGAAATAAATCTAACAGTTTGTCCCATGGGGGGTGTTTTAAAACAGAGTTCACTCATTATTTTTCATCATGACACATGGTCTGTCCATCCATTTGCCCATAAGAGTGAACCAGTTCTAAAGAGAAAGTTACTCCTTCTTTCCTGATGACTGTTTGCAGAGGAAAGGGAGGAATCGATTCAATATTTATTTTAAATGGCATTGATTAAAGATCTTGCTGTTTATGCTTGGCATATTATATCAATGTCAGCTGTACCCTTGTACACAATACATGCCTGGTATACTAGTTAGCCACAATCACATTTTAAAATGTGCAATCCTCTATTCAATTGTTTGTGGCACACAATCATGTTAGATTTTGGAAATGGAACCAGAAGATATCCCACTATGAGTGTATTTCTGTTACTTGTATTTGTCAGAACATTCCTTGATTGAACAAACATGTATTTTTCCCATATCTTTGTAGTATGAAAAATTTCATTTCTCCAGTCAGAGAGCATGATCCTACTTTAGAATTGTAGAAATATGATGTTTAAGTCAGGTAAAATAATGCCAGGGAGGGGATTTGGAGGAAAGAAAGTTGCTGACTTGTACGACTGGAAATGCCAGATATGGTCAGATCGAAAGTGGGCCAGAAGGCTTACTTCTAAGAACCAGGGAATGAGTTTGGGTTTTTGGTCCTAGCAGGGCAGTGGAATAGGAACCAGAGTGCCCTTGGGGAAGAACTTTCATCTGAATATTCCTTTACATGCCAGGCAGTTTGCTTCTGGTATCTCATGGGTTGCAGAGGCCATAGCAAAACAGGATGAGGTTCAGGCAAGGTGTCAGGAGACAAATGTTAGTTAGCAGCAGGTCAATTCCCACCTCATACAAAGAGCTGCAGGTGTGCTAATTGCTAAAGCCTGGGGTGAATCTCATCTGAAACCAGCAGGTGGAAACCCATGACAGCAAGCAGTTAAATATGGCTTCCCTGCCACGCTCAGAACTAAAGGTCGATTCCAGCATTACTCCTGGCACATCTAACAACCCCTAGAAGAAATAAAGGTAAATGATGCCAAGGGCATGGAAGCATGGGCAACCGGGTGCATTTTAAGAACTCTTGTTTCAGCATGAGTGTCATGTTTGGTAGGGAATGGTGATAGCTGAGACTGAAAAAACAGCTGGGACATAGTGGAGGATTTTTATATGTTGAAGAATTTGGATGTTTTCTACAGGTGTTGGGAAAACTGTTGATGGTTTAAAGCAGAGGTGTGACAAGATCAATCTTGCCACGGAGATAGATTATT
Organism: Pseudorca crassidens; assembly: GCF_039906515.1. Classification (NCBI taxonomy): domain Eukaryota; kingdom Metazoa; phylum Chordata; class Mammalia; order Artiodactyla; family Delphinidae; genus Pseudorca; species Pseudorca crassidens. Next base: position 105,197,428 of record NC_090298.1, read on the forward strand.
CAGGCAAGAATGTGAGGGATTAGAAAATCGGAAAAGATTAATATGGAGGGCAAGGGGGCCCATTAGAAGGCTAGGGCAATAAAGACAAAAGGATAAAGATATTTGTTGCAGCACTATTTACAGGGAAAAAACACTTGAAACCACCTCAGTAGCAACCAATAGGAATGAAGCTGTGCAGTCGTGAAAAAGAATAAAGCAGCTCTTTTGACATACTGATAAGGACTATTCTCCAAGATGTGTTAATTGAATAGAGCCAAGTGCAGAATAGTGTATATCTTATTCTAAATATCTGAATGAAAATAAGGGAAAAATATACGTTTGCATAGGCATAAAACCTAATATCAGGGTTAGCTTTGGAGGGGATCTGGGGTGGGAAAGGGGCTTAAGATTCACTGTACAGTCTTTTGTATTGTTGGAATATTTTTCAGGTGCAAGAACTATAATTTTTAGAAGCTCAAGGTCTTATGAAATAGCCTATATGAGGGAGGATTTTTGGAACTTAGTGGTCCCAAGATACGGGTTTCCCTGAAATCAAGTCCCTTAATCACAGCCACTGTGGTTTCCCATTAGATTAGTGTGTAGCATCTTGAACCATTTTCTTGGTGGCTACAGCATCTCCGTTCTAGCCCCCATCTATTTTCTGGCCCAGGTGGGAGATGACTTGGGAGAATGGGGAATTACACGAGCAAATTGGGATGGTGGGCATTCTTGTAAATCTTTCCCCATTACCCGAGAATTCTCTGCCATGACAGAATTCTACCTTCTCTCTTCCTTAGCCACACATGCCAGTTTTATGGATATAAGAATAGATAATAATCTTTTAGGTGGCTTCATGATATGGTCGCCAATATTTGATGAATAATGCATATTTTATTTAAAAACAGTGTTATGACAGCAGCAGTGAACACTGGGATTTCATGTTGTTTATGGCAAAAAGAGTGCTCTCCCTACAACCCCCAAAGCCCACCCCTTCAAACCAAGGTTGGTTCTTCGGTGGCTTTTAAAATTTTAACTTCTGGATATAATGTGTAAATATAAAACCAAGCTGAGATCTCACTCCCAGTGGGTAACTCATGAGCTTGCCTTTTGTCCAAGATACTTAGGTTTTCTCATGTTGCTTAAAGGCTTTGAAGAAAAAAAAAAATCCTAGAACTCTGTGGTATGGATTTTTCAGTCTCCCTGAAGCATCCAGAATTGTTTTTTATTTTTCTTTCCCTTTGAATCCATGAAAACAAACCCCTTTTTTCTTAATATAGTTTTATTCACACATTATTAAACTGACTTACCATATTCTGCACCACTGTAGGCTTAGCAATTATGGCTTTCTCTCATTGAGAGAATGAAACAGTTATTCAGAATCTCATATAAAAAATTTTTGCCTGATTCTGAAGGCACACCACTGGGAATTTTGCTAAAACTGCTGATGTTATTAAAGTTTACGATTAGGGGAGGTATGGAGGGATAGAGATTAAGCAAATTATAAATGCAACAAATGAAATGCTAAACTGTAAGGTAGGAGTGTGTGGCCCTTAGGGCTCAATTGGCTGACATAAAACATTTCTAAGGAGTAGTTTTTACCCAGCGTTTCATCATTCCTTACTTTACTTTGGAAAGTGCATTTTGTTGGATGGGTTTGCTCTGTGTTTTGGAACACCCTGTTTCCAAGTTTGCTCTCTTAAAACACACGCACAATTGTTTCCCTCAGTAAATGCTAGAATTTTGAACATTCTATGGTTTTCTCTAATGCAACAAAGAGAGAGGATCAAAAGTGATTATCCAATGGGACTTCCCTGGTGGTGCAGTGGTTAAGAATCCGCCTTCCTGGACTTTCCCGGTGGCGCAGTGGTTAAGAATCTTCCTGCCAATGCAGGGGACACGGCTTCGAGCCCTGGTTCAGGAAGATCCCACATGCCGCGGAGCAACTAAGCCTGTGCGCCACAATTACTGAGTCTGTGCTCTAGAGCCTGCGAGCCATAACTACTGAGCTCGTGCACTGCAACTACTGAAGCCCGCGTGCCTAGAGCCCGTGCTCCGCAACAAGAGAAGCCCCCACTGGCCACGACTAGAGAAAGCCCGCGTGCAGCAACTGAAGACCCAATGCAGCCAAAATAAAATAAATAAATTTATTTTTTTTAAAAAGTGATTATCCACTAATGTTTAGCACTCAAAGGCAAGATCACACACAATAATGAGCCGGCAACACACAGTAGAGTTTGGGGATGAGTAAACAAGGGGCCATTATTGCCTACAGTGAACTACCACCTGGAAGTTGAGAGAGTGGTACGTCCTAATCAGAAAAATAAATGACCAGCTGCAAGGTTAAAAGCTCATCATTCAAGGAGTGTCCATCTATTTGAAAGCATCTGGAAAGTAACCTGAACCTGCATTAACTACAAACTCATTTGCTAGGCTTGGCGGCATCTCTCCACTTGACATCTCCCTAATCACTCATCTGTGGGCCGGAGTGTGCGGCCTATGCTTGTGAAAAGACAAAGCAAAAACTGAAAACCAGCAGGGTTTTACCACATGGATGCTCGCCAGTAGAGGCAGAGGCGCACGGGAGGAACTAGGTTTTCAGACAGTCTGTACGTGCCCCGTTTCCCTCTCTTTCAGACCCGTCTATTCCAACCATCTTTCAGCTCTTTGTTTGTTTGTTTTCTGTTTTTTGGTGAGTTTTTTTTTTAAGACATAATTTTTTAAAGAGAAATTTAGGCTAACAGCAAAACTGAGAGAGGAAGTTACAGAGATTTCCCTGCCCCTGCACACACATAACCTCCCCCATTATCAACATCCCTGGCTGAGTCGTACATGTGTTAGAATTGTTGAATCCACATTGATGCATCATGAACACCCAAAGTCCATAGTTCACATGAGGACTTATTCTTGGTGTTGTACATTCTATGGATTTAGAAAATGTACAGTATATCCACTATTATAGTATCATACAGAGTTGTTTCACTTCCCTAAAAATCCTCTGTGCTCTGCCTATTCATCCCTCCTTCCCCCAATCCCTGGCAACCACCAGTCTTTTACTGTCTTAATAGTTTTGCCTTTTCCAGAATGTCACACCGTTGGAATCTGGGAAGCCTTTTCAAATTGACCTTCTTTTACTTAGTAATATGTATGTAAGTTTCTTCCATGTCTTTTCATGATCTGATAGCTTACTTTTTTTTTAAAATGCTGACTGATATTCTATTGTCTGTTTGTACCACATTTTATTTATTCTTCAGCTACTGAAGGACATCATGGTTGCTTCCAAGTTTTGGCAACTATGAATAAAGCTGCTATCAATATCCTTGTGCAGGTTTTTGTGTGGACATGAATTTTCAACTCCTTTGTGTAAATAACGAGGAGCATGATTGCTGGATGATATGATAGAGTATATTAATTTTGTAAGAAACCACCAAACTGTCTTCCATTTTGTATCTCTCCAGCAATAAATAAGAATTCCTGTTGTTCTATAGCCTCACCAGCGTTTGGTGTTGTCAGTGTTCTGGATTTTGGTCATTCTAATAGTTCTGTAGGGGTATCTCATTATTGTTGTAATTTGTTTAAATTTGTTGTTTAATTTTCATTTAATTGAAATGACATAAAATGTGGACATCTTTTCATATGCTTATTTGCCATCAGTATATCTTCTTTGGTGAGGTATCTGTTAAGGTCTTTGGCCCATTTTTAAATCAGGTTGCTTGTTTTTTTATTGTTGAGTTTTTCTTAACTTCTTTTTTTTTTTTGAAAAGGAACCAAGCAAGAGGACTTTTCTAATATTCAAAATGAAAATGAAAATGCAACATGAGTATTTCTGTGAATTAACCACAATTTACTTGAAAAGACTTCATTAGATATTGCAGTACATGTGACACCAGATATTCTCCAGGTGTTATACAGAGTAAAAATTACAGGTTTACAGTGAAGTCAGATGTATATTTCCAAAGTGTCCCTTACAAGGGGATCCTAATCACAAATTGGCAGTATATTGTGAATATATATTATGAAAAGTGCCCTATTGAGGGCAGCATGCTAAGGAGCCCATATTATGCTCTATTGACTCATCAAACAATGATATTAAGAATGGGTCCTAAGGTGTTCCCTATCTGGGTTTTAATGTCCATAGTAGAAGGCGAGACTCCCTTGGCACCTGGCGCAGCACTTTGGACCAAGTATTGTTTAGCAGTTCCAGAAGATAGTCAGCTCCAGCGGTCACTTGTGCTTCAAATTTATTTGAGACTTGGGTTATGTACCTTCTTCAAACTCATGAACCCATGTCCAATATATTTCATTTAGTAAATGGCAAATGGAATTGTTGGATGACATAGGTGGCTTTTTATGTGAAAAGCGCTAACAGAAAACTCACTAACTAGGATAAATCAATTCATCAAAAGCCTTTATGGATTATAGAATGAGTCTTCCAGCACATGGCAAGGACCCAATGACTTGAAAGTAAATGACAACACTCAACGACTGGAAATAGTGTTATTGCTTGTCAGATTGAATGAATTGAATGTGTGGCCAACCAATGCCTGCTTGTTATTTTAGAATCAGGTTTTCCAGCTGACCAATATTGACTACTTCCCAAACAGTCACAACAATCCCATAGAATCCCGAGCTTCTGCTCATAACATATATCAGATGAGAATTGCTAAGAGCTGAAGGAAAAGCAATTAGGTAAGAACCAGGGAGTCTGGGAAAATATTTTAATTACGCATCTAAATCCCAAACACAATGTTTCCTCACTTGAACACACTTCTCATAACTGCCCAATTAAAATACATAAAAGAAAGGGACAAAGCTCAAATACAGAGAACTGAGATACTCTCAGAATCTAGAAACCCCTTAAAGATACTTCCATTCATTATCTGTTTGGGTTCAGACATCCCCTGAGGAAATGATGACATTGCTCAAGTTCATAGAAAAGCAACAGCCTGAGATGAGTCAGAAAGGTTAGATGTTCACACCAGGGGAGACTTCAGTTCTGCACCTGACAGTTGGAGCAGCTCAGATGTGGCCCATAATCTTGCTTTACTCTATTTGATTTGAAGACGCAGAATTTAACTTGATTTGAAGACGCAGAATTTAACTTTTGATGCAGAAAAAGGGCACATGCCTAGAGGAGTGTTGGGGTAACATTGAAAAAGATCATAAGCAATTGATCTTACTTTGTTGAAGATGGTACCAGATGATTTTCCAACAGTTTCTTTAGAGACTGATCCCCAGTCTCATCTCTCAAGTGGTGGTAATCTGAGTCCAGGAGCACAGACAATGACTCTCTAGAGTTCTGGAAAACAGAGAAAGGAATCAGTGCCATTTAGTCCCTAAAGCCAGGCTTAGTGTATTTTGTGAGTGCTAGCTGGGCAAGATTCTAGTTGAAGTTCAGTAATAACCCTGTCACTGGTAGGTATGATGACTTGGTAGTTGACATGACTAAAAGAGTTGCATTATTCAGTCTTAAACAAATCAGTGGAACTACCTTTACATTATGGATAATAAAATCATGAATCTTGTTATCCCAAGAGGAAAGAAATTGGAACTATAAAAGTTTACCAGAAAGCTGTAGATAATTCACAATGACAGAGCTAAATGTGCTAGGGGAATTAAGGTTTTGGAGAAAAGGTTAAGCTTATATTTGGGGCCCCTTGTAAGAGAGAGAGTTAAGCTAATTGGTCTGGATCCCCCTGTGATAAGCCAGGGCAGCTAGGCAGTGGGGCTGAGCTCAGGTAGTTGGTGAACACTTGGAAGAAGGAGCAGTGATGATTTAGAGGTTTGACTGCAGGTAACAATGTCCCGAAAAATAATATCTTCAATGAGATAGTTTCTCTCTCTCTCTCACAAGAAAGAAACCTGGAGATAAGGCAATCCAGGACTACTGTGGCAATAACAGCGTCAGGAAATTGCACTTGTTTTGCTGTATTGTGTTTGTTGCTTCCATCCTCAAGGCCACCTCACAGTCCAGGATGGCTGCTTGCCTCTTGCCATTTTATCCCAAGTTCAAGTTGTTGGATGGAGGAAGGTGAGAGAAGAAATAAAGCCCCTCCCATACAGGAAGATTTCCTGAACCTAGCACACAGCACTCTTCATTCAGCATATTGGCAGAAACTAGTTATGTCCTAAGCTGACTGAAAGGAAAGCTAAAAAATAATCTTTTAGCTGGATAGCCATGTATCCTGTTTAAAAAACAAATTCAGAATTCTTTAATAAGGAAGTAGTGGAGAGTAGATTTGGGAAGGCACCTAGCAGTGTCTGCCACACCTGGGTAACCCTCATGAGCTTGTTGATTAAAGTTCTCATTAATGTTTTGTTTCTGAGTTTATTGGATCAAAAGATCCCATCATCAGATGTCCAGGCATTGGCCCTTCCTCATTGTAGTCTCACATTTACCTCCCCTCGGTGCCTGGAATCCCTGTGCTTGGGATGTTGTTCTCTGTGTTCTTCTCAACTATTGTTTTCTGCTGGTCTGACTCCTAGTGTGTAGGTAGACTCTTAGTCCATAAAGCCTGGTACGTTAAAAATGGAATGTTATGATATCCCAACTCTGTGTACCCATTTTCTTAGGACATTCAGCTTCTGGTTTTCTTTGAGGACCCTGCCCCAGGGACCTTACCTTGTGCCAGCAATTCATGTGTATTGTAGCAGAAAAAACACATATTTTTTCTGTCTTACTTACTTTGATGCCCCTGCAGCCAGTGGGCCGTGCTATGGATGATATCTGTCTCATTGATTTCTGCTTCATTCATGGACATAGTCCCTGCTGGTGTTCATCATCTCACGTAATTTTAGGACTTCAGAGGCTGCCTGCTAGGGCAGTGGGGTGATACATTGCCAATTGATACATTGACAATTGTTTTTGTGTGATACATGGTTTTCCAGGTAAAATTTCCTACACGTTTTAGTCAACTGATTTTTTAAATTTTGGGTTTTTTTAATTAAAAATTTTTTTTAATTGAAGTATAGTTGACTTACAACCTTGTATTAATTAGTCTTTACTGATTTTAATAGAAATCAGTTTAACCACATAGCTCTTTTCATTCTGGTATGTTTGGAGACCAGCTGGGGACCAGGTCAGGAAGAACTAAAATACCACGTGAGAAGAGTGCAGAGTCAGGGCCAGAGGGAAGGGATCTGGAATGTTACATTCTCTTCAGAGGAGAGGAGAGGACTGACTGCACAAGCACGGGTTGCACAGATGCCTTGGAAGTGGCAGTGACCACTCTGCTGGCTAGCTGCCCGGCACAGATAGAGCTTCAGCTCCAGAAGAGCCAGGACTCCTGCTGGATCTGTCGTTAGACACCTCAGTCATCCACTTGCTCGCCACTGTGATTTCTTTAATGGCAGAGAAAGAGGTGGAGTTTTAGTTGTGCTCCTGGGAATTTCACAAAAACTTGAGTATGCCCAGAGGATGCTATCTGAATATTATCTATTAGTGTGGTAGTCCAAAAAGATGGAGAATAATGGAATTAGAGAATTATAGTATTCTTTATTTGGACTTCATCAAGAAATCTTGACCAGCTTACCCATGAGGATAAGGGAAAAGAAAATGAAGTAGGTTTGAATCTGATTAAATTAGTATAGTCAATGGGTGCTGATTAATGGAGGTGGGTGTCTAATGGGTGTCACTGGGCTCTGTCCTTGCCTAATGAAGATAGAGAAAGTATGCTAGTTCAGTTTTCAAGGAACATTAAGTTGGAGTGTTAGCTAATATGCTAGAGAATAGGTTAGAGAGAATCAGGACCCCAAACACCTGAGCAACCTGAGATGATGAACTGAACCTAACAACCATGAAGGTTAGTGAGGAGTAAATGTGATATCCTCTCTGGAGTTCAAATGACCAACCTCACACATACATGTTCAGGGAGACATGCTTAGGTCCACCATATTTAAGTGGGATTTTTTTTTCCCTTGAGGTATAGTTGATTTACAATATAATGTAAATTTCAGGTGTATAGCATACTGATTCACAATTTTCAAGGATTATACTCCATTTACAGTTATTATAAAATATTGGCTATATGCCCCGTGCTGTACAATATATCCCTGTAGAGCAGGATTTTAACTGTCATTCATTCCTCCATTCAAATGTTTTTCAAAGTCCTTCTTTGCACCCCTTCTTTGTTTGGTGCTGGGGATTTCGTGATAAACAAGATAGACATAATTCATTTCCTAATGGAAACAATTGAATAAGAAATGAAGTACATAAAAACAGTATCCTAGAGAATACATAACATTCAGGGAAGTTTACCATGAGAAAGTGACGTTAAAGCTGAAATGTGCCGGATGAGCAGGAGTTGGCTTACCAAGCCGTGGGGAGAGGAGAGAATGCTGCAGCAAGAGGAAACAGCATGTACAAAGGCCTGGAGGCAAAATGACATAAAACACTGACGGAATGGGAGGAGGTTCGTTTAGACTGTGACATGAAGGGTGGGAGAAATAATGAGAGATGAAACTGGAGAGGGAGAACTGGGGTAGGTCTGGAAGGGTTTTGCAAGTCACTTTAAAGAGCTTGGATATTATTTTTGTTGGATGACAATTCATAAAATATTCTTAAGCAAGGAAGTGACTTAATCAGAGTTTCATATTGGAAGGTCCCCACCAGCTTCAGTGTTGAGGAGGGAAGAGGCGGAAGGGAGCACAACTAGGTGCCTGGTGACCTGTTAGGAAGCTGTTGCAGTCACTGAGGTGAGAGATGGTGGCCAGCACTAGTGACAGTGCAGATGGAAAGAAGTGGGTAGAGCTGAAAAATATACAGAAGTGGAATCAAGGATTTGGTGATGGTTTGGATGTGGGGGACAATAGGGAATTCGAGAGTGGCTCTCAGGCTTCTGTCTTGGGACAAGTGAGTTGATAGTGAAACCATGTTCTGATTTTGGGGAACAGCAGGAAAGGAACATATTGGGGAGAAAAGGTCATGTGTTCAGTCTGGGACAGGTTGAGTTTGAAGCGATCCGGTGTTGTCCCAGTGGTGATGTCCAGTAGGCAGTTGGATAAAAATCTAGAGCCCAAGAGAGAGATTGGGACTAAAGATACAGATTTGGCAATAATCTCAATGAATCAACAAAAATAGTAAATTCAGTCTTTGTCCCTATTCATCAAAGTGGGGCTTAGAATAAGGGAATGATAATTCTGCCTCTGGAGCACAAGATGGCACAGGGGCTGAGAGCTCTGGCTCTGCTCTGCACAGGCCGTGTGGGCCTGAGGGAAGTGACTTAGGTCTTTGAGTTTCAGTTTCTTCACTACAAATTGGAGTTTATAATACCAATTACTACAGAGAAGGACAAATACCATATGAAATCACTTACATGTGGAATCTAAAAAAATGATACAGTACAAGTGAACTTATTTACAGCACAGAAATAGACTCACAGACATAGAAAATAAACTTATGGTTACCAAAGGGGAAAGAGGGGGGAGGAATAAATTAGGAGTTTGGGATTAAAATATACAAACTACTATATATAAAATAAACAACAAGGACTACTGCAAAACACAGGGCACTATATGCAATATCTTATAATAACCTATAATGGAAAAGAATCTTAAAAAAAATATATATATATGTTATATATATAACTGAATCACTTTGCTGTGTATCTGAAATTAACACAACATTGTACATCAACTATATTTCAATACAAATTTAAGAAAATAAAATAAAAATAAGAAAAAAAAATCCAGCTACTGCACAGTAATTTTGTAAGAATGGAATAAAATAATGAATATAAAATGCATTATAGTGCCTGGCTTGTGGTTAATGCTCAAGAAATATTAAGTATTCTCATTATCGTTGTTGCTGCTCTTGTGTTTTGCTCATTGTTTGGGAGAACTCACTCAAAGAGGGAAAGGCAGACTGTGCCTTGTTCAGATGAGACACTGAAATGTGAAAGTTTGTCACAGGAGGAATGGTTAAACAGCCTGAGGCCGGTCAGCTTGATTTACAGGAATTTTGAGATAGCACTTTTCAAATACACAAATGGCTTCCAGAAGAAAAAGGAGATACAATTGCACAGTGGGACCCGAGAGGATGGAAATAGAATGAACTGACAGGAATTTCAAGGAGACTGACCTCAGCTCAATATAGCCAAAGTTCTCTAAAGATAGAATAGTTAGTTTTTTTGGAAGGAGGGACTTGCTCATCTCTAAATTAGAGATCCCATGGTTACAGTTGGAAGAGTCATACCTGTTATCGGAGGTGGGTCGGAGGTGGTTTTGCTAACTGTAGAGTGAGTGCCTAGTTTGAATAGGGTGCTTGTCTAGGGCTTGGGATCCTCAGCAAGCTCATTAAAATTTATTACAATATTCATTCTCTAACCATAAAAGAGATTGTTTTCTTTTCTCCACTGAGTAGGGCAGGGACTGAGATAGTCCAGATAGAAACACCTCCCTCACATGGGCCTGCCTTCTACAACCACCCGGTCTCCATGTCCCCAAAGCACACAGATAGAGGACATAGAACCACCTGGAGTGCTGCTGTGAGGTTTGGTTTTTCCAACATCCCCTCTTACCCGCTGAACGCATCATTATCCCTCCCCAGCTGAGCAGTCTTCTCTCTCTCAGTCCTCCCTCCAGGGTACAGCTTCAGGGAAGGCATAGCGATAAGTAATAGATAAGAGGAGGTCAAGACTTTAAATCTCACTATGCTGGGTTTATTTTCTGATAGTAAAATGGAAGGAAAATAGAGTGAAACCTCCGTGATTGATGGGCTCCCTCCTCTACAGAGGCTTTCCAGTTGCATCTTTGTGCTATTCTTGACATTTATGATATAAGGTATTAATATCTGGAAAGAAGAGCTGCTGGTGCTAATTATTCAGACCTGCTCTGACAGTGCACTGGTGAGCAACAATCGTATGTCAGATCCCGTCTACGCATTAAGTCTTTAACTTAAAATAGGTGGGAATTACGAGGCACTGTGGGCTTTTACTGTATACATTTCACCGAAAGTCTCTAGGATATATTAGTAAATCAGCTGTGATAGAGCTGCTGAAAAGCAAGCCAATAACCGTCGGATACATGGAATCCTCAGGAAAGTCTTTGACTTAAGAAATGTGTGAGCAACACTAAAATGTTACAAGGGAGGAACATTGGAAATGATGGGACTCATTTTTTTTAATTCGGAAAGGAAAATGTTTGCCTCCTCTTCTAATTCTTCAGGTTGTCAGATGTGCCTTGTTTCTAGTAGCTATTTGTAAAGTTAATCATTTTAAGAGTATCAAACAGATTGGGTTTTTACACGTGATAAATTTTTGATGTTGAACCTTTGAAAAATGCAGTGATGTGATTTTTTTTTTCTCTCAAGAGTTTCTCTCCAGAAGCCAGTGTTAATTTGCTGATGCCAACACATGACTAATGGGTTTTTATCTCAAAAGATTAATACACATTAAATCAACAGAGGATTAAGGACTCAGGACCGTACAGACTTTTGTCATCAGAGAATCCATGCTTTGTGATTCTGCCAGATAGGTCAGCAGTCCTCTCCTCATGAGGGACAGTGACTGGTTAGTTAGTTGGTCAGTCAGCCTGGTTGACCCTGTTATTGCCTATCCAACAGTCAGTTGTGTCTTCTTCCTTGTTAAAGAACACTGGTTTTGTTCAAGGAGCAATGTGCTCAGCCCCCAATGATAAGATATGATTTGCCTAAGCCAGTTATGGTGAATTACACCTTTGCCTATGAGTGGTTTAGGGACAAAAAGGTGATGTAATTCTGGCCAATGAAATGTAAGAGAAGTAGGGGTTGAATGGGTTGGAGGGAGAAAGAACAGTGGTTTCTGGAAAAGAAATAAAAGGAGATCAGCATGTGATAGATAGTCCTTTGTGTCTCTGCTAATTTCCTTCCTGATTTGGGATATGGTAGTGAGAAAACTGGTGCGCGGAGCTCAGCGGCCATGTTGGGATCATGAGGGGAGACCACAGCCAGTGCTCTGAGTGGCTGAACAAAAAGATGGAAAGAGCCCAGTTTTTCCCTGGCCAAACCACTCTGCCTACCCCTGAATCTCTCTTTTTTTTCCTAAATAAATTTATTTGTTTTATTTATTTATTATTGGCTGTGTTGGGTCTTTGTTGCTGCACGCGGGCTTTCTCTAGTTGCAGCAAGTGGTGGCAGAGCACGGGCTCTAGGCGCGCAGGCTTCAGTAGTTGTGATGCTTGGGCTCAGTAGTTGTGGCACGTGGGCTCTAGAGTGCAGCCTTAGTAACTGTGGCACACGGGCTTAGTTGCTCCACAGCACGTGGGATCTTCCCGGACCAGGGCTTGAACCCATGTCCCCTGCATTGGCAGGCGGATTCTTAACCACTGAGCCACCAGGGAAGCCCTGAATCTCTTTTAATACAAATAAATGGTATGATTTTAGCCACTGTTAGTCAAGTTTTCTGTATACCGCTGCTGAAAGTATTCCATACAATTATAGTCAGTTAAGTTTGCAGGCCTGGGAATTGTTCTTGTGCTATGTTTTTGATTCATAAGAGTCACACTTGCATGTAGTAAAACAAAATGTCAAACAATATGTAAAGCCATTAGATAACAAATGAATGTCTATTATCCCAGGTCCCAGTATCCTCCACAGAGGAAATCACTTTTAATTGCTTCTGTTTTAGTCCTTGATGGTTATGACTATAATTTAATTTGCCTATTCTTCTATTCCAAACATATTATTTAAATAGTATCTATTGCCTCCCCACTCTGAAAGATGAGGAATTTATCGTCAACTTTTACTTCCTCCCCATATTTATTACATTTCCTTTATCAGTTATATTTATAATATATCAATAAACATCACTTTTCATATTTTTACTATATAAATATTAAGTGGAGCATCAAGTGAAGTGGTTTAACACCTAGAAAAAGGAATGCAATCCTATGTCACTGAACTATTCAAGGGAGCATGTTCTAGACATTGGTTCTCTTTCTTCACACTTAGATTCTTCAAAATCATGCTACACTTTTGTTGTTCATATTCAAACACTGGTTTTTTTGAACAACTATTTTTTTTCCATCCTAAGTTGCTAATTGCCTTACTTTTTTTGTGGAGAGTGAAAACACAAATGTTTTCATTATATTACTAAGATATCAACTTCATCATACTATTTGTTAAATAGAAAGTACTTTCTTAGCAGATATTAGTCTCATCAATGTCTGACTTCCTATTCTAATTTGGTCAATAATATACTCCTGCAGAACTATGAAAAGGCATGTTTTAATTGTCTTCTAGAGGTGTTGCAGACGAGAAGTTTGATGCAGTTTTATTTCAATTTTCCTGTAAATAACTTTTTCTTGATTTTTGTTTAGCTCCTTTTTTCTTTTTCTTTGGTGTTCAATTCCATAGGGATGGATTTGGAAATAAGCATCTACATATTTACTCTGCTTAATACTCAATCTTGTCTTATGTTTTTTGTTGGTTTTTTTTTTTTTTTTTTTTAGTTCTGAGAATTTTTTTCTACTATTTCTTTTTTGAGAATTAACATATAATTTACATGCTATAAAATTTACCCTTTTGAAGCATACCATTAAATGGTTTTTTGTATATTCACAAAGTTGTGCAACCATAACCACTGTCTAGTTTCAGAACATCATCCCCAAAAGAAACCCCATAATCATTATCAGTCACTCCCCATTCCTCTCTTCCCCTAGCCCCTAGCAACCACTAATCTACTTTCTGTCTCTATGGTTTCATCTATTCTGGGCATTTCATATAAAAGGAATCACATGGCTTTTTGTGTCTCGTTTCTTTCACTTAGCATAATGCTTTTAAGATTTATCCATGTATTAGCATATATCAATACTTCAGTCCTTTTTATGGCTGGATAATATTTCATTGTATGTATAAATCACATTCTGTTTATTCATCAACCACTGTTTTTTTAATTATTTTCTCCTGTGCATTTTTTCAGTTCTCTCTTTCTGGCAGTTTGGTTCGCAGGGTGTAGTTCTTATATCAATCCCCTATGATTTCAAATTTTCATATCTTTGATCTCTTTCTTTTTTGATCAACATTTTAGTAGACTTCCTTGATTTTATTTTTCAGCCCTTCTATTACATGTGAAAAGTTTTAGCAACGATATTTTAAATTTCCAGTAACCCTTTCTTGTTTTCTGGTGGTTCCTTTTTTATAAGAAGCCTCTTTTATTTTTGTTTCCATGACCTTGAGTTCACATTTATTGAGCACCTATCTAGGTGTCCCCAGCTGATGTAAGACACCCCCAAACAGTCCTATCCAGGGGGATAAGGGACATTTCCCTAGGTAGTTGTATCCACTGGGTTGTGAATTGAATAAAATAAGGGATCTCAGTATGTCTGGTGCTCAGTGTGTACTCAGTGTACGTAGGACTTTATCTCTCTTTTGCTTCTACATCAGTCAGGCCCTCTTCCTGCCTTTGCTAAGATGGAGCCAGCTTTTCCATGGCCATTCCTCGGTGCTGTCACATAAGGGGACAAACTCTCCAGGATCGCTACAGACCAGGTCAGATGTCAACAACTTTAGGCTTCTTTCCTTTTGTGGTTTGTGCTTCTTTGTTAAGTTCAGATTTATTGGGGCATAATTTATATACAGTAAAATTCACCCTTTAGAGATGTTCAGTTTGCTGAGTTTTGATAAGTGCATACACTTATGTTACTACCACCATAATCAGGATAGAGAATAGTTTCATCAAAGCAAAAAGCTCCCTTGGGGCCCTTCTCAAATCTTTCATCTTGGCTGTGGATTTCTTTGAGTATTAGTGGTCAGTCCTACAGATTACTGTTACAAGTTTCCCTGCTGTGGCGTGGGTCTCATTCTCCTAAAACGATCTCTACTGCCCATCAGGGCCTATCTATGAACTCTGTGGGTGGGACATGCTGACAGGATGATTTTCCTTTAGGGTATATGGGTGTGGAGTACAGTTCTGCTGCTCAGAATCCACAGTCTCTAATTGCTTTGGTGCAAGGGGATGGGAGTGAGGTGGGAGAGGCTACCTGGACCAGATATTTCATAAGAGTACTTTAATTAATTACACTGATGACTGCCTTGCATGCTATTTCTACTCTTGTTTCTCGTCATCCGTATATTTATGTTCTCCTAGGACTCTGCCATAAAGGATGGCTTTTACCTCTGCTGCAGTCTTCTTCCAAATGTGTTCTGTGTTTTAACTTCCTTCACTCTGGTTTATCCAGTAATATGATCCCATCCTCTTTCTTATTACCAAGAAATTTATCAAAATAAATTTCTCACTGATATTCTTCCTCCTGGTCATGATCGTATCATGACTATTCCTGCTGTATTTCTTTACCATAAATGTCCTGTGATTTTGTGAAGGAGTAGAAGTAAGTATATGTGCTGGGTGTGCCATCTTGAAGCATAAGTCTTCAAGGGACATTCATAAGAATATGGTATATCCAAGAGGTCAGCAAGTAGTCAATTACTTGAACGTATTCTCAGATGAAACATTTCTTCAGGGAAAAGAAGAAATGTGATCTCTACCTGGGAACAAGCTTTGTGACTCACATCACCTTTAGCATATACTTTGGCTCTCTGCAGTCAGGTTATTTATTTATTTTAAAATAAAATACAATAAATCCCTAATTAAAAGAAAAATGAACAAACTGTCATAGGTAGCTTCAGGAAGTGTCCCAAAGATACCTAAGTATTGACATCTTACACAACCATAATTTAGTTTTAGCTATTTTGTAAATATGGTCTTATTGTAGTTGCTTCATCAACCAAATAACGCGTGGGATGTAGATGGAAGCTACAATTTAATGTTTACTAATGTGGAACCTGAAACAAGGTTGCTTGATCTAGGTCACAGAGAAATTCAAACAGGAGTCAAAACACTGTATCAAAATCTACTAGAGTGGATATAAAAATATAGAATATGCAGTGCCTTACCTTCCTTACCACTAATTTTTTGAAAAAAAATGCTTTACAAAAGGAGAATCAATTTAAAAGCAAAAGTAAAACACAGATGTCTCATTCCAACCTATAGATTACCACTAAGATGGCTTTCATTTTTGATCTTTTTGTTCTCTTCCTTAAAGTTATAGGGCAGGGGAGGTGGGGAAGCCCTATGGAAATATTCTGTCTTTGAGTTGCCAATAAAAAAGCTTCCTGTAGGCAAAAATCTCTAGTGGATGGGCTGCAGTATCCTCACTATGAGCTCTTGTAGTTAGACTATTCTGGCAATAAGAACTCTCTCTTCTAGGAGGAGGGAGGGGAAGGGAATGAGGCCGTCCCAAGCTTTCAGACGTCTCCTGAGAGGTTGGTGCCCAGCAGGTCCTGTGTGGGGAAGCCGTCTCATTTAATCACATTTTCTTTCTTCTGGGCCTTGGCTGTGGTCCCTTCTCTTGCTCCTCCTGTGGAGTACTTGGGCATGCTGAAGGACCCAGGTGTAGGGGTCTAATGTATTTGAAATGGTGAGAAGCCTGACCTTCACCTTGCTAACCCCTGTCAGGTGTTCTCTCCCACATTATAAGTTTGCTCCTGATATGTGATTTTATGCAGGTCAATGATGTTTTGGGTAAAGTGGTCACCCTAGCAGTGGATTCTAGCTGAGCTCTGTTATGAATGTCTGTCTGGAACAAGCAGCTTAACCTTCATATGAGGTGTTTCCTCGCCTATAAAGAGAGGATTGTAATACATGCCCTGCTTACATGAAGTAACAGATACACCAGGGTCTTTGTGCCTGAGTTTTGGAAAGCAGGAAGCTCTCTGTGAATGTAAGATGATGCTGTTGTGGCCTCCTTTACCCTTGCTATAGTTCTGTACCTGGCCTTGCCCACAAAGCCCAGCTGCTCCTGTTTCTTCTGTGACCTGTGGTGGCACCTGGGGCACTCATGCGTTCATGCATTCAGCTGCCTCACTGTCTGCCAGCAGTCACTTGGTTACACACCTGTTACGCCCTCCCTGCCTGTGGGGCTGGGCGGCCCTGCAGCAGCCAGTCTCTCTGGAATTAGGTTCTGCCACATGGTCTGCCCACTGTCACACACCAAGACCTCATAAGAGTAGTCACCTCTCCCAGTCAGGGTCACAGGCCCTCGGGGCCAGCACTGAGCTGGAAAGGAAGAAAGAGTTGCAGCCCTCTCAGCATATTCAGGGAGGTGCTTAGTGAGTCTGCGTGACAGCCTACAAGGGTGAGGGCTGAGATGAGCTCACATTTGAAGAATCTGAAGAATTGGGTGTAGGAGAGGATGTAGAAAGAGGCTGAGGAAAGGTGAAGGGTGTGTTAGATGCATTTGAAAGCAGCTAATGCTGTGTGAGCGAGGAGGAAGCAAGACCCAGATACGCGATCTGTGAACTTCGTGTTGCTTGTTTCTTTTCAAGTCACTTCCCCCTCTGTTCCTGCGGTATGTGAGCATGTTTCCCCCCATTGTGTCTCTTTCCCCTGCCCTTAGCTGGAAGGGGGATGGAGAATATGTGCTAGGCTGCGGGAGGGGAGAGAGAGAGTTGCACTGCCCTCTAGCTGCCATAGCAGAAACTACAGACATAACTTGGGTTACTGTCTGGTCGGTAAGAAACCTTTGAAAAACGTCTTTTTGCCTGACACTTGGGGAATTCGATTTTATAGGTTTCTTCCCGAAAGGAAAAGTGGGTGAATGCGATAATGAAAATTAGAGGCATAAATTTAAAAATGAAGGTGATCATTTATCAGTGAATTTTTATGGTGGTTAAAATTTTAGTTTTTGGTAACTGAAAACATGGTGTGGGCAGCAGATAAGACCATCATATACCTTCCTGCAGCGT
This sequence comes from Pseudorca crassidens, assembly GCF_039906515.1. Lineage (NCBI taxonomy): Eukaryota > Metazoa > Chordata > Mammalia > Artiodactyla > Delphinidae > Pseudorca > Pseudorca crassidens. The sequence continues at coordinate 105,215,123 of NC_090298.1, forward strand.
GCCCATCTCATTCCCCAAGCGTTAAGTAATATGGTCAGCAACAGCAAAAAGACATATTGCTGGGGTTTCAGGGTATGGAAGCAGCCTGAAGCCTTCCATCACATTTTCTTCTCAGACCCACCCAGTTCTTGGAGTCCTGTTCCTCAGGAGCAGGTTGGAGCTAGAAGGCAGGGAGAGATGAATAAGCCAAAGTTAAGCTGGAATGTTGAAATCCTAGTATTGATAACTTGGAATCCACAGGCTTGGAGCTGGCTGCAATGCCCTCCCTCTTCAATGCTCAACTTCCAGATGAGAAGGCAGAGACGTCAAGACTGAGTGACTGTCACAGGGAGAGACACAGGGGAAGTTCTGTTCTGGGCACCGCCAATCTTGGAATTAGTTTATAATCAGAAAAAAGAGAAATCAGTGAGTCAAGACATTTACAAAGTGAAGTGGATGAAAGGAGAGAAGGAACAAGTGTTGAGTTTGTCAGGAAAGGAGAATGTATAATTAACTGAGCACTATTATATTCTAGGGGTCTTACGTAGTCAAATTAGTTATCCCTCCTAGCAGTCCAGTGAGCAAGGCAGTTTTATGATGCCATTTTGCAGATGAGGAGAAGAGGCACAGAGTGTCTCTTTGCCAAAGTCACATGGCTTTATGGAGCTTTGTGGGAACTTTATGGAGCTCCTAGCCTCTCTTGTTCCAAGGCTTGTGTTATTCTCTTAATGGAAAGCAAGAAAAACATATCATGTCCTAATTATCCAATAGTGCTGTGCCACTTTAGTGCTGAAGAAGTGTCTGAGGCCATCTACTCTACCTCTTTCAACATATTCACATCATAGTTGAAGAGACCAAATCGCCCAGGGTCAGGCAAGATAGACTTGGAGTGTTTTCCCATCTCAGTAAATGACATCATCATCTACTAAAGTCTTCAAGCCAAAAATCCAGACTCCATCTTAGTGACTCTCCCTCGCCTTACACATGGGATCCATCTTTAAGTCCTGCAAGTTCCAACTCGAAAGCATTGAATCCTTCCCCTTCTCTTGCCTGAATTTAGGCAGCAGTCTCCTAATTGGTATTCATAACTCCACCCTCCACCCATTAGACATAATGATCTTTAAAACATGGTATCTGTCACTTCTCTGCTGAAAGCACATCGAATACTTCCTATACTCTTAGATTAAAATCTAAACTCCTCATGTGGCTACTAGGCCCTCCATTAGCTAATCCTTTTCTACTGAACTCACATAGGGTCCCTCTCCATCCTGCTGGCTGTCTCTTGCCACACTGGTCTTCTGTGCCTTAGACATGTTGAACTCTTTCTCATCTTAGGATGAGATGCCTGAAACACTCTTCCTTAGAATCTGTAGTATCTTCTCATACATCAATTCTCTGCTTAAATATTAGAAAAGCCTTCTCTGACAGCCATATTCCTATTACCCCCTACAGGTACTATCTATCACATTACTCCATTTCTTTCTTTTTTGGCATTTATCATTATCTACAATCTTCTTGTTTACTGTTTTTCTCTGTTGGAATGTCAGCTTCTTGAAGGCAGGGACTTTACTGTCTTGTTCATCATTGTTTGCTAAGGCTTAGTCCAATACCTGACTTATAGAAAACTCTTTAAAATATTTATTGATTGAAAAAAATGACCAAATCACCTTGGGCTTCTTGATTCCAGGCCAGTGTTCTTTCCTTCACTAGCTGACGAAGATAGAAGATTTGTGACATACTTGGGAGATTGAAAACAGCAAGTTTGCCCCCAACAGCTAGTAGAGTCAGGAGAATGGAGAACTGGGAAGGAGACAGAGAGCTTGAGCACAGGATGAGGACCGTGGGAAGGGAGATCAGGGATTGAGTCTCCAATGCACTGTGCCAAGATCCCCAGGGAACATTTCTTGACCTACCCACAAACATTTGTGATGGAGTCTTATTACACATAATAGCAAATTCCAAAGCAGCAGTGACAGCAGAAAAGAATGAAAGGCTATGGAAACAAGTCCTGAGAAGAGAAAGTAGCTTTTGGACAAGACTTCCTTCATCTCAGCATTTTTCATGGATTTCAAATAAGGAGTAATATTTTTATTTGCACAGTCATCTTGAAAAATAAAAATTATCTAGTTTCAAAATGGAAATGATTAAGGCACACTTTTAAGTTTTTCTTGCTGTTTATATTTCTAATAAGTGCAGTGGTTACTCCCCCCCTCCCCCGCCTCCCCCCCCCACTGCCCACGTATTGGAGGCATATTCTGAAGTATCAGGAATCATCTTACCCATTTTACTAAAATTTCCTCTAAGTAGCTGAATACAGCTTTAAAATCCTAAGAATTAATATCAACAGTTACTCATTGGGAATTTATTATGTTCACTCCTGTGAGCCTTGACCATGCATGATACTCAGACTTGGAGAATCTCAGGGACAGACTCCATGTTCTGTTTTTTGTAGTGTTTCAGGGCCGGGACATAGCAGGCCCTCACAAAGTATTTGCTGGTAAGTGAATACATATATGGTCCTATGCTGGGTACCTGGGAAACAGTCACTGTCCTCAGAGTGCACAGTAGATGTTCAATACATTTTTTTAAAGGTGTGTGTAGTGAGGGAGCAGATAGGAGAGCGTAGCACAAGGTAGTGTGGGTAAATACCCCAAGGAGAGAAGTCATCAGTAATTTGGAGATGAAAAGGAGGAAATTATGACTTACAATTTCAGGATCAAGGAGAGTTTTGTGAAAGGAAAGTGTTTGAGGGTTGAAAAAATGGACACTCATTTACTGTGAGTGAATGCATTTTGCAGAAATGCTGAGCAAAACTGAGGCAGAAAAGCCTCGTGAGCATAGGATTCACGCAGGAGAAGAAAAGCCGGTGTCTGGGGCACCAGGCCGAGGAGACTGTGCTGCTGAGGCTGAGGCTCCAGTAGAAGGAATTGGTACTGGCAGTGGGGATGACTCCTGAATCACAAATGGAGTGTGCAAGATACTCCTCTGAGGCTTTATCCCACCTCGCTGAAGTACATTCAGTCTGTCTACTGCGGATTCTCTTTCCCTCCCTCAGCATCTCAGAAACTGCTGTGGTTCCTTGAAACACAGAGGAACTGCCCCTAACTTTTGGCTGATCATGGGAGTCTCCTTGTCAAAGCTGTCAAAGACCCTTAAATGGCAGTTGTTCTCTTTCTGTGCTCTTTTGGGGCTGCAGGAATCTTTCTTTACATGGGAACCCCATTGTCCAGGGTACAGCCTCCTTCATTCCACCACACAGCCAAGCCCCTCAGAGGCTCTCTCCTCTCCCCCAGGTATTGCCGGGAGTACGATGGGCGTCCCTGCTGTTTGCAGACACCACCGTGCCTTTCTGGTATGGGGCTATGTCTGTTCTCTTCTTCGCTGCACCTGCTTTTGCCTCTGTCTCCCATGGAACTCAGGCTCCTCAAGACCTGTCAGCCAGCAGGAGTATTAGGGAGTTTGCCTTCAAGCTTCTACCACAAAGCTCCCCCGAAGTAAGACGGCAGTTAACCTTTCTACTTGCTTAGAATAGGAGAGGAAAACACTGGTCAAACAAATCACAGATTAATAGTTCAATAAAGTATCCTACGTATTCTTAATTGAGTGGAAAATGAGAAGCCACTGAATGTTAGTAAGTAAGAGTCTTCCTATTTATGTTCATTTTTTTTTCTTCCACTATGCTAAGGATGGGGGGAAAATGCAAACCAAAAATAAAAACATGGTGGAGGATGTTAGAATTTGGAGATTTGGTAGACACGGCCTTAGAGGGAATCTGTTTAACATGGCCAGCTCATCTCCTGGCTGCCCACCCCCATTTTTCCCCCTACTTTGTCTAATCAAGTAATAGGGTTGACAGGCTTCCTGTTATATCTAGGTGAGAATCAACTCTTCATTTTTTCCTGGACATTACATTAACTTTACAGGCTATTTAAGGAGAGATTTTTACCTAAGACCATTTTCAAACAGGGCTTCTGGGTGGGTAGAAATTGCACTATACCTCAGGAAACAGAAAACAGTGACAAAAAAATGAGAGGTTTTATTATTCTTGCTTACATTTGGAAGTAGGAAGTCTAGAGCGGATACTGGGGCTCCGTGAAGTCCACGGGACCATCCTATATTTCCATCCAGTAATCCTTACCATGTTCTTGGGGCCTCAAGGTCACAACATGGTTGTTCCGCCTCAGATGATGTTCCCCTGCAGGATGAAGGGTAAGGACGAACCATCCAGGCAGCCGAGTCTATTTGCCTTTTAAAAGCCTTCCCAGAAGTTCCATCTGGTGACTTTTACTTATATTTCACCCACCTGAACTGTGTCACATGGCCATTCATAGGTGAAAGGAGGCTGGGAAATGCAGTTCTCATCAGGCACACTGACAGCCTGAGAAAAATTAAGGATCTGTTAGGAAAGAAGGAGAAATGGATACTGGGTGGGTAACCAGCAGTGAAGGCCACATTACATACCATTTTGCCTTCTTATTCAAGTTAATGTGCCTTCTGGAAGAGCAAACCAAATTTTAGCAAACAAAAGTAAATCTTCTGCAAACACCCACCCAAAGGCAGAGTGATTTTCGTATTGGTATTTCATATTATGCATATTACAGTTTCCCTCCATCAGCACAGATCATCCTGACTTGATAATATTTGTGGATGCATACATGTGGTTATTTATACAACTGTCTCTAATGGCTATTTCTTTATTGAGCATTATTAGTGCTTTTCTGTGCTCTCACTTTTTACTTTTCTATATGTGGACCCGCTCAACTGTATAAATACTTCAACAACCTCTTATTTCTAGCTCCCAAATCTTTTTGTCTGAGCCAGTCCTTGCTAATGACTGTGCAGTCCAATATACCTAACTGCATTCAGGATAAAGACTTAGTCTCCCAGTTGCCTTAATTTCAACACACCCAAGTGAACTTATTGTCTTTCCTTCACAAACTTCCACCTCTTCTGTGTTTTCCCACGTTGATGAATGTCCATGCCCAGGCCAGGAACCTGGGAGTCATTTCAGAATTCTCCCTCGCGTTTCTTCCTCCTCACAACCATTTGATGTTAGAGTCTTGTCCAGATAGTGTACCGAAAACTCTCATATTTGCCCTCTTCTCTCTAACCCATTGCCACCTCTTGAGTTCGCCTAGCTTGGACTAGCTCCTTTTAGCTATATTTTTGCCACAATAAATATCTGTTAGATTTCTTCCTCAGCTTTGCATGTATCCAGAATCTGTAGCTCTCTGTGTTATTTTTCAAATTTCTTTATTTTATCTAGATGACATTGAAAAAATACAAGCAATTGTGGATTACCTGAATGGCTGCCTTAAAACTGAGAACTGACAATTGATTTCAGTGCCTGCATGTGTGTTTGTGTTTTTATTGTACAAATGGGCATTACTATAATTATCAACAGCTGACACAGAAAAGAAGGCAGAGAGACTTTGTAGCCCAAAACGAGGCAATCAGGACACATGAAGTTCAATGAAGTCACTATCTTTTGTTATATTAACATAGGTTTTACCCTAGTTCAAGTAAGGAAAACCATCATGTGGCCCAAGTGGTTTAAGTTGCTAAATTCAAAAGAACCTGTATTCAGTAGCCAGTCCCATGTTAAGAGTGGAAATTTGTTTCCATACAAATGATGTCATCTGTCACATTGAATTAATACCATTCATTTGAATGTCATTTTTGTTTAAATTTAATATGCAAATTTGTATAATTATGTAAGAGCCATAAGCATAAGATGCTTACAGCTAGTTTTAGGTTTGCACGAATATAAATATCAATACACTAAAGATATCTAAGTGGTGCTTCAGGTCTTTGAGAACTTTTTCTTTTCAAGAGGGTACATACAGGAAAGGAAACCATCAACAAAATAAAAAGAGAATGTACTGAATGGGAGAAAATATTTGCATATGGTATGACAGATAAGGGATTAATAGCTAACACATATAAGCAGCTCATACAACTCAACATCAAAAAACAAACAACCTGATTAAGAAATGGCAGAAGAACTGAATAGACATTTTTCCAAAGAGGAAATACAGATGGCTAACAGGCACATGAAAAGACGCTCAACGTTGCTAATCATCAGGAAAATGCAAATCAAAACCAATGAGATATCACCTCACACCTGTCAGAATGGCTATCATCAAAGAATACAGATAACATATGTTGGCGAGGATGTGGAGAAAAGGGAACCCTCATGCACTGTTGGTGGGAATGTAAATTGGTGCAGCCACTGTGGACAACAGTATGGGGGTTTCTCAAAAAACTAAAATAGAACTACTGCATGACCCAGCAATTCCGCTCCTGGATATATATCCAAAAAAAAAGCAAAAGCACTAATTCAAAAAGCTACATGCACCCCAATGTTCATAGCAGCATTATTTATAATTTCCAAGATGTGGAAGCAACCTAAGTGTCCATCAACAGATGAATGGATAAAGAAGATGTGGTATAGCTATATACAATGGAATATTACTCAGCCATAAAAAGAATGAAACTTTGCCATTTGCATCAACATGGATGGCCTTGGAGGGCATTATGCTAAGTGAAATAAGTCAGTCAGAGAAAGACAAATACTGCATGATACCACTTACATGTGGAATTTAAAAAATACAACATACTAGTGAATATAACAAAAAAGAAGCAGACTCACAGATAGAGAGAACAAACTAGTGGTTACCAATGGGGAGAGGGGCGGGGGGAGGGGCAATAAAGGTGTAAGGGAGTAAGAGGTACAAGCTATTAGTTATAAAGTAAGCTACAAGGATATATTGTACAATATGGGAATATAACAATATTTTATAATAACTATAAATGGAGTACAACCTTTAAAAATTGTGAATCACTGTATTGTACAACTGTAACTTATGTAATATTGTACAACTATACTTCAATAAGAGAATAAAAAAATGTGTGCAGAAAAAGAGGATGCGTATATTTCTCAAGTGGGTTGCAGAAGGGTCAGCAAAAGTTTTATGTAAAGATATGGAGAATAAATATTTTAGGCCTTGATGGCCATACATTGTCAGAAATCCTTGACTGATGGTATAGCATGAAAGCATCATGAATATTATGTAAACAAATGAGCATGGTTGAGTCCATTAAAACTTTGTGTACAAAACCAGGCAGCAGGCCGATCTGGACTTCACGTACAGTTTGCCGACTCCTGGCTTAGAGAATACGATCCCACCCAGTTCCTTGGCTTGATGCACACCTCTATTCACCTCTCTAGACTCATCTTCTACCCGCTCCTCCAAACCTTCCCTGTGCTCCAGCCACAGGGAGCTGCTTGCATTTCCCAAGCATGTCACAGTTTCCCTGATTCCATGCCTTAGCAAATGGTCCCTGTGACTTCCTTACCCAGCTTCTTAACCTGACTAACTCCTACTCACCCTTGACTTAAAAATCACTTCCTCTCTGAAGCTGTCTCTGGCCCCTTGTGGCTGAGCTTTTGTTCTGTCTTCTCCCTCTGTTCTTTTTTATATTCACTCTGCTCCCCTGACACTCTCATTGGTCTTGTGATTGGGCACTTACTGGACTATTTCACTGTCTTCTCTTTTAGACTGAACTCCCTCTTCTCTGTAGTATGTGCTGCTCCACCCTTATAATTATGGGTTCCTACCTCCACATTTAGAGGATCAATGGAAGGAAGAGAAGGAAATAAGAGTGTGAATTTCTTATTGACTTTGTATTAGTCCAAAGAAAGTGAGAAGAACCAGAAATGTCTGAGTTTTCCTTAAATGGGCAAAGTTAGGTATTCTTCCATCTGTGGAAATGGGGGCTTGTGAGCTAAGTCAGTTTTGAGGAAATGAAGATTTATGTACATCTAGGTTTTGTGACTGTTAAATTTATGCCTGTGATGGAAGTTATTTAACTTTGACAAATGGAAGGAATCAGATGAAAAATAAAAGACGACAATGAAGAAAAAGAAGACATACTGTGTATGTTTGGGGTATTGGTAGGTGGAGTGGGTTGGAGGTGTAATAGTTGAGGTTTGGGGGCAGGAGGACACCCAGAGCGGGTGTTGAGGGAAGCAAGCCCAAGAGTGGTCTTAAAGGGTAGGGCTGGGGCAGTTACCCTGAGCCCTGGGAAGGGTGAAATTTTAGGACTCAGGGACCAGCCATATTGGACTTTCCCTCCCTCTGTCTCTTTGCTTCTCCCTGCTCCCTTCCTCTATTTCTGTTTTCTCTAGATGTTTTCACCCTGCCTGTCTTTTCCTGAGCCATCCAGGGTATGGTACTAAAGTCAAGGCTTTGTTACTTACATTTTCTTTTCTTTTCCCTATTCTAAAATTTTAGGATAGGTCAGTTGACTCCTTTGTTCCTAAACGAAATAGTAACAATTCAAGTCACTTCTAACTTTGAGAAATTTTCATTTTTGTCTATATCACTTGCAAGGAAAAACAAAAAGATTTCCACTATGGCTACACATTTTAGGAAAAACTCAAATCATAAAAAAGCAAAGTTAAGGATTACTCTTTTGTTCTACTTGATATTATAATTATTTCATTTAAGGGAAACAATAGTCCATATATTAAAAATTGGATAATTTTATTAAGCCATGAATGACTAACAGTGAAATTTCCATAGGGAAAAGAAAGTTATTGTTTCAAAAAAGGGTAATGGGATACAATCAGGGAAAACAACTAGGGCTGCCATCAACACCACACAGACAAATACAAATACAAGACAGTGGGTAAGCATACTGTAGCTGAGTTCCCTAAGCAGAAAAATATCTTAGAAAATTTAAAACCATGTTGTAATTGTAAGGTTTAAGAAGTGATTCTGAGACTAGGCTAGATCTTTGACTAGACCTCTGAGCACACCTTTTTCTAGTTGTGGTTTAGATCTTTCCATGGGCGTGTAAATACTATATGTACACTTACCAGACAGATCACATACATATCACTAATGATCAGGAGGTAATAAAATCCTCAATGGGAAATGTCACTGGACACATTTCGTTGTTAAGATTACCATTTATTATTTGGGAAATATAAGTGCTTGTTATCTGATGTGAAAATCAAACTCTTTTGCCCTAAGTAGTTCTCACTAGATGATGATGTTAGTGATTTTATGCAAACATGTTGACATTTTACCACATTATATTTCTAACAGGGTCAAAATTTCAGACAATATTTTTATAAAGAAGACCTAGGTTCTTCTTTTAGTCAACACATGGAGTTTAATGGTCCTTCACTGCAAACATCATCATTGCACCACTGAGAGCTTGTTGTCTGCATTGCATGTGTAGCAACTCAGTACTCAAGCCAGACATATGAGTGCTAATGATTACCCATGTCACAGATGTGGAAGCAGATCCAGAAAGGGCAGGTAACTTGTCTAAGGTCACACAGGTTGTGAGCCGCAGGGCCAGGATGACATCCCCGACAGTCTGGTTCCTGAGGCCACAAGCTTCACCTTCATACGTTACTTCTTAGGATTCTAATTCCCAAGTGTGCCAATTTCTAATTGCTGCAGGATATTTATTCCCAGTCCATGTCTATTTATGATCTATATCTACCTTCCGTGAATAAAACCGACAAAGCTTTGTCTGTGTAAATGACCTATGTTAATGTCTTTTGGCATTAAGATACTCATGGGGAAATAGAAATTATATTGTGCAGTCTTTGTCTGGTTTCCTCATTAATGGATTATGCCTATAGGATATGAATCCAAGCAGTTGAAAAAGTGAAAGAATCATCATTAATAGCGGTACGACTGACATCATATGGCTCCCGATGTGATACACAGAGAGGGACACAATACCCTCTATGTGATGGTACTGCCAAATGTTTCACCTGAATCTAATCATGAGGAAACAGACAAACCCACATTAAAGGACATCCTGCAAAGTAGCTGGCTTGGACTCTTCAAAGGCATCCATGTCATGTCAGACAAAAAGGCTGAGGAACTCTTTAAGATTGGAGGATAAAGAGACAGAACCAAAAAATGCAATGCATAATCCTTGTTTGGATTCTGGGTCAGGGGGAAAACTACCTATAGAGGACATTATTGGGACAAATGGGAAGTTTTCGAATATGGACTGTATATTAGATAATATTACTTTTCCTGAGTGTGATAATTGTGTCGTGGTTGTTTAGGAGAAAGACTTTGCTTTTAGGAGATAGATGATGAAATACATATATTTACACACACATACACATATGTAGAACAAGTTATCAAAATGTTAACAACTAGTGAATCTAGATTAATGACAAATTGGTGGTGGTGTACTATTCTCACAACGTTTCTGAAGGTTTGAAATATTCATAATTAAATATATATATATGTGTATGGGAGCAGGGAAATGAGTGGGGATTTAGATAAAACAAGATTAGCTGAGTCGGACATGGTTAAAGCTAAGTGTTGAGTACGGGAAGTCGATTATATTATTCTGTCTACTTTTTTAATATATTTGAAATCTTCCCTAATGTTTCAGTCAGATTTCATGGTGCTGATTCTCAATACATGATGAACGTAAACTGCCATGACAGATTCTGTCTCTCCCTTTCTGTGTCTTGGCCTCACCCCCATTTCTCCCTAGCCCAACTACTGTTTGCCCTTGCCAGCATCCTGACTTCTCTTCCCATTTATTATCCAGACTGAAGCCAAAGGGTTGTTTTTTTTTTTAATGCAAAGTTGATCTTCCCAGGCTCCACTTAAAACCCTTCAAGGTCTGCCCATTGCTTTAGGAGAAAACTTACCATCCCTGCACAGCCTGCCTCTCCTTACTCTCCACCTCCTTTCCCTAGGTTCTGGGCGCACAGTCCTTTCAGGTTTCTGATTTTTACCCCATCCTTCTCTACTCCCATGGAGAGGCTCGTCCCTCTCACCAGAATGTGCTTTTCCCTCTTTACCTCCTTAGTGCTTATTTGTTCTTCAAATATCACTTCTTCACAAAATCCTTCCTTCATCTATCTGTTTAGGGTAAAGCCCCCAGTATTGTCTTCTATGGTGGTAGGCATATTTCTCTGGTGACATTTATCCCAATTGGAATTATAGTTCTCTGTGATTGGATTAATGCTTCCTCTCTCACTGGGTTGCAAGCTCTCTCTTGTATTTTGTTTTGCTGACCATTTCTTCCGCTTACCATTGTGTCCAAAATAGGTGCTTGGTATTGGTACATAACTTTTATACATATTTTTTTAAATAAGGTTTTTCCACTAAAAATATTTAGAATTTTTGTCGTTATAGAATTCTGGTGTGCTTATCTTCAAAAGGATAGGAGATTGTCTCCTAAAGTTTAATTTCAGTTCTTAATTTGTTGTGATCCCTTTGACAATATAGAAACATTACTGTCATAATGCTCCTTGAAAAATTGGTTGTCACTTGGCCTCTGTTTCCTTTCACAATCAATATGACTTCATGCAAAACGATGTAGCAGTTCGCATCATTCCATCAGTCCCCATCAAAGAAATACTGCTTTCCAAAATTAAAATTGTGAATCAACTCACAGGAGGATGTCGTCAAATAAACAAAGAACCATTACTTATATTACACTGCCAAGTTTTTGATAAGCTTAATTCCTCTAAATGCATTTAACTTTAATGAAGGGTCATACAATTTAATAACAACATAAAATGGAATCATTTATCTTTCCAATCCTAGACATTGGGCACATGTCTTCTTAATACATTGTTTCAAAATGCGAAAGTTTTTTTTTCTGTCTCCTTCAGATTCGTCTCTCCTCATTTCTATGTATGTAGCTTGGGGAGTGATCTATATGTACACGTTTAATTAAATCACTCATCAGACTGTAGTTTTCACGGTTGGAAATCCCAGGGATTTGTTATTTCAAGTTCCGGAGGCAATGATATTTACATAACCCAATAAAATTTGGTAATTATTAGTATATTAGTCAAGATTATTTCAGTCGCAAGTGATATAAAACCAAATTCGAACTGATTTTGGCAAAAAGGGGAATTTACTGGCACATGCAACTAGGGAGACCAAAGGTGATTGCTGGTTTTGGGCTAAGATGAGGATGGGGACTCTCCTCATCTCCCCGCTTGCTTTCCTCTCTGCTAGCTTCATTCTCAGGTAAGCATGGCAATGAGATATTCATGGAGCAACAGTAGGTTATTCATGGATAAGAGGTGATCTTTGAATATTTTTAAATGGGGCAAGGGGCTCCAGCTGAGCAGAAGCTGGGATTTGGAGTCTGTCTGTGTGATTTGTACTTTTTCTTTTCTTTTTCTTTTTTTGGTTTAAAGAGAGGTTGTATTAAAGGCCCCTGGGAAAGGGACAGGTGGGGAGGCATTACTTGGTGCTATCTCTCACATGGCTCAAGGACTAGTTTTTGATCCCTGTGGAAAGTAGAATTATAACAGATGATGAAGTCATTGTTTTTATGAAGAATTTTGTAAACTATGAAGGGAATGCAGCATGGTTTTTTGGTGTATTAAGGGCGTGATAGCTTTGAAGTGCTCCCAGGAGGCAACATTAGTGCAAGATAGGACAGCATCTCACAGAGAAACAGTGATAAGTCGAAAGTTTCATTTCTGAACACACTCTGGAGGCTTCCAGAGCTACTTAGGTGCCTGGTGCACAGAGGCAGAGCAATGCAGATTACAGTGACAATAAATTCAGCCCCTTGTTTTGTGGAGGATGTTTCTAATAAGTTTTATACGGATAGATTACTTGACCTCAAAAAGTTTCTTATAGAGAAGAAATAGTGCAGAAGACATTGTCAGAATTAAAACAGAGTGAGTGAATGTGAAGATACAAAGAAATAGGGTATTATGTGTTGACAAATATTTCAATTTGATAATTCAATAAAAATGCAACTTATGTAGCAAGTCAGTGGCATTATCCAGGGGTGTTTTTCACTTATTGCTTCTAAGAAGGTCATGTTATTGCTCTGTATGGGCTTTCAAAGACAGAACCAGTGTTAGAAGAGCCATTTCAGACATGCTGCAAATAACTGAGCAACATCGAGATTCCTCACATCGACAACACTCGTCCTGTATAAGCTCTTCTCTGGTTAAAAGCATTCAAATTTTTAAGAAACATGTATAATGGAATTGTAGGGACTTATACATTCAAATCAGTCATGTGGTCTGCAAAAGTTAACTGTAAATTGTAATCTAGGTAAAAGCCTCTGTTACTTTTGTTTGTATAAGCTCGGATCCTAAATAAAACAGCTGCCAGCAGAATGCTCATTAAAGTGGATTTAAGATTCCAAACGAAAGGTTATTGATTTCAAAAGGGATAAATACCTCTAAACCATCTGAAGTTATTAAATTACCAATCATCTGAAGTTATTAAATTACCAATTTAGTTCGTTTAGTTTTTTTTTTTTTTTTTACTATCTTGGTTGTTTCGTAAGTAAACAGTATAAGGTGTTATGCTTGAAATGAAACTGAAAGATATCAGTCAATAGTTATTTTCCACAGACATTTAGAAATTAATGATCTGCTGAAAAATGGTGATCAGTTTTGATCTCCTTTGCTCCAAATTCCTGGCTCTTATAAAAAATATAGCCTACTTCATGTCTATGAGAAGGGAAGATTAGGATGAGGTTAGATGATAAATTTTTAGCCACCAGCATGTAGCCAAAAGAGCCTGGCTTGGTCCTATCACATTTCCCATGTATATTTATGTACTGTACCATTTGGGTATTATAATAAAAATTTTTATCTGTCCCTGGAGGCAAAATTGAGTTATATATTAAATGGTTATTTTCTTTGTTTTCTGCTTAGGTATGCATGTAATGTGGTAGCATAATATATATTCCACACTTGTTTCATTCCTGCAGAGAGATAATATTTTTGCAGCTGACAGAGGAAAGACAACCTGTGCTTCCAGAATAAGAGAGAACATATTGACAGTATAAAATATAGATGTTCCCTGTGTTTTTTCTACTTCATGGTTGTATTCAGCAGAGGTTAACTTTCATGGGCATATTTCCCTATTTCTTGTTTAGGCAGTTGGACACAGAAGTCCACAATAAATTCAGGATTGCAAAGGTGGTTTCAAGGAAAGTATTTCAAAATGTTTTCAGTGGGAGGAAAGTAACTTAAAAATGTGTTTCCCCTTCCTCCTCACAAGGGACTCTTTTCATAAGATTGTTGGAACCAGAACAACCTTCCTACTTCTCTATAAGGAAGGAACTTGAAGTATATCCAATTTTTCTTTTAAAGAATTTTAAGTGGGAAACAAAAGTAAAATTTTCTTGTCACAGTCTAGGAAAAATAAGTGGAAACTGCTGTGACAAATATGGTATCCTAATCACATGTTTGATGCCTTCTTCTTTCCAGTTTCAGAAAGAAACAACCCAAGGAATGTAAAAGGAATATAGAAAGATCATTTATGCATCATAATCGGAAACTTCTCATCTGCATCCCTGAAGCTAAAGAGTTAGAGATGGAAATGGCACAGGTAGGAGTAAATTAAGGGGACACTGATGAGCCACTATTCACATTTTGGGTGTTCATCCTGGAAAAATTCATTCTTACTCTGTAAGAATAAGAGAAAAATTGCCAGGTAAATTGAGAAATTCAGTGGTTCAAATGAGGGGGATAAAATGTTGAGTATTCAGGTTAAATAACCTCTAGTAAAACAGTTGCTATAGAATAAAGGGAAGAACTTGGGGGTGGGGAAGCTAATTTTCTTAGGTTCAAAAGCGTCATATATTACTTTTGTTTGAAAAGTAAAGTAAAAATCGAGAACCAAAAAATAGATCTTAGAGATAAAAAGAAGAATAACTATGGGACATTCTTCTAGAACTCTGAGAGTTGGGAATTCAAGAGAAAAGTTGAGAGGCAGAAAAGATTGAAGCAGGAGAAGCAATATTGTTGTTACAGAAGTTCCAGAAGGAGAAAATAGTATAAATGAATGTCAAGCAATAATTAAAGAAAAAACATTTCAGAGTGGAAGGATTCATTGTTTATATGGAGAAAACTTACCAAAGACTAGGCAGTATAATGAAAAGGAATCATACCCAGATGGTTTTCCATGGCCTGAATAATGAACAAATACTGGAAGCAGCCAACTGTGAAAAAAAAAGGTCACTAAAAAACGTCATTAGACTTTTTATTTGCAACACTAATGCCAGAAAACCTCAGAGAAAATGTAAAGACTTCTGAAGAAAAAGCATTATGTTCCAAGAATTATAGACTGAGCCAAGCTATTACCTAAACGCAAGGACAAATGAAAACCTGGTTCAGATTTGTAAGAATTCAGAAATTATATGACTCATGTATGCTTTTTAAAAAATATAACTTAAAGTAGACCTTCAAGCAAAAACTAATCAAAATACAGAACTTAATAAAGGTAAAGCTATGTTTTTAGAAAAACGAGCAGTGAGAAGTAAATTTAGATTTAACACTAAAGAATTGTTTTTAATGTGCCTGTGAAACTAAGTTCAATTTATAACAAAGAATTTTAGAAAGAAAAAGGTATGCTATAAACATTCCCTAGAGATGTCAGGTGAGGAGAGAGGTGGAAAAGAGAAAGTAAAATATGATAAAGGTTTAATGTCAAACAAGGAGGATCCATATTTGTAGCTATGAATTTGGCATTGACATTGATAAAGAATAAATTAAAACATGTTTAAAAGTTTTTTTAAAACAAAACCAATTTTAAGTGAGACCATGAGAGAAAAAAGCACATAGCCCCATTATTCAAAAAGGTGCCAGTGTGTGTATGTGTGTGTGTGTGTGTGTGTGTGTGTGTGTGTGTGTGTGTGTGTGGTTAGTGGGGGAGCAGCAAGAAAATACAGTGAAATGAACCAATGAAGTAAGATGCAAGGATTAAAAAGATAATAGTTTCCTCTATTAGATGTTTACTTCCAGGCTGTCATGGAGTAACTGCTACTGAATTTAACTCTACCATTTAAAAACTGAACAAAATACATGGTGACAATTTTTAGGCATTGGATAATAGGCAGTACAGGACTAGAGTCCTGGAAAGTCTGTAAATATGAGATAAGCACCACATTCAACCTTATTTTATGTCTGGGGGCACTTCCCAGGATGTGGCACAAGGAGGTGAAGCCCGAGAGAAGAACATCAGTCTCACTGAGCTGAGGAGGCAGAAATTAAAACAGAGGGGTTGTAAAGGAGGAGCTGGAATTAGCAGAATAGGATTCCAGAGAGGAGTAAGCTGTACAGATGAAGGTCTCAGAAGTCAGTGTGCAGATTCTCCTTAGCTCTTTGGCTGAGAGCTGGTCTGGGATTTACATTTATAGGTTAAGATTCTATAAGAACCTGAGATCCAGCAAGACAGCAGCTGCAGTGGAGCTAAGAAATAAATGGAAATGCCAGAGGTTATGCAGTGCTAAAAGATATTGAAGTTTTGGTCCAGTCATAGTGGAAAGACTTCACTGAGCATATCAGTCATTAAATTGAGACCTCAGAAAGGTCACTTTTTAGGAGCCAGGAGTAAGACCATATCCCATGGTTAAGGTCAAAATTAATATACACTTGCCCAAACAAAGCATAAAATGAAGCCCAAAGAATCAAGAGAATTACCCAGTTATGTAGCTGTTGGCCAGAACAAATGCTACACCGTTAAAGGAGAGACAGCAAAATCCAAATGCTCTACCATATGTTATCCATAACATACAACATTCAATAAAAGCACTACTACATATGCACAAAAGTAGGAAAAAGGGACCCATAATCAAGACAAAAAAGCAAGCAATAGAAAGAGATCCTGAGATAATTCAGATTTTAGAGTTAGGACATAATTTTTAAAATGGTAATTATAAACATGTTCAAGAATTTAAAGGAAAACATGAACATAATGAGCAAAGAGGTGGGAAATCTCAAAAGAGAAATATAAACTATAAAAAAGTTTATATCAATTAAAAATACTAGAAATGACAATTTCCCTCAATGCTTTGAGATTAGACACTGCAGAATAAAAAGTTTGAAAACAGATCAATAGAAAATATCAAAACTAGAAAACAGAAAATAGATTTTAACAAATGAGCAGAGGCTCAGTATCTTATGGAATAGTATCACTTGTCCCACATGTAATTGACATCTCAGAAGAAAAGGAAAAGGAGAATGGGTCAGAACTATTTAAAGAAATAATAAACAAAAGTATTAAAAACTTGGTGAAAAAAATCATTATGCAGATCTAAGAAACTCATAAAACCCAAGGTGTCATATGTTTCAAAATATTCTTCTAGAATGGAAGCTAAAAATATTTTAAGATGAATGTAAACTGAGGAATTTGTTTATAATAGTCACGGCACTAAGAGAAGTGCTAAAGAAAGTTCACTGGCTTGAATATAAAACTTAGAATTATAAGAAGAAATAAAGATTGTTGAAAATTGTAAATATAAATAAATTTTATTTTCTTATCTTTAAATTTTTTGAAAAGATAATTGACTGATTTGAGCAAAAATAATAACTGTGTTGTGGCATTTCTAACATATGTGATCGTAAACTATGACAATAGCGTTAAGAATTGGGTGGGATAAATGGAGTTCAACTGTTGGAAGATTCTTATATTTTACATGACATGGTATAATATTAATTAGAGGTAGACTGTGATAAGTTAAGGATGTGCACTGTAATCCTAAGAGCAGTCACTAATACACACACCCACATACAGAAAGAAAGGGAGAGAGAGAAAGAAAAAGAGGCAATAAAATCGAGTATTCAAAAGTATTTTATTGGCCAAAGAAAGCAGAAAGAACCAACAAAGTAACAAACATGAGATGGGACAAATAAAAAACAAATTGCAAGATGGTAGAATTAAACCCATTAAACCATATTAATAATTATATTCAATGTAAATGCACTAGATGTTCCTATTAATATTAATAAGTTTCACAATAAAAAGGTCAGTTTGTCAAGAGGATACAACAATCTTAAATGTGTATACATAGCTCCTGGAACACCTAAATATTATTAATTCAAGGATGACTCAACACAAGGAAATCCATTAATGTAATTCACTACGTAAATAGATCAAAGGAGGAAAACCTCATGACATTTCAATATGAGCAAAAAATGCATTTGCTAAAATTCAATAATCACTCGATTAAAAACAAGTAAACAATAAGTCTTGGCAAGCTAGCAATAGAAGGAAACTTCCTTAAGCTGATAAAGGTTAGCATATACCAAGAGCAAATATCATATTTAATATAAAACATAAGAAACATTCCTATTAACATTAGAAACAAGATAAATTTGCTCCTAGCATTGCTGCTCTTTAACCTTAAATGGAATCTGACTCTAACTAATGCAATAAGACAAAAAGAATAACATATATATGTGTACATATATATAAATACTATGAAAGAAAGACACAAATATAATTATTTGCACAAGATTGCCTTGAAAATCCAAGGAAAAAATTATTAGAATCAATAAAGAGTTCAGTGTGGCTAGATACAAAATTAGCGTAGAAAAAAATAAATGCTTTCCTATATATTATTGACAATATATTAAAGAATAAAACAGAAATGGAATCCATTCTCAGTAACGATAAAAACCATAAAGTGCCTAACAAAAATATAAGATTCATATGTTGAAACCTATAAAACTATAGGAAAAAAGTTATAAGAAGATCCAATAGATGCAGATACATAGCCCCTTCCTAAATAGACAATATTTTGAGATATTAATCCTTCCCAAGTTAATTTAGAAATGTAATACAATCCTAATCATTATTATAAGACTTAACAAGTTCATTCTATAGGTCAAATGGTAGAGAAAATAATAAGTAATTGCCTGGAAAATTCTGAGAAGAAAAAAAAATGGGGGAAACTTCTCTTTCAGAAATTAAAACATATTTGAAAATATAACTGTAAAAGTATAAGGTTGGTGCAGGTAAAGGCAAATTATTACAATAATTACTAAGATTGAATAGAACTTAGAAGTATACACTGCTATTTCACATAATAGTTAAAAGCTCTGAATCACAAGACAGGCCACATAGTAGCTGTGCATTCTTGGGCAAGTTAAATAAACTTTCTGTGCCTTAGTTTCCTTACTTGTAAAATAGGGACCATTATATCATCTATATCTTAAGATTGTTAAATTAAAGATTGTTGTGAAGATTAAATAGGTTAATACACATAAAGCCCTTAGAAGAGTGCTTGGAATATGGTCAGAACTATGTAAGTGCCAGCTGCTATCAATGATAACAATGGTAAACAAATCAGTTGGAAGACATTGAAGTACTTCTCAAATCAAGGTGAAGTTCAGTTACCTATTTTGAAAGAAATACAATTGGGGTAGCTGGTTGTCCATTTTGAGAGATATATAGTTAGACACATATCTTACACCATACTCAAAGAACTAAACATAAAATTATCAGATGAAAATATAGAAAAAACATTCATAAGCATGGGGTGAAGAAATTGTATCGAAGATATAAAATATTAAAGTCATAAATGAAAATCGTCACATATTTAAATATATAAAAACTAAAAACAAAACAATGTACACAAAAAACAACATTAATAGACAACCCACAGCCTGGGAATATATTTGTATTATATTAATAAAGGATTAATATAAATACAAATCAATAGGAAAAAGACAAACACTCCAGTAGAAAAATTAACAATACATATGAAAAGCAATTTACAGAAAAAGAAATACAAATGTTCAATAAACTCTACAAAATGTGCAAACTCATTGGTAAATTAATGTGATGCATTTTCATCAATTTTCACGTGATTAGCGAACATATAAAAGCTTGGTAATACCCAGGGTTGATAAGGATGTGGCAAAGGGGCACTTTGATACTTTGTTGGCAGGAGGGTAAGAGGACAAACATATTTTGGAGGGAAATTTTTCAGTATCTACTAGGATAAAAACTACCCATTTTTGTTGACTTAGCAATCCCATGTTTAGGAGTTTATTCTAAAGACTACCTCACATGCACATGGACCTAAAGTTTTATGTATAGGAATGATCACAGCAGGAGTGTTTATTATAGTGAAAAATGGGAAAAAGCCAAATATTCATCATCAGAAGATCAGTTAAATAAATTATGGTAAAGTCATAATGTTGAATAACATACAATTATTAAAAAGGATGTAGTACATGAATTTCATATATTTTTAAAAGATTTATTTATTTATTTTTATTTATGTCGTTTTTGGCTGCGTTGTGTCTGCACGCGAACTTTCTCTAGTTGTAGCGAGTGGGGCCTACCCTTCGTTGCAGTGCGGGCTTCTCATTGCGGTGTCTTCTCTTGTTGCAGAGCATGGGCTCTAGGCGTGCGGGCTTCAGTAGTTGCAGGATGCAGGCTCAGTTGTTGTGGTTCGCGGGCCCTAGAGCGCAGGCTCAGTAGTTGTGGCGCACGGGCTTAGTTGCTCCGCGGCATGTGGAATTTTCCCGGACTAGGGCTTGAACCCGTGTCCCCTGCATTGGCAGGTGGATTCTTAACCAGTGCACCACCAGGGAAGCCCAAATTTCATATTTTTATTATATATAAGTGGAAAGTGAAAAAAAAGTAAGTTTCAGGAGAATTCCTCTTATTTTTTACACACATATGCACACACACGTGTGTGGGAAGGCATAGGAAAAATACTGGAATGAAAGTATTATACTAAACTGTTAATCATGGTTAACTCTGGGATGGGGTGAGGGAGATACAGCCTCACATTTTTAGTCTTTATTCTTAGGTACAATTTTAACTTTTTTAAATGAAAGCATGCTCATACACATCTCGTGTAATAAAGAACAATGAGGCATAATAGAAGAATAATGACTTGAGAAGTTGAAGAAGCACCAGGATGCAGATTATTTTCTCAGTGAACGCTCTTAACTTAGCAGCTAATCCATGTAACCTTAAAACTGTTACAGAGCAAACATATGAAATATTTGAGCTCACTTAATATGGCTAACATAATCCTGAAACCAAACCTGACAAAGATAACACATAACAAAGCTACAGTTCAAGCTCATAAGCACGGATGCAAACATTTAAAGTAAAACACTAGGAAATACAGGTAACACACGATATTGAAGTAATGTTTATTCCATAAATGCAAAAACGTTTTAAGACTATGACAGTTCTTAATGTTTTTCACAGGTTAAAAGAGACAGGACACCTGACTGTCTAGAGGTGACCTGCCCATCACTGATCCATTCATTCATTCATTTTACAAATTTCTGTTGAGCCAGGCATTCTTTTCAGTTCTGGCATAAGGCCAAACACTGATCCATACCACTAGGAACATACGTTGTAAAGAGAATAATAGATAACTAGACAAATGATAAATGATAAATAATAAAGTATGAAGAAGTATTTAGATAGGAGAAGTACTAGAAATAGGAGAAAGCGATGGTCAAATTTTTACCTGAAATCAATAAGAATAATATTCATGTTGGAGAAAACTAGGATTATTTCCATTCAAGTTGAAAGTAGTACAGCCACTCACTCCCACTCTTAGAGCTGTATTCAACAAGTTCTAACCAATGCAATGGGGTAGCTGAAAGAAATGTCATACATATTTGAAAGAAAAATTATAATACACAATTATAATTGTACATTTATATGATTATCTACCTAGAAAACTGAAGACAATCAGTTAAAAAAATGAGACGTGTTCAGTAAGGTGGCAGGTTACAAGAAAAATATAGAAATAAATAATGTAAATAATTCATATAAATAAATAAAATAAATATAGAAAAATTGTTATATATTAGTAATAATCAGTTATAATGGAAAAAGATGTCACCATAATAGCAAAGAATAATATAGCATGCTTTGGCACAAACAATGGAAAATGAACAGGACATATAAAAAGATGATAAAGCTCTGAGGATAGAAAAGAAGTCTTAACCATATTTTTAGAGAGAAATAATCAGAATTATAAAGATGCCAGTTCTCCCTACATTATTTATCTATAAACTCAATGAAATTCTAATGAAAATAGTGATGGAATTTGGGGAGAGTTTAGAAATTATTTTTCTTTAAAATTCTAATCTTTATTTTTGTCTAAGTTACACATACTCACTTTAAATATGATGAATTCTGCTATCTTATAGTAACAGTTCTCGGCTTTACTCTTTCCAGCTTCTGATTGCCACTCCCAAAGTCAACAGTTTCCAACGCTTTGAGCAGTTTTTACTAGAAGAAGGTTTTCCTGATACTTAAGTTTTGCTTATTTCTTTCAGTTTTGAAGATTATCAATCCACTTCCTATTGTGAAAAGTAAGGTTTAGTTTTCTGACCTACTCCTCAAACCCCAGCAAGACTTCCCCCACACAAATACACACCACACAGACGAGCACGTTTCACCTTCTTCTCTTTACCCTGACAATATTTTTGACTCTATCAGTATCTAAGGTTAAAATTAGTATGTCTATGTAAATACTATATACACAGTGTCTACAATTTCCTGTCATATACAACTTGCTTTTGGGGGGAGTTAATAATTGCTCACTTTTAAATTTGCTCTGTTTTTGATACAATTGACAGAGAGGGGGAAGGAAGGAGGGATAGAGAGAGGAGAGAAGGAGGGAGCGAGGAAGGAAGGAAGGGAGGGAGGAAGGAGAGAAAAAGAAAACCAAAAGAATGAACCTCTAATTTCAGTCAAGCACTCAGGAAAAAATAAAATCTAAGAATTCAGTTCTTGAAAATATGCATTTGGACCATCTTTCTACTTCACACTGGACCTGGTTACTCTCCAGACTTGCTGCCCCACTTTTTCAGGACCTTCCCTTCATTGTCATCCTGGGCACATTCCTTTTCCTTTTCCTCATGTTGGAGCTTCCATTTGCTGGGTCCCTTGTCTCTTTCATGGTTTATACACTGGTTTGTGGGGAGCACTTCATCCAGTAGATTCCAGGAAACTGTGGCATGCAACTGGCCTAGGAGGAAATGCTATTGCCACTGCCCCACCGGACACTAGAGAGAACTGCTGTCACCTCTGCCACTCCATCTCAAACCAACCACTGGGAAGACTCTGGGAAATCTGCACTGCCATCACTGCCCCCCATGATGCCCATGACGTCTGTGCCTGCCAGTTCAAAACTCTACCTGGAACAGTGTTTTAAAATTAATCTGCAGCCGCATAGCACAGGGAGATCAGCTCAGTGCTTTGTGACCATCTAGAGCAGTGGGATATGGAGGGTGGGAGGGAGGGAGACACAAGAGGGAAGAGATATGGGAACATATGAATATGTATAACTGATTCACTTTGTTATAAAGCAGAAACTAACACACAATTGTAAAGCAATTATACTCCAATAAAGATGTTAAAAAAATCTGTTAGAACCTTTAAATACATCTTTATAGGTCATGTTTATAAATGTTAAGAAAGGTTAATGTTAAGAAAATCTCCTGGGACTTCCCTGGTGGCACAGTGGTTAAGAATCTGCCTGCCAATGCAGGGGACACGGGTTTGAGCCCTGGTCTGGGAAGATCCCACATGCTGCGGAGCAACTAAGCCCATGCGCCACTACTACTGAGCCTGTGCTCTAGAGCTCACGAGCCACAACTACTGAGCCCGTGTGCTGCAACTACTGAAGCCTGCGGGCCTAGAACCTGTGCTCTGCAACAAGAGAAGCCACTGCAGTGAGAAGCCCGCTCATCACAAGGAAGAGTAGTCCCTGCTCGCCACAACTAGAGAAAGCCTGTGCGCAGCAATGAAAACCCAACACGGCCAAAAATAAATACATTAATTAATTAATAAAAAAGAAGAGAAAATCTCCTTCATTCCTCCTCAGGTTGGAATAATTTGAGATAGATCAAATTCAAATGGTGGTGGTGCCCAAGTGGGTTTATTCTCATCAACTTGGTGGGTAACACCAACCTCTTAGGAAAAATATAGTTTATAATTTTAAGTAAACATATACATCAAACATTTCAACAAAGTAATCCATAACACATGGTCTAATTGCAAGGTCGTAAGTCAACATTTGGTAAAAATATTAAAAATAAACCTTCAAATATTATAAGAAAGCTTTGTCCGTAGCAAACAGACTTATGCAGAAGCTCAGCTTTTCGGTGACAAGATATAGAATGTCCAGTTTTCATTTAAATTTCTTTGTAATAGGTATGTACATAATTGCTAAATATTACTTATTTATAAAGCTGTAAGAGCTAGCACAAGGAATAAAAAGTTTTATTTTTTCACATTCATGAAAAATTAAGATCTGCTTCTACTACTTCAGTAGTATTTTCTATCAAATGCTAAATTATATGTTTAACATAGTGGTGAAATATAGAAATTAACTTATTTTCTGCACATGCAAAGGTTTAGCTTTTTTTTTAATAGAAGGATGATAACAGGAATCAGATAGAGACCCATCAATCTGATATTTAACTTTACTTTTCCAGTTATGTTCAGTATTCTTGGTTTGTGCAGTGAATTCTCTTCCCTATGGAATAAAAATGGAAACATTTTCTTAATTTCAGAGTAGAGACCAAGTGACATATGTGCTAGCATCAGTTGTCTCTAGAGACAACACTGAGGAAATGAGATTGGTTTTAAGGGATTGGGACACAAATGAAGAAGAAAATTAAGAAGTAAATTATATGATGATAACAGTTGCTTTCAAGCACGGTGCCACTTAAATTCTACAAACTTAATCAGAGAGAAGAGTTGTAAGTACTTTCACATTCCAAGTTAGATCAACTTTGGGTTGCATATTATCCATCAGTAATGGTTTAAAATCTATTCTCTGCTTCAGATTTGGAACAATATGAATTTGGAAGACATGGAAGGAAAGAGGCATAGGGTTGCAGAACAGAATTTATAAGCATTTTTCTGAGTTTCTCTTACCTAATTATATATCCATTTTTTGATCAAGAAGACAGTGGTGGCAAGAGTCATTGCAGTGGTTGAAGGGCAGCAGTTCTACACTGAGCCCTCTAATCGGGATTGCACCCAAGGGCCTCTTGTAATATAAATTCCATTCATGGGATAGTTTGAGCCTGAACTTTGAACAATTCCGGATGAGAATAGGTTGCAGAGGAAAATTTGCCAAGGCTGACTGTGATTCTCCATGATGACAAGATTGATAAATGTGGGGTGGGGCTGGGAATCAAGATGATCATACCTCCCCTGCCACCCAGTGGCCAAAGAATGAGTTCTGCGTAATTGGGATGTACACTCCTAGGGTTATGATTTTCTCAGTCTATAATGTTTTTCATTTTCCCATGATCCAACAATCTTTATTTTGAACTTCCATTCTATTTGGTGATGGGAAATTAATCCAGTCAATTCATCATCCTCCTAAGGCTTGAGGGATGCGGGTGCGGGGAGGGGAGGGTGTTAAGTTGCCTTGAGGTGTCATGTGGAGAGGGTGTGGCCCAGGTCATCATCTGTCCTGTGTGGCATTTTACTGTGATGTAGGAGGCCATCTGGTTCCTGGTTGTCATTACCCTTCTGTCCTGATGTCTGCATTCCTCTGTCCTGATGTCCTGCATTCCTCATCTCTGGTTTTGCATGGTTCTTGCCGCTGTGTCCCTCATCATGGCTGCAAGTCCCCTCCAGGTCTATCAGCCCCCTCTTGGCTAAAATTCTCAGTTTTTAGAGGTACATTTTGCATGATATTTCATGCCGCTCTGGGACTGTGGGAAACTGAGGAGTTATCTCATGCCCTGTCTGCCTGGAGGGGCTGCCATTTCAAAGTGGCTCAGGGCATAAATTAAGATGTTTCCAGCTGTAATAGGAAACTTATCTCAAACTGCCTTAAGGCAAGTTTTTAGCTCATAGAAGAAGTCAAGAGGTGAGGTGAGCTTCAGAGTGTGTAGATTGAACAGTTAAAGAGTTGGGTTCTCTCTGCCCTGCCTTCTGCCTGTCATCTTCATTCTAAGGTGGGCTGCTGTCTTGGTTGTATGATAGCTGCCTGCAGAAATTAGGGCTTTCTCTTTTATATAATTGGTTTTTCATGCTTCTTTCTTAAGAATGAAGAGGAATGTTTCTAGAAGTCTCCGGCAAGCCCCTCTTTATCTTTTGTCAGCATAACCGGGCCATAGGCCTATTTCTAAACCAATTTTTAGTAAGAGGAATGGGATTACCCTTAGACCAAAATCAGGCTGAACCCTGAAGCTAAGGTGGGGGCTCACCATCTCCTCAGGCATTTGTCTGTGTGTGGGAGGAGTGAGGACCTGAATGAAATATGGAATTTGTTAGGAAAAGAACAAGGAGGACAGATGTTCTCTAGGCAATAATAACAGCCAAGATTTAGTTAGGAAAACAAATCACCCTAGGAATTTCAAACAGAGTGAGATTTAACCCAGGGAATTAAGCTACAAATTTGTTGAAAGGAATGAACGAGAAAAAAAGAAGGGGAGGACATTGATGTTAGTCAATGTTCAGGAACTCCAGGAAGCTTCTGTAGCCCCTGTAGGAGACCACACCTGTCTAACCCTGAATTGCTCTGAGACAGTGCTCTTATGCCCCTGCAGAGACAGTGCAGTTGCTAGAGGGGTACACTGCTGCCACAGTCAAGGCCAGAAGATGTGGCTCTGCCTTTCTTCTTCCCTTTAATCTTTGTTTAAAAACAGATTTATTGAGCTATAATTTATATACCATGCTGTTCAACCATTTAAAGTAATTCGCTGGCTTTAGTATATTCAGAGTTGTGCATCCATCACGACAATCAATTCTGGAACATTTTCATTAGCCCTGAAAGAAACCCCTTCTCCTTAGATGCCACCCCTCAACCCCCCATCCCCCTCCTCAACCCTAGGAAAACACTAATTGATTTTTTGTCTCTGTACCTTTGCCTCTTCTGGACTTTTCGTATAAATAGAATCTTAAAATATATCGTCCTTTGTGATTGGATTCTTTTGCTTAGCATATTTCCAAGGTTCATGCATGTTGTAGCATGTGTCAGTATTTGCTTTTATTGATGAATAATATTCCATCGTATGAATATACCACATTTTATTTATCCATTCATCAGTTAATGGGTATTTGGGTTATTTCAGCTTTTTGGCTATTACTGATAATGCTGATATGAACATTCATGTATAAGATTTTGTGTGGATGTATATATGTTTGGTATATACTTAGGAGCTGAACTGCTGAGTCATATGGTAACTTTACGTTTAAACTTTTGAAGAAATGCTAAACCGATTTCCAAAGATGCTGCACCATTTTACATCCCACCAGCAGTGTATAAGGGTTCCAATTTCTCTACATCCTCACCAACACTTGTTGTTATCTTATTTTTTTATTATAGCCTTCCTAGTGGGTATGGAATAGTACCCCATTGTGCTTTTGATTTACATTTCCCTGATGGCTAATGACGTTGAGCATCTTTTCTTGTGATTATTCATCACTTGTATATACTTTTTTTGAGAAATGTCTGTTCGGATACTTTGCCCATTTTTTTAATTGGATAATTTGTCTTTATTACTGAGTTGTAATGTTTCTTAATATATTCTAGATTCAAGTTCCTTATCATATATGTGATTTACAAATATTTTCTCCCATATTGTGGGCTGTCTTTTCACTTTTTGATAATGTCCATTGGTATATGAAAGTTTTTGATTTTGATAAAGTCTAATTTATCTGTTTCTTTTGCTGCCTATACTTTTGGTATCGTATTTAAGAATCCATTGCAAAATCAGAGATCATGAAGATTTACTCCTATGTATTCTACTAAGAGTTTTACAGTTTTACTTCATGGATTTAGGTCTTAGATCCATTTTGAGCTAAATTTTGTATATGATTTGAGGTAGAGGTCCAAATTCAGTCTTTTGCATGTGAGTATCCAGTTGTCTCAGCATTTCACTTTAATCTTGTGCAGGTCCTTTCCACTAGCAGGTCCTGAACTGAAACCTGCCCAGCAAGGGGGATTGGGAAATGTAGTTTCTAGGCTTCTAGCCCCTGTGATACAAGGGAGAGATTGGATGGGTGGGAACCAGCCTGCAGTATCCGGCAAACAACTAACACATCAGCCTTCTGTGGGGATTTGCTCTCTCTTTGTTGTTGAAAACCAGCAGTCCCCAACATTTTTGGCACCAGGGACTGGTTTTGTGGAAGACAATTTTTCCACGGATGGGCGGGGCAGGGCAGGGGATGCTTCAGGCGGTAATGCCAGCGATGGGGAGCGGGCCACTCACCTCCTCCTGTGCGGCCTGGTTCCTAAAAGGCTGCTGACTGGTCCCGGTCCATGGCCTGGGGGTTGGGGACCCCTGGTCTAGACAGAAAGCAGGCCACAAGTCTCCTTTTATTCAAAGATCCTAAACCTGTCTAGGATCAGTTCATCACCCTCAGGTCTTTGGAGGGGTACAGGATATAGGGCCCCAACTCACTTTATTCTATTTCTCTCCTTTCTGTTCTTCCCTCTCCCCAGTTAAGAGAATTCTAAAATTGAGTATAAGAAAAACTCTGTCATATATCTTTCCAGATATTTCGTTTTACATGCTTTTGTTCTCTAGTTTTTTTGTTTGTTTGTTTTTTGTTTTTTGGCGGTACACAGGCCTCTCACTGTTGTGGCCTCTCCCGTTGAGGAGCACAAACTCTGGATGCGCAGGCTCAGCGGCCATGGATCATGGGCCCAGCCGCTCCGCAGCATGTGAGATCTTCCTGGACCGGGGCACGAACCTGTATCCCCTGCATTGGCAGGCAGACTCTCAACCACTGCGCCACCAGGGAAGCCCTGTTCTCTAGTTTTATCTCTTTCCTCTCCTAGGTTGAGCCTTCAAGCCAAACTGCCTGTACTAAAAAGTAGGGTCTTGATAGAGATGGGGACAATTTTGGATCAGTATGAAGTTTTATCCTGCCACATATGGTCATACTACTGATGGGGTGAAAATAGAGGTGAGGCGGGGCAAATTCTCATAATAGTTGCTAAAAATAACAAAGTAAGGGCCATGCTAAGACAAAAGAGCAACAATAAAAATTTTCTACTGCTTTAAGAAATATATATGGTACTAGGTATTGCCTACCTTTAAAGACATATTGCATTTCTTTTCTAAATTTTGAAACAGTTTGAAACATACTATGATGAGCTTTTTTAAAAGAATGAAAAAAATCTTAAAGATGTATGAGATTATTTTAGATAGATTATTAGATAATAGAAAGTGGCATTTTGCCTGACAAATTGGGATATGGTTTCGTGACTGTGATGCAATGATCCAGAGACAGGGGTGAGACTTTGGGGAAGGGAGAGAGATTCTCAAGGAGGAGATGAACAATTACAGATAAGGAGCTAAAACTAATGGATAAGCAAGACACTGATGCTTTTGCTAGAGAATTCCAGTTATGACCATGCAGGTATTAGGGGTAACTTAGCAATGATTTTACAACTGTGTTTTATAATAAACCATAGCATACTACTATAGACTGAACTGTTTAAACACCTTGGAGACTTTAATTTATTTAGCTTAAGAGCTTAGTTGAAAGGAAAACAATAATGGAAACTAAGCTGTAGGATTGCTTTTCCTGAATTCTAAATTTAGCTTAAACATATTTCTAATCATCTGTGCCAAGAATATTTTCCTGAAAATCATTTGAATTGTATAACCTCATCACCTTTATTTATACAGGGATGTAGATGGGCATAACCATACTCACTGTATTTTACTGTGTTGATTTTTAGCCTAGGTAATCCTGAAAATGATTAATTATATTCCATCTGATTATCAAACTACTTAACTTAAATCCAGTGTGATCATAAAAGATGAGTAAATCTTTAATGCCAATAGAGGAGATTCTACACATGGTTACATTTAAGAAGGCAAAAGAAACTGCACCATGTGACCAGTGCCTGAATAAGATTAAATCCCTATTACATTGGTGTCATAAACCAAAAAGGCATAGACTGTGTGAAGAGCAATACAAATTCACAACCATCACTTTGGGTCTGTGTAACAGAAGACAAATGTTCTTGCTCTCTAAACTGATTCTCTTATGAAACTAGGTGGCGAACATTACATTGCCAACTATATGAAATGTCCTTCTCCATTTTTAATTTATGTTCAGATGACTTCACATTACATGTGGGTATAAATGGGAAACTTTTAAATGAGCAATAGAAAAGGAAAACATTGTGTGAGAACTCAAGGGTGTGATATCAATATAGCTCCCAGGGAAAAGGGAACCCTCCTACACTGTTGGTGGGAATGTAAATTGGTGCAGCCACTATGGAAAACAGTATGGAAGTTCCTTAAAAAACTAAAAGTAGAGTTACCATATGATCCAGCAATTCCACTCCTGGGCATATATCCAGAAAAGATGAAAACTTTAATTCAAAAAGATACCTGCACCCTAATGTTCATAGGAGTGCTATTTATGATAGCCAAGATATGGAAGCAAGCTAAATGTCCATCAACAGATGAATGGGTAAAGAACATGTGGTATATATATATACAGTGGAATATCACCCAGCCATAAAAAAAAATGAAATAATGCCATTTGCAGCAACATGGATAGACCTAGAGATTATCATACTAAGTGAAGTAAGTCAGACAGATAAAGACAAATATATGATTTCACTTATATATGAAATCTAAAAAAATTATGCAAATGAATTTATTTACAAAACAGAAATAGACCCAAAGGTATAGAAAACAAACTTATGGTTACCAAAGGGGAAAGGGTCGGGGAGGGATAAATTAGGAATTTGGGATTAACAGATACACACTACTAAATATAAAATAGATAAACAACAAAGATCTACACTATGGCAGGGGAACTATATTTAATATCTTGTAATAACCTATAATGGAAAAGAATATGGAAAAGAATAGATATATATATGTATGTGTATAAATGAATCACTTTGCTGTACACCTGAAACATTGTAAATCATGGCCTTTACTTCTCTGCTGTTGGAAAGGTCTTAATCACACTATAAGGTCATACATACAGCTTCATTCAATATTCAGTATATGATAATACATTGCATGACATGCTTTAAAAAATACATTTAAAAGAGAGACGGGCCAACATTTATCAAATACCTGCTACATACGGGCAGAATGTAGGCACTTTATATTCACTTTTGTGTTACACAAATGATTCAGTAGGCACTGGCCACACGTAGCTATTCAAACTCAAAACTTAAATTAATTAAAATTAAATTACAATTTAGTTCTTTGGTCGTACTAGCTACACTTTGAGTGCTGAATAGCAATGTGACTAGTGGCTGCCATGATGAATGGCATAGACGTAGAACATTTCCATCATTGTAGAAAGTTCTATTGGACAACTCTGGATGTCTGTCTCAACTCTTTCCTTTTTCAGAATGAAATCTATCAATCTTAAATCATGTTAAATAACACCATGAAGAAATAATCAGTCCAGAATGTGGCATTTTCTCTAAGAAAACTGATCTGAGCTCTTAGAAGAGTCAGCGCCATGGGCAAATAAAGTTGGGGTAGAGGGTACTGTTCTAGATTTCAAAAGGCTTCAGAGAGATAACAACCAAATGTAATGTTTGATACTGGTCTGAACAGAAACAGTTAATTTCTTATTTGTTTCATTAAGGAAATTTGATAATGGACTAGATATTAAATGACAGTATGGAATAATTGTCAATTTTGTTAGGTGTCATAAAGGTATTGTGGTATTTTGGAGTATGTTCCATCTTTTTGGACATCTATGCTCAAGCATTTAGAAGTGAAATATCTCGGTACTTTTCATTTATTTTGGAATGATATAACAAAAATATAGGCATGAAGTGACTATGGCCCAATGTTAACGATTGTTAAAACTAGGTGGCAAGTACTATGTTTCTAATTTTGATATATTTTTAAACAGCTGAAATGAAAATATTATTGAAAAACCTATCTAAAAAAATTTTTAACATCTTTATTGGAGTATAATTGCTTTACAATGGTGTGTTAGTTTCTGCTTTATAATAAAGTGAATCAGCTATACATATACATATGTTCCCATATCTCCTCCCTCTTACATCTCCCTCCCTCCCACCCTCCCCATCCCACCCCTCTAGGTAGTCACAAACCACCGAGCTGATCTCCCTGTGCTATGCAGCTGCTTCCCACCAGCTATCTATTTTATGTTTGGTAGTGTATATATGTCCATGCCACTCCATCACATTGTCACAGCTTACCCTACCCCCTCCCCATATCCTCAAGTCCATTCTCTAGTAGTTCTGTGTCTTCATTCCCATCTTACCTCTAGGTTCTTCATGACCTTTTTTTTTTTTTTCCTTAGATTCCATATATATGTGTTAGCATACGGTATTTGTTTTTCTCTTTCTGACTTACTTCACTCTGTATGACAGAATCTAGGTCCATCCACCTCACTACAAATATCTCAATTTCGTTTCTTTTTATGGCTGAGTAATATTCCATTGTATATATGTGCCACATCTTCTTTATCCATTCATCCGATGTTGGACACTTAGGTTCTTCCATGTCCTGGCTATTGTAAATAGAGCTGCAATGAACATTTTGGTACACTCTTTTTGAATTATGGTTTTCTCAGGGTATATGCCCAGTAGTGGGATTGCTAGGTTGCATGGTAATACTATTTTTAGTTTTTTAAGGAACCTCCATACTGTTCTCCATAGTGGCTGTACCAATTTACATTCCCACCAACAGTGCAAAAGGGTTCCCTTTTCTCCACACCCTCTCCAGCATTTATTGTTTCTAGATTTTTTGATGATGGCTATTCTGACTGGTATGAGATGATATCTCATTGTAGTTTTGATTTGCATTTCTCTAATGAGGAATGGTGTTGAACATTCTTTCATGTGTTTGTTGGCAATCTGTATATCTTCTTCGGAGAAATGTCTATTTAGGTCTTCTGCCCATTTTTGGATTGGGTTGTTTGTTTCTTTTGTTATTGAGCTGCATGAGCTGCTTGTAAACCTTGGAGATTAATCCTTTGTCAGCTGCTTCATTTGCAAATATTTTCTCCCATTCTGAGGGTTGTCTTTTTGTCTTGTTTATGGTCTCCTTTGCTGTGCAAAACCTTTTAAGTTTCATTAGGTCCCATTTGTTTATTTTTGTTTTTATTTCCATTTCTCTAGGAGGTGGGTCAAAAAGGATCTTGCTGTGATTTATGTCATAGAGTGTTCTGCCTATGTTTTCCTGTAAGAGTTTTATCGTGTCTGGCCTTACACTTAGGTCTTTAATCCATTTTGAGTTTATTTTTGTGTATGGTATTAGGGAGTGTTCTAATTTCATTCTTTTACATGTAGCTGTCCAGTTTTCCCAGCACCACGTATTGAAGAGGCTGTCTTTTCCCCACTGTATATTCTTGCCTCCTTTATCAAAGATAAGGTGACCATATGTGCATGGGTTTATCTCTGGGCTTTCTATCCTGTTCCATTGATCTATATTTCTGTTTTTGTGCCAGTACCATACTGTCTTGATTACTGTAACCTTGTAGTATAGTCTGAAGTCAGGGAGCCTGATTCCTCCAGCTCCATTTTTCTTTCTCAATATTGCTTTGGCTCTTCGGGGTCTTTTGTATTTCCATACAAATTGTGAAATTTTTTGTTCTAGTTCTGTGAAAAATCCCAGTGGTAGTTTGATAGGGCTTGCATTGAATCTGTAGATTGCTTTGGGTAGTAAAGTCATTTTCACAATGTTGATTCTTCCAATCCAAGAACATGGTATATCTCTCCATCTATTTGTATCATCTTTAATTTCTTTCATCAGTGTCTTATAATTTTCTGCATACAGGTCTTTTGTCTCCTTAGGTAGGTTTATTCCTATATATGTTATTCTTTTTGTTGCAATGGTAAATGAGAGTGTTTTCTTAATTTCAGTTTCAGATTTTTCATCATTAGTGTATAGGCCTGCCAGAGATTTCTGTGCATTAATTTTGTACCCTGCTACTTTACCAAATTCATTGATTAGCTCTAGTAGTTTTCTGGTAGCATCTTTAGGATTCTCTATGTAGAGTATCATGTCATTTGCAAACAGTGACAGCTTTACTTCTTTTACGATTTGGATTCCTTTTATTTCTTTTTCTTCTCTGATTGCTGTGGCTAAAACTTCCAAAACTATGTTGAATAATAGTGGTGAGAGTGGGCAAACTTGTCTTGTTCCTGATCTTAGTGGAAATGGTTTCAGTTTTTCACCATTGAGGACGATGTTGGCTGTGGGTTTGCCATATATGGCCTTTATTATGTTGAGGAAAGTTCCCTCTATGCCTACTTTATGCAGGGTTTTTATCTTAAATGGGTGTTGAATTTTGTCGAAAGCTTTCTCTGCATCTATTGAGATGATCATATGGTTTTTTTCCTTCAATTTGTTAATGTGGTGTATCTGTTGATTGATTTGCATATATTGAAGAATCCTTGCATGCCAGGAATAAACCCCACTTGATCATGGTGTATGATCCTTTTAATGTGTTGTTGGATTCTGTTTGCTAGTATTTTGTTGAGGATTTTTGTATCTATGTTCATCAGTGATACTGGCCTGTAGTTTTCTTTCTTTGTGACATCTTTGTCTGGTTTTGGTATCAGGGTGATGGTGGCCTCGTAGAATGAGTTTGGGAGTGTTCCTCCCTCTACTATATTTTGAGAGTTTGAGAAGGATAGGTGTTAGCTCTTCTCTAAATGTTTGATAGAATTCACCTGTGAAGCCATCTGGTCCTGGGCTTTTGTTTGTTGAAAGGTTTTAATCACAGTTTCCATTTCAGTGCTTGTGATTGGTCTGTTCATATTTTCTATTTCTCCCTGGTTCAGTCTCGGCAGTTTGTGCATTTCTAAGATTTGTCCATTTTTTCCAGGTTGTCCATTTTATTGGCCAATAGTTGCTTGTAGTAATCTCTCATGATCCTTTGTATTTCTGCAGTGTCAGTTGTTACTTCTCCTTTTTCATTTCTAATTCTATTGATTTGAGTCTTCTCCCTTTTTTTCTTGATGAGTCTGTCTAATGGTTTATTAATTTTGTTTATCTTCTCAAAGAACCAGCTTTTAGTTTTATTGATCTTTGCTATCGTTTCTTTCATTTCTTTTTTATTTATTTCTGATCTGATCTTTATGATTTCTTTCCTTCTGCTAACTTTGGGGTTTTTTTATTCTTCTTTCTCTAATTGCTTTAGGTGCAAGTTTAGGTTGTTTATTTGAGATGTTTCCTGTTTCTTAAGATACGATTGTATTGCTATAAACTTCCCTCTTAGAACGCTTTTGCTGTATCCCATAGGTTTTGGGTCATCGTGTCTCCATTGTCATTTGTTTCTAGGTATTTTTTGATTTCCTCATTGATTTCTTCAGTGATCACTTTGTTAATAGTAGTGTATTGTTTAGCCTCCATGTGTTTGTATTTTTTACAGATCTTTCCGTAATTGATATCTACTCTCATAGCATTGTGGTCGGAAAAGATACTTGATATGATTTCAATTTTCTTGAAATTACCAAGTCTTGATTTGTGACCCAAGATATGATCTATCCTGGAGAATGTTCCATGAGCACTTGAGGAAAATGTGTATTCTGTTGTTTTTGGATGGAATGTCCTATAAATATCAATTAAGTCCATCTTGTCTAATGTGTCATTTAAAGCTTGTGTTTCCTTATTTATTTTCATTTTGGATGATCTGTCCACTGGTGAAAGTGAGGTGTTGAAGTCCCCTACTATGATTGTGTTACTGTTGATTTCCCCTTTTACGGCTGTTAGTATTTGCCTTACGTATTGAGGTGTTCCTATGTTAGGTGCATAA
The DNA here is from genome assembly GCF_039906515.1 of Pseudorca crassidens. Lineage (NCBI taxonomy): Eukaryota > Metazoa > Chordata > Mammalia > Artiodactyla > Delphinidae > Pseudorca > Pseudorca crassidens. The sequence goes on from NC_090298.1 coordinate 105,250,627, forward strand.
ATATTTACAATTGTTATATCTTCTTCTTGGATCGATCCCTTGATCATTATGTAGTGTCCTTCTTTGTCTCTTGTAATAGTCTTTATTTTAAAGTCTATTTTGTCTGATATAAGAATTGCCACTCCAGCTTTCTTTTGATTTCCATTTGCATGGAATATCTTTTTCCATCCCTTCACTTTCAGTCTGTATGTGTCCTAGGTCTGAGGTGGGTCTCCTGTAGACAGCATATATATGGGTCTGTTTTTGTATCCATTCAGCCAGTCTGTGTCTTTTGGTGGGAGCATTTAATCCATTTACATTTAAGGTAATTATCTATATGTATGTTCCTATTCCCATTTTCTTAATTGTTTTGGGTTTGTTATTATAGATCTTTTCCTTCTCTTGTGTTTCTTGCCTAGAGAAATTCCTTTACCATTTGTTGTAAAGCTGGTTTGGTGGTGCTGAACTCTCTCAGCTTTTGCTTGTTTGTAAAGGTTTTAATTTCTCCATCAAATCTGAATGAGATCCTTGCTGGGTAGAGTAATTGTGGTTGTAGGTTTTTCTCCTTCATCACTTTAAGTATGTCCTGCCACTCCCTTCTGGCTTGCAGAGTTTCTGCTGAAAGATCAGCTGTTAACCTTATGGGGATTCCCTTGTGTGTTATTTGTTGTTTTTCCCTTGCTGCTTTTAATATGTTTTCTTTGTATTTAATTTTTGATAGTTTGATTAATATGTGTCTTGGCATGTTTCTGCTTGGATTTATCCTGTATGGGACTCTCTGTGCTTCTTGGACTTGATTAACTATTTTCTGTCCCATATTAGAGAAGATTTCAACTATAATCTCTTCAAATATTTTCTCAGTCCCTTTCTTTTTCTCTTCTTCTTCTGGGACCCCTATAATGTGAATGTTGGTGTGTTTAATATAGTCCCAGAGGTCTCTGAGACTGTCCTCAGTTCTTTTCATTCTTTTATCTTTATTCTGCTCTGCTGTAGTTATTTCCACTATTTTATTTTCCAGGTCACTTATCCGTTCTTCTGCCTCATTTATTCTGCTATTGATCCCTTCTAGAGTATTTTTAATTTCATTTATTGTGTTGTTCATCGTTGCTTGTTTCCTCTTTAGTTCTTCTAGGTCCTTGTTAAATGTTTCTTGCATTTTCTCTATTCTATTTCCAAGATTTTGGATCATCTTTACTGTCTTTATTCTGAATTCTTTTTCAGGTAGACTGCCTATTTCCTCTTCATTTGTTAGGTCTGGTGGGTTTTTACCTTGCTCCTTCATCTGCTGTGTGTTTTTCTGTCTTTTCATTTTGCTTATCTTACTGTGTTTGGTGTCTCCTTTTCGCAGGCTGCAGGTTCACAGTTCCCGTTGTTTTTGGTGTCTGTCCCCCGTGGCTAAGGTTGGTTCAGTGGGCTGTGTAGGCTTCCTGGTGGAGGGGACTAGTGCCTTTGTTCTGGTGGATGAGACTGTATCTTGTCTTTCTGGTCAGCAGGTCCAGGTCTGGTGGTGTGTTTTGGGGTGTCTGTGACCTTATTATGATTTTAGGCAGGCTCTCTGCTAATGGGTGGGGTTGTGTTCCTGTCTTGCCAGTTGTTTGACATAGGGTGTCCAGCACTGTAGCTTGCTGGTCGTTGAGTGAAGCTAGGTCTTGGTGTTGAGTTGTAGATCTCTGGGAGATTTTTGTTGTTTGATATTACATGGAGATGGGAGGTCTCTTGTGGACCAGTGTCCTGAAGTTGGCTCTCCCACCTCAGAGGCACAGCACTGACTCCTGCTGGAGCACCAAGAGCCTTTCATCCACACGGCTCAGAATAAAAGGGAGAAAAAATAGAAAGAAAGAAAGAAAGAGGATAAAATAAAAATAAAATAAAATAAAGTTATTAAGAAATAATTATTAAGAAAAAAAAATTTTTTAAGTCAAAACAAACAAAAACAAAACTGGACAGACAGAACCCTAGGACAAATGGTGAAAGCAAAGCTATACAGACAAAATCTCACACAGAAGCATACACATACACACTCACAAAAAAAGGAAAAGGGGAAAAAATAATATATCTTGCTCCCAAAGTCCACCCCCTCAATTTGGGATGATTCGTTGTCTCTTCAGGAATTCCACAGATGCATCAGGTTGATTGTGGAGATTTAATCCGCTGCTCCTGAGGCTGCTGTGAGAAATTTCTCTTTCTCTTCTTTGTTCTTACAGCTCCTGGGGTTCAGCTTTGGATTTGGACCTGCCTCTGCGTGTAGATCGCCCGAGGGCGTCTGTTCTTCACTCAGACAGGACAGGGTTAAAGGAGAAGCTGATTCGGGGGCTCTGTCTCACTCATGCCGGGGGGAGGGACGGGTACGGATGTGGGGTGAGCCTGTGGCGGCAGAGGTCGGCGTGACGTTGCACCAGCCTGAGGCGTGCCATGCGTTCCCCCGGGGAAGTTGTCCCTGGATCACGAGACCCTGGCAGTGGCGGGCTGCCCAGGCTCCCGGGAGGGGAGATGTGGATAGTGACCGGTGCTTGCACACAGGCTTCTTGGTGGCGGCAGCAGCAGCCTTAGCGTCTCATGCCCGTCTCTGGGATCCGCGCTGATGGCCGCGGCTCGCGCCCGTTTCTGGAGCTCCTTTAAGCGGCACTCTTAATCCCCTCTCCTCGCGCACCAGGAAACAAAGAGGGAAGAAAAAGTCTCTTGCCTCTTCGGCAGGGCCAGACTTTTCCCGGACTCCCTCCTGACTTGCTGTGCCGCACTAACCCCTTCAGGCTGTGTTCATCCCGCCAACCCCAGTCCTCTCCCTGCGATCCGACCGAAGCCCGAGCCTCAGCTTCCAGTCCCCGCCCGCCCCGGCCTCTCGGGCTGGTGAGTGATGGTCGGCACTGATCCTCTGTACGGGAATCTCTCCGCTTTGCCCTCCACACCCCTGTTGCTGTGGCCTCCTCCGTGGCTCCCAAGCTTCCCCCTCCACCACCCACAGTCTCCGCCCACGAAGGGGCTTCTAGTGTGTGGAAACCTTTCCTCCTAAACAGCTCCCTCCCACTGGTCCAGGTCCTGTCCCTATTCTTTTGTCTCTGTTTTTTCTTTTTTCTTTTGCTCTACCCATGTATATGGGGAGTTCCTTGCCTTTTGGGAGGTCTGAGGTCTTCTGTCAGCGTTCAGTGGTTGTTCTATAGGAGCAGTTCCACGTGTAGATGTATTTGTGATGTATCTGTGGGGAGGAAGGTGATCTCCACGTCTTACTCTTCCGCCATCTTCCTCAACTCTCTAATTTTTTTGTTTTTTGCCTTTGGTGTCACACATAGAAAATGTTTTCTTAGGAGTTAGAAAAATTAGTTACTGGGATTATCTTCCAGTATTTAATGGGTCATTTCTTTTAATACAATTATTTTTATCTGTTTGAAATTTATTTTGGTGTAGTGTACAAGAAAAAGATTATTTCTATTATTTTTAAGTAGGTAGATGGTAGTGAATATTTTCTGTTTGCTTCTCTAAATTCATTCACCATTTTTATCTAGAAAGAGCCCTTTATTTTCATTTAGGGATGTACATTCCTTTCGTTTTCTGGTCATGTGTTTTGGGTAATACGGAAACAAAACATTATAAGCCTGATATTTTAAAAATTACTCTTGACTGAAAAATAACTGGAGCAGAAACCATAGTCCTTTTTGGTAGTTTAATGGGAAATTTAAAGAATGGGAGTCAGTTGAGATGTGAGCAGATAAACCCCATGCTAGCCATTACATCCTACTCATAGATAGGAAAACAGTTTAGAGAGTATTCACATATCTGTTACTATCAAATGAAAGTTAAAGCTATATGTTTATTATATGTCATATTAAAAAGTGGAGTTTCCATGTCTCTTTCCTAAGAAGAATGTCTCAGTCACGGCTTAGACAAGAACATAAAAAGCACTGTAGGTGTTTCAGGAAGAGGCTTTAATACAAGAAATCAGGTGCTTACAGAACCATTACAGGAGCTGAAGGAGGAACGGCAAAGGACTACCGCTAGCTTTTAGGTGTACCACCGCAGAAAGTTACAGAACCTCTGTTGGTAGAGTTAGGAACATGCAAGAAACTTGTACCCATCTCCTGGTACTTTGTAGCTTCGGGATGGGTGGAATAGCAGGGGAGATAGAAGCCATTCCAGAAACCTGCATTTAGAAGGCTCCTGCTATGCCTTCTACTGTTGCCAGAAGGCAAAGAAAAATGACGCCGCCCTCCTGCTGCCTTTCAAGTATCATGCAAGTTTATCTGTAAGATGGAGCCTAAAAATGCATCCCAAAATTTGCTGGCTAGGGTATCAGAGAGATATACTTCTCAGGCCTCCAGACTCTGCAATATAAGGAAGAGATAGAAAAGTTTTTCAAGTGGGCTGGATGTCAAATAGACAAATCCAACAGAAGGAGTGAGGAGCTTTCCTATAATATTCAAATTCTTATTTTAAAAATTCAAAGGATTGTTGACTTGAAAATTTGAAAGTAGGCTATGTAAGAAAATATATTTGTTAGAATATTTGATGAAGAAAACAATTTGAAGTTATAAATTATGTTTGTCCTAGAGAATTGGTTTCGCCCACAAATTGGTAAGAATTAACTTCCTATGACATCATCTAATCTAGCAAGAGCTTCTCAACAGGTGGGTCAACCAGCCACAGGGGTGGCCAGGCAGGGCTGGGTGGCCACAGAAGCCTTGCCCAAGGGATCGAGTTCCCTTGTGTATCCCAGTATGCTGTATAAACATAACTGTCACTTTAGTGTATTATGAGAAAGGCTGCAAGGCACTGTATTTTAGTAAAGCAATCCTCCGTTGTTTTAATGTGAATGATATTCCTGAATATGAAGGCTCAAAGTGAATTAATGTACAAGAAGTATAAGGAAAGACTCTTTCAGGGCACTTGCTCTTCACTTGTGTGAATACATCATGGCAATATAAGGCTGTAAATCTCAGGATGTAATATTAATATTCCAGAGAGTAATGTTAGGTAAATAACAAAGCAGGCTGATAAAAATTCCCTGGGTTTTCAGAAAAGTTAAAGGCTTGATTAGCTAATTCTTTACCTGCATCTCCTCCTCCCTTTCTTTACTTTTATAGCAAGAGTGAGATAATTATTATAATCTGAGAGATAAGACTAAATCTACTGAGAGCAATATTTGTGCAACTCTGTGGTTTGGGTAAATGTATTAAATGAATTAAGGAAATTCATGTTCAGAAGCCTCTGATCTTAAAATAATGTTCTACTTAGAAGAGAAAATTTCCAAGTGGAGAGTAAAAATCCTCTACTGAGTTATAAAATTTTTGCTTAAAATATATTCACTATTTTTGAGAAATTACTGTGCACAAGGACTCCACCTGGTGCTTGAGATATATCAGTAAACAAAACAGACAAAGATGCCTGCCCTTGAGAAGTGTATATTTGAGTATGTAAAATATAAGTAAATTATATAGGATATTAGAAGGTGAAAAGCAATATGTAAAAAAAGAAAAAGTAGAGCTTTTTAAAGGGGATTGGGTGTGCTGGGGGAGCAGGGGTGAGTTATCATACTCGATAGGGAGGCTCACTGAGAAGGCACAATTTGGGTTAGACATGTGGAGATGAGGGAGCAAGCCACACATTCCAGGCAGAAGGAATAGCAAGGGCTCTAACGGGGAGACATGGCTGGGGTTTGAGGAAAAGAAAGGATACCAGTGTGTCCAGAGTGGAGTGGGCAAGAAGACAGCAGAATATATAAAGAACCCTTACAAGTTAAAAACAACCCAATTAAAAATGGGCAAAAGACTAGAATAGACATTTCTCCAAAGAAGGTATACGAATGACCAACAATCTGCAAAGATACTCAATATAACCAATCATTAGGGAAATGCAAATCAAAACCCCAGTGAGATATCATCTCACACCTATTAGAATGGCTACTATTAAAAAAAGGGGGGGGGAATAAGTGTCGCAGGATGTGGAGAAATTGGAACCCTTGTGCACTGTTGGCGGAGATGTAAAGTGGTGCAGCCACATGGAGAACAGTATGGCAGTTCTTAGAAAAGTTAAAAATAGGACTGCCATATGATCCAGCAATTCCACTTTTGGGTATTTATCCCCCCAGGTTGAAAGCAGGGTCTCTAAGTGATATTTGTAAATCCATGGTCATAGTAGCATTATTTACAAAAGCCAAAAGGTGGAAGCAACCTAAGTGTCCATCCACAGAAGAAAGGTTAACAAAATATGGTAGATACATACAGTGCAATATTATTCCTACTTAAAAAGGAAGGACATTCAGGCACATCCTACAAGACGATAAACCTTGAAGACAATTATGCTAAGTGAAATAAACCAGTCACAAAAAGACAAATACCACATGATTCCACCTATGTGAGGTACCTAGAGTAGTCACATTCATAGAGGCAGAAAGAATTCCCAAGGGCTAGGGGCAAAGAGGAATGGGGAGTTGTTGTTCAATAGGTATAGCATTTTAGTTTTGCAAGATGAAAGAATTCTGGCCATGGCTGGTGGCTAAAATAGCAAGAAACTCTCAGAAATAGTGTTAGAGTGACAGAGAGCAATTTTCCCAACCACACCGGCTATCTACTGGGTCATTTCCAAGAGGATACAAAAACATAGTAATTCCTTCCCTCAGAAAACCCTCCTTTGATCCTACATTCCTAAATAATTACTGCCTCATTTTTCTGCTGCAGTTTCGAGCAAAATTTGAAAGAGTTGTCAATACTCTGTGTTAAATACCTCTTTTTCCATTCTCTCTTCAGCTGCCTCCAAATAGACTTTCAATCCATTACTCCACTGTAGAAAGAAACTCCAGACATAGCATCTGTAAAATCAACCAACCCAGAAGCACTGACTGTGTAGTACAAGCACAATAGAATTGATCTGATACGGGAGGGTGTTACGTTATTTATTTCATTAAATCGAATTACGTTTTCCCCCTCAATTAGTCAAAATGGAATGATCTGGTCAATTTGCTTGTCTTTGCTATTTCTACTATTTTAAGAATAAAAATGGGAATAACTTACTAGTGTTTACTTTTAATTTTATAATGCATGTTTGGGCAAGAGAGATTTTATGTAATTATTAAACCATATTAAAATAATATGCACCTTTTCTTTCACAAATACTTGACTGAATTATTGTAGCCACTGTGAACAAATGATTGTTCATTTTAATATGAAAATATATAAACATTTTCATAAATCTTCTTTTTTGTTAAGCATGAGAAATTTACTTCATGAACTAGGAAGGGAGTTGATGTAAATCTTAGCATAGTGTACTTATTTAAACTTTTAATGGTTCCAACTAATTCTGCATGATGATTTGGATATGCCTACCCTGGGTCAATACCTCCATTCATTGGAGGCCAAATTCCACATGTGATGCAAGAAGAGAGACTTTCCTACTGAGGGTGGTGGTTTTACACTAAGTGATTATTCAAGAAGGTCCAATTTTTGCCTAGCTTTTATTTATTTGTCTGGGTTCCATGATAACATTTCTTTTTTTTTTTTTTTTTTTACGGTACGCGGGCCTCTCACTGTTGTGGCCTCTCCCGTTGCGGAGCACAGGCTCAGGACGCGCAGGCTCAGGGGCCATGGCTCATGGGCCCAGCCACTCTGCGGCATGTGGGATCTTCCCGGACGGGGGCTCGAACCCGTGTCCCCTGCATTGGCAGGCGGACTCTCAACCACTGTGCCACCAGGGAAGCCCATGATAACATTTCTTTACTGGTCTTCATCAAGCTATGTGCTCATTATCTGTTAAGTGTATTTCTCCCTAACATAGACATCTTCTTCTATATATCTGTCATCTCAGCCACATCCCCTTCTGTTTTTGAGAACTGTTTCCCTTATGAGCAGGGCTACTGCATAGAGTTGTGTAGTCTGTGCTCTACACAAAGGCTCCCAGCAGAGAGGGCAAGAGAGGCTAAAATCCAGGCATGCTCTGTCCCCTAAGCCCTGACAGTGGCCTGTAAGCACTGGAGAGAGGAAAGACTCTTTCTAACTTCATCAATTAGAGGCATGCATTTTCCTCATTTGCACAAAGCACTGTAGAGGCTAATAATAATCTTGCTTATGAGACTTGATCAGAGGAAGAGCCTTTCTTTTGGGACAGAAGCACAAAGGACATATATTTGCTTCTTTTTTTACAAAAATATATTTTGTTTGTTTGTTTGAATTTTATTTTATTTATTTTTTTACACAGAAGGTTCTTATTAGTTATCCATTTTATACATATTAGTGTATATATGTCAATCCCAATCTCCCAATTCATCCCACTACCACCACCCCACCCCCCACCACTTTCCCCGCTTGGTGTCCATACGTTTGTTCTCTACATCTGTGTCTCTATTTCTGCCCTGCAAACTGGTCCATCTACCATTTTTCTAGGTTCCACATATATGTGTTAATATATAATATTTGTTTTTCTCTTTCTGACTTATTTCACTCTGTATGACACTCTCTAGATCCATCCACGTCTCTCCAAATGACCCAATTTCGTTCCTTTTTATGGCTGAGTAATATTCCATTGTATATATGTACCACAACTTCTTTATCCATTCGTCTGTTGATGGGCACTTAGGTTGCTTCCATGACCTGGCTACTGAAATAGTGCTGCAATGAACATTGGGGTGCATGTGTCTTTTTGAATTATGGTTTTCTCTGGGTATATGCCCAGCAGTGGGATTGCTGGGTCATATGGTAGTTCTATTTTTAGATTTTTAAGGAACCTCCATACTGTTCTCCATAGCAGCCGTATCAAATTACATTCCCACCCACAGTGTAAGAGGGTTCCCTTTTCTCCACACCCTCTCCAGCATTTGTTGTTTGTAGATTTTCTGATGATGCCCATTCTAACTGGTGTGTGGTGATACCTCATTGTAGTTTTGATTTGCATTTCTCTAATAATTAGTGATGTTGAGCAGCTTTTCATGTGCTTCTCGGCCATCTGTATGTCTTCTTTGGAGAAATGTCTATTTAGGTCTTCTGCCCATTTTTGGATTGGGTTGTTTGTTTTTTTTAATTTAGAGCTGCATGAACTGTTTATGTATTTTGGAGATTAATCCTTTGTCCATTGATTCGTTTGCAAATATTTTCTCCCATTCAGAGGGTTGTCTTTTTATCTTGTTTGTAGTTTCCTTTGCTGTGCAAAAGCTTTAAAGTTTCATTAGGTCCCGTTTGTTTATTTTTGTTTTTATTTCCATTTCTCTAGGAGGTGGATCAAAAAACATCTTGCTGTGATTTATGTCAAAGAGTGTTCTGCCTATGTTTTCCTCTAAGTGTTTTATAGTGTCCAGTCTTACATTTAGGTCTCTAATCCATTTTGAGTTTATTTTGTGTATGGTGTTAGGGAGTGTTCTAATTTCATTCTTTAACATGTGGCTGTCCAGTTTTCCCAGCACCACTTATTGAAGAGACTGTCTTTCTCCATTGTATACCCTTGCTTCCTTTGTCATAGATTAGTTGACCATAGGTGCCTGGGTTTATCTCTGAGCTTTTTATCCTGTTCCATTGATCTATATTTCTCTTTTTGTGCCAGTACCATATTGTCTTGATTACTGTAGCTTTGTAGTATAGTCTGAAGTCAGGGAGTCTGATTCCTCCAGCTACGTTTTTTTCCCTCAAGACTGCTTTGGCTATTTTGGGTCTTTTGTGTCTCCATACAAATGTTAAAATTTTTTGTTCTAGTTCTATAAAAAATGTCACTGGTAATTTGATAGGGATTGCATTGAATCAGTGGATTGCATTGAATCTGTAGATTGCTTTGGGTAGTATAGTCATTTTCACAGTATTGATTCTTCCAATCCAAGAACATGGTATATCTCTCCACCTGTTTGTATCGTCTTTAATTTCTTACATCAGTGTCTTATAGTTTTCTGCATTCAGGTATTTTGTCTCCTTAGGTAGGTTTATTCCTAGGTATTTTATTCTTTTTGTTGCAATGGTGAATGGGATTGTTTCCTTAATTTCTCTTTCTGATCTTTCATTGTTAGTGTATAGGAATGCAAGAGGTTTCTGTGCATTAATTTTGTATCCTGCAACTTTACCAAATTCATTGATTAGCTCTAGTAGTTTTCTGGTAGTGTCTTTAGGATTCTTTATGTATAGTATCATGTCATCTGTAAACAGTGACAGTTTTACTTCTTCTTTTCCAATTTGTATTCCTTTTATATCTTTTTCTTCTCTGATTACTGTGGCTAGGACTTCCAAAACTATGTTGAATAATAGTGGCAAGAGTGGACATCCTTGTTTTGTTCCTGATCTTAGAGTGAATGCTTTCAGTTTTTCACCATTGAGAATGATGTTTGCTGTGGGTTTGTCATATATGACCTTTATTATGTTGCGGTAGTTTCACTCTATGCCCACTTTCTGGAGAGTTTTTATCATAAATGGGTATTAAATTTTGCCAAAAGCTTTTTATGCATCTATTGAGATGATCATATGGTTTTTATTCTTCAATTTGTTAATATGGTATGTCACATTGATTGATTTGTGTATATTGAAGAATCCTTGCATCCCTGGGGTAAATCCCACTTGATCATGTTGTATGATCCTTTTAATGTGTTGTTGGATTCTGTTTGCTAGTATTTTGTTGAGGACTTTTGCATCTATGATCATCAGTGATATTGGTCTGTAATTTTCTTTTTTTGTAGTATCTTTGTCTGGTTTTACTATCAGGGTGAGGGTGGCTTCATAGAATGAGTTTGGGAGTGTTCTTTCCTCTGCAATTTTTAGAAGAGTTTGAGAAGGATGGGTGTTAGCTCTTCTCTACTTGTTTGATAGAATTCACCTGTGAAGCCATCTGGTCCTGGACTTTTGTTTGTTGAAAGATTTGTAATCACAGTTTCAATTTCAGTGCTTGTGATTGGTCTGTTCATATTTTCTATTCTTCCTAGTTCAGTCTTGGAAGGTTATACCTTTCTAAGAATTCATCCATTTCTTCCAGATTGTCCATTTTATTGGCATAGAGTTGTCTGTAGTAGTCTCTTATGATGCTTTGTATTTCTGTGGTGTCTGTTGTAACTTCTCCTTTTTCATTTCTAATTTTATTGATATGAGTCCTCTCCCTCTTTTTCTTGATGAGTCTGGCTAAAGGTTTATCAATTTTGTTTATCTTCTCAAAGAATCAGCTTTTAGTTTTATTTATCTTTGCTATTGTTTTCTTTCTATTTCATTTATTTCTGCTCTGATCTTTATGATTTCTTTCCTTCTACTAACTTTGGGTTTTGTTTGCTCTTCTTTCTCTAGTTCCTTTAGGTGTAAAGTTAGATTGTTTATTTGAGATTTTTCTTGTTTCTGAGGTAGGCTTGTATTGCTGTAAACTTCCCTCTTAGAAATGCTTTTGCTGTATCCCATAGGTTTTGGATCATCGTGTTTTCATTGTAATTTGTCTCTAGGTATTTTTTGATTTCCTCTTTGATTTCTTCAGTGATTTCTTGGTTATTTAGTAACGTGTTCTTTAGCCTCCATGTGTTTTTGTTTTTTACGTTTTTTTCCCCTGTAATTGATTTCTAATCTCATAGCATTGTGGTTGGCAAAGATGCTTGATATAATTTCAATTTTATTAAATTTACTGAGGCTTGATTTCTGACCCAAGATGTGATCAATCCTGGAGAATGTTCCGTGTGCACTTGAGAAGAAAGTGTAATCTGCTGTTTTTGGATGGAACGTCCTATAAATATCAGTTAAATCTATCTGGTCTATTGTGTCATTTAAAACTTGTGTTTCCTTATTAGTCTTCTGTGTGGATGATCTGTCCATTGGTGTAAGTGAGGTGTTTTATTGGCATAGAGTTGCTTGTAGTAATCTCTCATAATCCTTTGTATTTCTGCAGTGTCTGTTATTACTTCTCCTTTTTCTTTTCTAATTCTATTGATTTGAGTCTTCTCCCTTTTTTTCTTGATGAGTCTGGCTAATGGTTTATCAATTTTGTTTATCTTCTCAAAGAACCAGCTTATAGTTTTATTGATCTCTGCTATAGTTTCCTTCATTTCTTTTTCATTTATTTCTGATCTGATATTTATGTCTTCTTTCCTTCTGCTAACTTTGGGGTATTTTTGTTCTTCTTTCTCTAATTGCTTTAGGTGTAAGGTTAGGCTATTTATTCGAGATGTTTCTTGTTTCTTAAGGTAAACTTGTATTGCTATAAACTTCCCTCTTAGAACTGCTTTTGCTGCATCCCATAGGTTTTGGGTCATCGTGTTTTCATTGTCATTTGTTTCTAGGTTTTTTTTGATTTCCTCTTTGATTTCTTTAGTGATCTCTTGGTTATTAAGCAGTGTGTTGTTTATCCTCCATGTGTTTGTAGTTTTTACAGATTTTTTTCCTGTAATTGATATCTAGTGTTATAGCATTGTGGTCGGAAAAGATACTTGATACGATTTCAATCTTCTTAAATTTACCAAGTCTTGATTTATGACCCAAGATATGATCTATCCTGGAGAATGTTCCATGAGCACTTGAGATGAATGTGTATTCTGTTTTTTTTGGTTGGAATGTCCTATAAATATCAGTTAAGCCCATCTTGTCTGATGTGTCATTTAAAGCTTGTGTTTCCTTATCTTTTTTTGGATGATCTGTCCATTGGTGAAAGTGGGATGTTAAAGTCCCCTACTATGATTGTGTTACTGTTGATTTCCCCTTTTATGGCTGTTAGTATTTGCCTTATGTATTGAGGTGCTCCTATGTTGGGTGCATAAATATTTACAATTGTTATATCTTCTTCTTGGATCGACCCCTTGATCATTATGTAGTGTCCTTCTTTGTCTCTTGTAATAGTCTTTATTTTAAAGTCTATTTTGTCTGATATGAGAATTGCTACTCCAGCTTTCTTTTGATTTCCATTTGTATGGGATATCTTTTTCCATCCCCTCACTTTCAGTCTGTATGTGTCTCTAGGCCTGAAGTGGGTCTCTAATAGACAGCATATATATGGGTCTTGTTTTTCTGTCCATTCAGCGAGCTTGTGTCTTTTGGTTGGGGCATTTAATCCATTCATGTTGAAGGTAATTATCAATATGTATGTTCCTATTCCCATTTTCTTAATTGTTTTGGGTTTGTTATTGTAGGTCTTTTCCTTCTCTTGTGTTTCCTGCCTAAGGAAGTTCCTTTAGCATTTGTTTTAAAGCTGGTTTTGTGGTGCTGAATTCACCTACCTTTTGCTTGTCTTTAAAGGTTTTAATTTCTCTGTAAAATCTGAATGAGATCCTTGCTGGGTAGAGTGATCTTTGTTGTAGGTTTTTCTCCTTTATCACTTTAAATATGTCCTGCCACTCCCTTCTGGCTTGCAGAGTTTCTGCTGAAAGATCAGCTGTTAACCTTAAGGGGATTCCTTTTGTGTCATTTGTTGTTTTTCTCTTGCTGCTTTTAATATATTTTCTTTGTATTTAATTTTTGATAGTTTGATTAATATGTGTCTTGGCATGATAGGACGGGGTTAAAGTAGCAGCTGATTTGGGGGCTCTGGCTCACTCAGGTCAGAGGGAGGGAGGGGTACGGATGCGGGGCGAGCCTGTGACGGCAGAGGCCAGCATCACAATGCAACAGCCTGAGGTGCGCCGTGTGTTCTTCCGGGGAAGTTGTCCCTGGATCACGGGACCCTGGCAGTGGCGGGCTGCACAGGCTCCCGGGAGGGGAGGTGTGTAGAGTGACCTGTGCTTGCACACAGGCTTCTTGGTGGCTGCACCAGCAGCCGCCTTAGCGTCCCATGCCCGTCTCTGGGCTCCGTGCTGATAGCTGCGGCTCATGCCCATCTCTGGAGCTCCTTTAAGCAGTGCTCTTAATCTCGTCTCCTAGCACACCAGGAAAGAAAGAGGCAAGAAAAAGTCTCTTTCCTCTTCGGCAGCTCCAGACTTTCCCGGACTCCGTCCCTGCTAGCTGTGGCGCACTAGCCCCTTCAGGCTCTGTTCACACAGCCAACCCCAGTCCTCTCTCTGGGCTCTGACCTTTGAAGCCCGAGCCTCAGCTCCCGCCCCCACCCGCCCTGGCACATGAGCAGGCAAGCCTCTCGGGCTGGTGAGTGCTGGTCGGCACCGATCCTCTGTGCGGGAATCTCTCCGCTTTGCCCTCGCTCCCCTGTTGCTGCACTCTCCTACGTGGCTCCGAAGCTTCCCCCCCACCGCCACCCACAGTCTCCGCCAGCCAAGGGGCTTCCTAGTGTGTGGAAACCTTTCCTCCTTTACAGATCCCTCCCATTGGTGCAGGTCCCATCCCTATTCTTTTGTCTCTGTGTTTTTTCTTTTTTCTTTTGCCCTACCCAGGCTCGTAGGGAGTTTCTTGCCTTTTGGGAGGTCTGAGGTCTTCTGCCAGTGTTCAGTAGGTGTTCTGTAGGAGCTGTTCCACATGTAGATGTATTTCTGATGTATTTGTGGGGAGGAAGATGATCTCTGCATCTTACTGTTCCGCCATCTTGAAGCTCCTCTGACTCATTCTTTTTTCTTTATTATGTTCCATGGCACTGAATTCCACCATTCTGTCTTCCTGGTCACTTATTCTTTCTTCTGCCTCAGTTATTCTGCTATTGATTCTTTCTAGTGTATTTTTCATTTCAGTTATTGTATTGTTCATCTCTGTTTGTTTGTTCTTTACTTCTTCTAGGTCTTTGTTAAACATTTCTTGCGTCTTCTCGATCTTTGCCTCCATTCTTTTTCCAAGGTCCTGGATAATCTTCACTATCATTATTCTGAATTCTTTTTCTGGAAGGTTGCTTATCTCCTTTTCATTTAGTTGTTTTTCTGGGGTTTTATCTTGTTCCTTCATCTGGTACATAGCCCTCTGCCTTTTCATCTTGTATCTTTCTGTGAATGTGGTTTTTGTTCCACAGGCTGCAGGATTGTAGTTCTTGCTTCTCAGAGCTCAGTAAAACTTTATTCCACTCGTCTGCTGATGGAAGGGGCTGGTTTTTCTCCCTGTTGGTTGTTTGGCCTGAGGCGACCCAACACTGGAGCCTACCTGGCTCTTTGATGGGGCTAATGGCGGACTCTAGGAGAGTTCTTGCCAAGGAGTACATCCCAGTACTTCTGCTGCCAGTGTCCTTGTCCCCACGGTGAGCCACAGCCACACCCCACCTCTGCAGGAGACCCTCCAACACCAGCAGGTAGGTCTGGTTCAGTCTCCTATGGGGTCACTACTCCTTCCCCTGGGTCCCGATGCACACACTACTTTGTGTGTGCCCTCCAAGAGTGTAGTCTCTCTTTTCCCAGTCCTGTCAAAGTCCTGCAATCAAATCCTGCTAGGCTTCAAAGTCTTATTCTCTAGGAATTCCTCCTCCCATTGCCAGACCCCCAGGTTGGGAAGCCTGATGTGGGGTTCAGAACCTTCACTCCAGTGGGTGGATTTCTGTGGTATAAGTGTTCTCCAGTTTGTGAGTCAGCCACCCAGCAGTTACGGGATTTGATTTTATTGTGATTGCGCCCCTCCTACCATCTCATTGTGACTTCTCCTTTGTCTTTAGATGTGGGGTATCTTTTTTGGTGAGTTCCAGTGTCTTCCTATTAATGATTGTTCAGCAGTTAGTTGTGATTCCGGTGCTCTCACAAAAGGCAGTGAGCGTACATCCTTCTGCTCTGCCATCTTGAACCAATCCTCCAAGTATTTGCTTCTTTCGACTCATTTTCCACTGGGTCTTGGCTCAGCCAATTGGATGTATTTGCCCTGGGCTTTGATTTGAGAACTGAGACAAAGGAGAATTCTTCTGGCAGCTCAGGGGAGGCAGCAACATCCCATTCCTAGAGGGAGTGATTGCCTCAGTCAGGATCCAGGGTAGGTGGTTTTGTTGGTGAGACGTCCACTATCTCATATCCACTGGTGGGGAAGGGCTTCCCCAGAACAATTCCAAGGAGTGATTTTAGCTTTTAGTACAGAACCTCACCATCCCTGTGTGCTTCCCCAAGCCAGTCCTCTGGACTTCCTGGCATCTCACCAAGTACCCAGTAGCTTCTCAATAAATTCTTTTTCTGCTTAAACTACTCAAAGTCAGTTTCTTTTGCTATGTAACCAGTTTATTGGAGAGTCTGAACTCAGTGGGATCCTAACATGAAGCCCCTTTATTTCTCCAATAGTGTTTTCAGGTGTGCTTTGAATGAGACTTGTTTTCTGTCCCTTCACAACATCTCGGGTAGCTCCTGTAGCATTCCAGAGACTCTCAGCTTTTGAAACATCAAGGACAGTATAATCCACTGTACAGCTTGAATCTCACATCCAATTTTACACTCTTCCCCTCCCCTCAAGCCCAGGTTTGACCAGTGGTGCGAATGGTCCCACCGTGGGATATTTGGTGTGCTTTGCTTCTCTCTCCCTCCTCTACTTCCTTCTCTTTCTTCATCTTTTGGGTCCATCTTTTCCATCTCTTTCAGAGTGTTGGGTTCTGGAGGCAGAACTGAGGAAGGGATTGATGTCTCCTGCTGAGCTGCTGTGGTCCACATAGGGTGGTCAGTGCCCCCTGCAGAGGAGACATCTAGATCCTGCTGAAGTGCAGTGCATGTATGGGCTATTCAGGAGGCCCTGCAGGGTCCTCGGCTGCACAGGCCTCTGACATGGATGATCCTTCACAACCTGAGTTCTTCTGCCCCTTGCCCTTTCAGCTCCTGCTCCTTGGCCACATACCCCCACTAGCAGGCAACCTTCTTAGGCTAGATTGTGACAAAACTGCTTAAGCCCAGATACCCTCCAGTGGTGTCTATTTGGCCTCAAGAAAACCCAGGTGTTCTTTTTTTCTTTTTAATTAAAAAAAAATTTTTTCCCAGGCATTCTTGCATCACCAAGCAGTGGGAATAGAAGCTACACACTGTTGTCTCTTGACAGTTCCTTTCCTCCTGTTCTAATGTGTGAGGAGATATGCCTGTTCTACATAAGCAGAAGTCTGCGTAGGGGTGGCAATGCCAGATTCCACCTCTGGCCAGCTCTCCTCATTTTGTGATTGTTTTCCTTGTCTTCCCCTACATCTTAAGTTAACTTGCCATAGAAGGGAAGACATATTCCCCTTCCCTCTAATATGGGAAGGAGAAAAGTCACCAGTTGGGTGACAGCTTCCATACAGCAGGAATTCTGCCAACTCTTCTGGAATTCTTTAGTTTTTTCCTATGGGGGTAAAGGGATAGAGATTCTGTGTGTGTGGTGGGAATGTGTGTAGCAGTACTTGATGGTGCTATCAGAGCTTGTTTTGTTTACTTCTTATTAAGTTCTGCAAGGGTTGTGTCTGCATACGTTCTTTAAAATGTGGGCCAATTAGCATCTATGCTCTTTGGCTGTGAGGCTATAGCCACAATTTTCAAACAATTGGAAAACCCTATTCACCATCCTGTTATACTTGCAATAACAAGTATAATAAGGGCCCTTACTGATTCACAGTGCTCTGTCATGTATAGTTTATTGGTGGTTTAGTATCTATTTCCTCTTGCCAGTGGCACTCCAATTCACTTTTGGGACATTTCCTCTCCCCACTTTTCTATGCTCTTAGAGGGATGGTGTATCAGGCACCTGCTCCCCTATAGAAGTTTGAAGGGACAAATACTTCATGTTGCCACAGGTCTGGCAAGAGGGAATGCAAAACCCAAGTTCAACCAATGGATGTTCTCTTCTGTGACTTTGATCTTGAGAACATGTTGTGAGGTCTAAGGAAAGAAATTGTTCAAGTTCATTAATCTCAATGGAGACAACATGACCAGGCTGTTTCCACTCTGAATCTTTGGTACCCTCTAGAGGAGCTTCTTCTTATATTCAACTTTAGTACCACAGCCTCCCACCTCTTTTGGAGTCCCTCAATAGCCTCCCCAGTTTTGTTTTTATTAAGTTAGTCAGAGTTGACATTTGTTACTTGAAACAAGAACCTTGACTGATGTAGTAAGTACTGATACTGCAGAAAAAAGTAGATCACACCACAGGAATTTTTTTTTTTCTGATACTCATCTCATTGCCACGGTCACTTTTGGTCATCTCTAACTTTCTTTTCACATACAGTTATGAAAATCCTTATTATGCAGAATGCTTAGACTTGTTTATTCCAAAATGGACTAGATTTATTTGTGTCAAATGTTACAATTTTAAGAAGGAAGGTCAGGAAGATATCAGTCTCTTTACTTCTATCATTTTCTGACCTTGGTATATGGAAGAGGAAGCTTGTTCCCTGTTGAAACTCTTCTAAGCATGTTACCACATCACATGTAGACTTTTACATGAACATCCTACATAGGCATGTTGTTGATTCAAGAGCTTCTCCAAGCATAGTGTTACACCAGGAAATATATGTAGACTTTTACACGAACATGTAGACTTTTACACGAACATCCTACATAGGCATGTTGTTGATTCAAGAGCTTCTCCAAGCATAGTGTTACACCAGGAAATATACCAGTAGTACTTTTACAAACTGACAGTCCAGATACATTTGAAAGTCAGAAGAGTAATTTAGCACTTAAATAAAACGAAATAAAATAGAACTTAGCTACTCAAGATGCAGTCTGAGAGACACGCATATCACCTTAGGAGTTTGTTAAAATGTAGGCTCCATCCCAGATACAGAATCAGAATCACATATTAGCAAAATCCCCAGCTGTTTAACATGTACATTGACGTTTGAGGAGCACTAGAATAGAAAAATATTAGAGGACATGACATAACAGTAAGTGTTGTTTGATGAAACTTGTTCCAATCACATACCTATGAAGATGTGAATTTGGTCATGATGAAAAATGTACTTCTTACTGTGGGTCACAGTAAAAAAACAACTGGAGAGAGTGACACAAGCAAGATGGCCCAGTAAGATGCCCCTCATTATATTCCTACCTCCCAACCAAAATCTGGCATCAGTTCATAGACAAAGGTGACTGTGGGAAATGTGGGATCCAGCATCATACGCCAAAGGATCTGGGAGGAGTCTCTAGAAGCCAAACTTGTTTGCTAAGAGTTAGACCTGCTAGGCTGATTTCATTTCCTTTATTGGAAATCTTCTCAGACAGGTAAATTGAAGGAATGAGAATACATCTGGATTTATAAGGTAATTGAAAAAAATATCCCACGAAATCCTTTTGGATCAGATGAAGAATGTGGGCTGATGTAATAGAGTTGTAGTATTTATAAGTGGTTGAATGACCATACTACAGGATGTGAATAAAGTTAAATGGAGAATAAAGTCCCTGTCAGAATATGCCTTTGACTTTCACCTGCCTCCATATGTTTAATAAGTATTTGCTCAAGAGCATTGTGGCTTGCTGATCAAACTTCAGATATCTTGATTTTGAGCTCCTTAGCCAATATACTAGGACAAGAATTAGCTCCTCCAAGATCTCAACAAGTTCTAAAATGGACTGCATATAGAAAAATAGAATTTCATAGGGCTAAATTAATAGTTCTGTAAAATTACTATGAAAGTCATACCTAATTACATAAATAATATCTTTAAAAGCCAGATTTAATAACAAATATGAAAAATAATTGGAGTTTTAGTAGATTATTAATTCTATGTTAACAGAATAGTATAGTTATCCACAAAAAAACACCCATTTAATCTTATACTATATGAATAATGCTTATAGTATTCAGAATAAAGGTAGTAAAAGTCTCACTTTAATCCAGATTGTTCAGGCTTTATCTGAAATACTTTATGTGTTCATTCTGGGTTCCACATGTGTATCGTCCAGAGTTCTTTGGATAAAAGCAATAAAAACCAAGTCTATCCAACTCAAGGAAAACAAATACAAACATACCAAAAAATGTGAAGGAATTTGTTCAAACAGTAGCTCCTAAAAATCAAAGGGAAAAAACTTCTTTTTCTGGCCATAAAGGATTGACTGGACTTAGGATCCTGCCCTAAGCAACCAATATTGAAACAACTCTTTTCAGATATTGCACAAGAAGATTGTGGTCCCAAAGAAAAAGTAAGCAAATGAAGTGAACCCTAGAATCACTCAGGCTTTCTGACCAGAGATACTTCCTGGACTACAGTGCAGGTGAGCACAGGAGACAGACACTGGAATTCAAAGAGGCTGAGGTGGCTGGAATTTGTAGAGCAGTGTACCAAAGAGGAGAGAATTACACAAGGAAAAACCTCTATAAATTTGCATAGGGACCTTCTGTTGCAGAATAGTAAGCCACAATGAATAGGGTGAAACTGTACAACACAGGTACACACCCGTCAAGAAGCTGTAAGCGGAACAATTCCCAGAGATCTTGAGGGACTGATAAACCGAGTGAAGAGTAAGTAGTCTTCAGTGAACATCTAGGGACATTCAGTAGAGATCTCAGAAAGGTCACGCCTTATTATAATGTATCAGTCTGGGTCTAATCAGGAGATAGAAACCACATAGGTTAAACAGGGGTGTGTTTCATATAAAGAATTATTAACTCTGGTAAAAAACGACTGTAAGATATGACAATTCTGTATGGTATTCTAGGGTGGAGAAAGTGCTAAAGAAAGGACAAAGCTGGAAGGGGTTCAGACCTTATTATAGGAGCTATAGTTCAGTCCACTGGAGAGCACAGAAGTTTGCTGGTTTGCCTAGGCTGGAGCTGTTCTGCCATCTCTAAGCCATCAGAAAGCAACCCTCTTCAGTGCAGGCAAAACACTGGTAATTAGTAAGGTAGTATGGGCATGCAGGGAGAGTAGTAGCTCTATGGGAACCCTCTGGATGACAGACGAGCTCGGTAGATACTCTCCAGTTCAGAAACAAGCAGTGCAGGGAGTTGTAGAGGGTGCAGGGACTCAATGGCAAACCTCTCAGTGCAGGTAAGCCATGATTGTGGGACTAAAGAGGGAATTGGGGTATACCAATGTGGGCAGGAGGCTTTCGAGTGATGATGTAAGCAGAAGACCTTCAGGGCACTATCTTTATGGGGAGGGCTGCAGGACAGTTATCACTGTGCCAGAATGGGGCTATGAGGTCTGTTGAATAGATAAAAAATTAATGAACCTCTGGCCAGACAAAGAGTCACAAGAAAATGAAAATACAGACCAATATTCCTCCTGAATACAGACATAGCTGCGCAAAATTTTAGCAAATCAAATCCAACAGTACATAAAATTTGTAATACACATTGGCCAAGTAGGCTTTAAACCAGTAATGCAAGGCAGTTTTAACAATCAATTCAATCAATTAACAAAATAAAGGAAAAAGAACCATGCAGTCATTTCAATTGATACAGAAAAACATTTGACAAAATTCAGCAGTCATTTATGGTAAAAACTTTTAATGAAGGGACTTTTTCAAACAATAAAGGGTGTCTATGAAAAGTCTACAGCTAACATCCTACTTCCTGGTGAAAGACTGTTTATTTTTGATCTAAGATGGAGAACAAAGCAAAGATTTTAACTTTTACCAACATTAACATTTTATTCAACATTGTCCTGGGCATCCTATCCAGAGCAATAAAGCAAAACAGAGAAATAAAAGTAGCAAAACTGTATTTATTCGCATGTAAGAAATCCTAAAGGAACTTTAGAAAAACTGCTAGGACTAATAAGTAAATTTAGTCAGGCTGCAAAATATGAAACTATTGTACAAAATTCCATTGTATTTTTCTATATTAGCAACAAAAAGTTAAAAGCTAAAATTCAAAAATAATTCTGTTGACAGTAGCATCAAAAGTTAAAAAGTACTTAGGAATAAATTTTTAAAAATATGTGAAAAACTGGCATGCTGAAAACTATAAAATATTGCTGAGAGACGTTAAAAATTATCTAAATTAATGGAGAGATACAACATGTTTATAGATGGGAGGATTCAATTAACATGTCAGTTCTTCTTGAAGTTATCAATATATTCAAGGCATTCTCAATCAAAGTGAGCTTTTTAAACATTGACAAGCTAATTCTGCAATTCATATGGAAGATTAAAAAAAACCTCAAATCTTGAAAAGCTGAACAAATTTTGAAAAAAAAAGGAACAAAGTTAGAAATTGAAGTCTTATTATAAAGCTACAGTAATCAAGATAGCATGGTATTGGCAAAAGAATAGAAATATGGATCAAATGAAAGGAATAGTGAGTTCAGAAAAAGACCCATTCTCATATGGCCAATTGATTTTTAATGAAAGTGTCAAAGTTATTCAATGGATAACCCTGATAATGTTTCAGTAATTATTTCCATAATTATTCATTGGAAAAGATAATCTTATCAGCAAATGATACTGAAACAAATGGATATCTATATGAAAAATAATGAACTTCAGCCCTTGTCTCAAACCATACACAAAAATGAACTCCAAGTAGATCACAGACCTAAACATAACAGCTAAAACTAGAAACTTCTGCAAGAAATCATGGGAGAAAATCTTCATGACCTTGGGGTAAGCAAAGATCTCTTAGATAAAATGTAAAAAGCAAAGCTGTAAAAGAAAAAATTGATAAATTAGACTCTCAAAATAAAAAACCTTTTTTTTGAGAGACAACATTGAGAAATTAAAAGGCAAGAGACAAACTGAAAGAATATATTTGCTATACACATATCTGACAAAGCCCTGGTATTCAAAGTATGTAAAGAATTCCTACAACCCAATAACAACACAACAAGAACACAAAGGATCTGATTAAAAATTGGGCAAAAAACTATGGATGCTTCAGCAAAAAACAAATGGAATGCAAGTACATGAAAAGGTGGTTAACATCTTTGATGGTCACCATCATTATTAATTAGGGAAATGCAAATTAAAACCATAATGAGATACCACTGTATACCCAATGGAATGGCTAAAATAAAAAGACAGAAAATACCAAGTATTGATAATAATGTGGAGCAACTCTCATACATTGCTGGTGGGAATGTAAAGTGATGCATTAACTTTGGAAAACAGTTAATCTCTATTATATGTCTGAACACACACTTACTGTATAATCCAGTAATTCCACTCCTGTGAAATAAGAGATGTAACATCATATGTCCAAAAAAGGGCTTTTACAAGAAAGTTCCTAGCTGCTTTATTCATTATAAGCCTAAATTGGAAACAACATAAACATTTGGTGAATGGGCAAATTGTGGTATATCCATACAATGGAATAATACTCACCAATAAAGAGAAAGCAAACAGCTTACACAAACAACTTTGATGAAACTCAGAAACATTATGCTTAGTGAAGGAAGTCAGACACGAAGGAATACATACTATATGATTCCATAGTAGGAACTCTAGGAAAGACAAATCTAATCTATAGCTACAGAAGGCAGCTCAGTGGGCCAGGGATAGTGAGGTGGGGAACTGACTTCAAAGGGGTACAAGGGAACTTCCTGGGAATGGAATTGTTCATTATCTTGATTGTGGTAGTGGTTACATAGGTGTATACATTTTTCAAAACTCACCAAACTGTATCCTTCATATGAGTGCAATATGTTGAGTGCAAATCATGTCTAATAATGTTAATTAAAAAAATCAAAGGAAGTGGGGTCACCAGGTTTCATAAAGCAGGGGGTAGCTTTGGGGAATAAATGCTGTGACCTAATGGCCAATCTCTAGAACACTGTCAAATGGATCAATCAACTCTAGATTTGTTCCTCCTTGTGTTGCTCTGATCAAACTTAGGATTCATGGCAGAGAAGGTCTGAGGGGACTAGCTTAGCTCAGGTGCCCACTCTTGGATCCGGAAAAGCTGGACCATCCTGACTGACTTTCCCATCCAGACCGCCCTGAGTGTAGCAGGGTGGTCCCCCAAGTAAAATGAAGGTACTGTTCAGAAGAAGGGGTGATGATACCTGGTAAACAAACAAGCAAACAAACAGAAACAGTCTCCCCTTGTTTGTGTCCAGGGGTGAACACTTACCCCAAGGTCATGAAGAGGATGGTGAGGGGCTTCAAACATATATGTTCATTCATTCCATTCAAGCATAACTTTGAGCATGGACTGTTTGCCAGGTGCTGTTATTGGCTGGAGTCGCATATGCATTTGAGGTCTCTCTAAAAAGAAAGAGCTCGTATTAATGTAAGGAACAGAAGCCTGGTAGGAGTGGCTCATCTGGCGTGAATATGGAGCACTAGCCTTTTGGGGAGGTTGGGGGAGGATAGAATTCAGCTTAACATTAAAAAAAAACACCACCAACAACTTTCCACGAATAAGAAATTTGTATCTTCTTGGGTGGTTCGCATGCAGGGTAATTCGTAAGAGGAATGTGATCAGCCAGAGAAGTAGATTCTAGAATTCACGTCTCGCTCAATACACAGATGGGGAAAAAGCCTTTTTCATCGTTTTAACTTTGCGTCTTTGGGTTTCCCGGGGCCTCCCCGGCGAGTCGGCAGAGGGAGCCATTCCCCAACAAATCTCCGCGCGGGGCCTCCGCGGGCCTGGAGGGATTTTCTTGCGGGTCCTTGGAGTTCTCTCTCCGCCCAGCCTCGGTAAAGTGGGCCCCCTCCGTCCCGCGCCCCCCAACTCCTCGCCCCACCTCTCCAACCACTTTGTTGCCGCGGTGCACACTCTTCTACTGCTAGGTCACTCTTCCCTTCTCTGTCCCACTGTTTCGCTCCTTCCCTGGCACCGCTGGGGCGTGCCGTCCACTCCATCTGGTCGCTCGGGTGCCTCCCCCAACCCTCCACTCCTCGTAGAGGGTCTAGAACACCTCCGGGGACTTTGACACTGGGGCATTGAGAGTGAGTCGGGACGCAGACGGGCACTCCCTCCACCACCTTTAGGTTCACCCCCACGCGGTGACCCCAAGGTTTGCCAATTTAGTAGCCAGACTATTGGCGGAGTCGCCTCGGCGCGGTGGAAGCCTCTCAGGACAGGGGCGACTCGCGATCGGGCGCAGGAGTCGGGCCAGGAGGATCCTGCCGGTCACACTAGGGACTGCGCGCGGCGCCGAGGACGACCCCCTCCAGCGGTCACTGCCCCGGCGGCAGCAGCTGCAGCAGCGGCAACTGCTCGCATCCCGGGCCCGGCTCGGGTTACTCCCCTCCTCCTTCAGCATCTCTGGCCAGACGGAGAAAACCTTACTCAAGTTTGCAACGAGTACTTTCCCCGTGCGCAAAACTGGGGTTCTGGAAATGCGCAGAGACCCGCCTCCTTTCCCGTGCGTCTCCTTCTTTGAGCCTTAACCAAGACTTCCAAGTATCTCTCTCTTCTGGGACGCTGCTTGGAGGCTAACTGCGCTGTTTGGAACAGATTTTGCTTCTCCGCTGGCGTTGCGTGAAAACCAGGGGAAAAGGGTTGCACTGCGAATCTCAGGATCTCGGGTAAGAGTTGGGCAAACTCCGTTCTGGCAGCCGCTGGACCTTGGCCGGACGCTGGATGGTTTCTTATGGGTGCGGGCACATTTTCCTTAACCAGGATACCCCGGGTGCCCCGTGAGGTGGGATGAGACGGGCTCAGTCTGACTTGTTTACTTGTCTCAAGGGTTTATTGTTAGTGTTTGGATTTGGTCTTGGGGCTGGGTAGGAACTTCTTGGAGTATTTTTCGTGAGGAAATGCCCCCGTTACGCATTTTATTTTGCATAATTTCTGCCCTTGTATTTCCTTGTTTGTGTTGCTTCTGTGTTGACCGGTGTCATAGCTGGGTGTAGGGAGGTTTGGGGACAATGAGACTGAGAACGAAAAGCAGTTTCGGCGGGGCTCTTCCTTTCAGATCGGCTTTACTTCTCTGGGATCTTGTTTTCTAAACTTCTCTTTCTCCGGGACTTGATATTCAGATTGTGCGGTCAGACGTGGGGATGCTCCCTCTTACTGCGCTCTCAGCGTCCTTTAGGGGCGTCAGGATCAGAGGCTGGGTGACTTAAACTGAAGGAGTCTCTTATTTCTTTGAATACCTGGCACCTCAGGGAATGTTGGGAAGGGCGGTTCTTCCAGCCATAGTTACCATGGAAAGATCTATCTCCTATTGGTCTTTTAAAGTCCTTTCATCTAGAACTTTTACCCCTGGTTTAGGGAAATACTTTGTCTTTATTTTTCTTTCTGGAAATAAGAATGGTACCACAGAGTAGATGAAATGTAGTGATATCTTTGATACTTCTTTAGAAAATACCCCCACATGAGGACCCAGATTCTTCAGGGGAAAGTTAAAGTTTGAGATTTTGTTAGCCCTGAAGTTCTCAGGCAGTGATATCCATGCTGTCCCAAGGCAGAGGAAAATGCCATTTCTTCTTGGCCCTCCTGGCCTTTCTCCTTTATATTCTGAGTCTCACTTTGTGTATGGTCTTCCCAACTAAAGATGCTTCATTCCTTATGGATGAAAAGACTGGGACCAGATCATTTTCCTGATGTGAACGCTCCAGGAGGTCAGCTTGCAGGGTACTTTTTGCTGTGCTGCTCTGAGGTCAAAGAGTTCAACAGAGGGGTTGCTCTGGGACCAGGGGGCCTGGGGCAACTGTCATCTCTGCCACTTTCCAGTTGTGTGATTTTGGATGTTACTTAACCTCTCTCTCCTCATCTACAAAATCAGAATAATAACAATGCTTACGCCAGAAGGTCGTCCAAAGGATTAAATGAGTGGATGTGTGTGGAGTGCTAACAAGCCTGGCAGATAGTAAGCACGTATTAGCTATTATTATTATTATTAGCATCATCATCATTATTATTCTAACATTATTAACATGTTGTATCGTGATGATATAGTTTTTGTTAGCTGTCATTAAGTGTTAGCTATTCTTCCTATTTGAATAGACTTTGAAAGCTGTGCTCATGTGGCCTTCACTCCCACCTAGAATGTGATGCATTGTCAAACTTTGCAGACGTGGTCTTTGTATTGCTTTCTGCTGGAGACCCTTCAGAGGAAAGGACAGTGCATGTGGCAGGGCTGGGATTTGTAGAGGAGGGGTCATGGTTTGGTGCCAAATGGTGCTTGGGATAGGCTAGCAGGTGGGAAATTGACACTCAGTTTACAGCCTGTAAACTACATTGCCTTAGAAACTCCTTGCATTACTATACCTCCTTTAACCTATTTTTTTAAGAGGTTAATCATTTGTTCAATAAATGTTTATTAAGCATCTATTACAGTTCAAGCACTGTTCTAGGTTCTATATTATTTAAATTCGTTGGCTTCATTTTAGAAATGGATATGCACAAGTATTTGCTTTATGCCCATCCCTCCCCCCCACACACACATCAAGTTTAGGGCTTCACGTGGCACTATCACTCTATAAATTAAATCCCCAACACTTTTTAGCTCTAATGATTTCAATACCTGTTAAAATGAAGAGCATGTATCACTGAGGAATTGAACAAAATATTCAGTATAACTTCTAGCAGGGTACTTCTCCCATCGGCTTCATCATGTGTGGGGAGGTAGGGAAAGAGCTGGATAATCTCTGGCGTTCCTTCCAGCTCTAACAGCCTTAAATTAGCCTTAGTTCATTGGTGGTTGTTTTTGAACATCATTTTTTTCTTTTAACATTTGTTTTAGGTACATAAATTATGTCACATCATTGCATGTCAGTCAAAGTGAGTAATGACACTGATAATTAATAAAAAAGGAAAGGCATTTAGCTCTGCTTGTGTTTCATCAGCTATTCTGAGACTTTGATGTATATCAGAAACATGGAGTGGGGCTTATTAAAAGTATTAGATGAAGCTGTGAGAAACTGCCAAAATTTGACCATTTTTGATCTAGGTAAAATGGCGATTTCATGTATAATAGTTCTACCTAATATAAATCCTAGCCACCTCTGCTTGATTCACGTGCAATAAGTCTTGGACGAGATGTGAAAAGTCTGCATTTTTATAAGTTCCCCAGATGGTTCTAATGCAAACCCAAGTCACAAGCTCATTTAGCAGCAGCGGATTTACCTTCCTCGTGATTGTTTAATAGCATATATCTAAAATACAAATCTGATTGTGTCATTCCCTTATTTAATCATCTTTGGCGGCTCCCCAGATGGTAAGCATCAGTGTCACCTGGGTGCTTATTGAAAATGCAGATTCTGGAGCTTCATCCCAGATGTAAGGGCCAGAAATCTGCACTTGAGCAGATCCCCAAACGAATCTGAGGTGACCTCAAATCACATTTGGAGAAACACTGGCTTACAGCATAAAGCTAAACCTCCTAACATGATACACAAGACCAGCTTCACATATAATCTCTGGGTTGTTTCTCTGCTTCCCTGTTCTCCAGCCTTTCAGCCCCACTGATGTTGATTTTGTTACTGTTCCTTAAAGAATACACTGCCTCTTTCACTCCTCCCGGCCCTGGCTGTGTATGCTGTTCCCTCTGCAGGAAATGTCTTTGCTCCCTTTTTTGGTCTAACCAACTTCTTACTACCTAGTCATCCTTCAAGATGCAGTTCAGTTAAGACCTCCCCTCTGAAGCTTTTCCTAGTTCGCTCACATAAACGGTGGTATCTCATGTGATTCCTATTCTGCTTTGTGGATAGCTTTAATATAGCATCTATCATACTGTTATCAACTATGTTATGTTACCTGAATTTTTCTCCAACTGATTGGTGAGTTTATCATTCCTTATTCTGAGCCTTTATTCCAATGGCTGGCACATGGTAGTTATATAATAAATGCCTAAAGAATGTGGAGGAAGAATGAATGAATGAATGAATGCAGTTGACTTTTTCTTAGCACACCAAGTGTTTGGGACAGTCACTATGTACATACTAAGGGTTGTGGAGAAGCCATTCAAGAATTTACAGTTTGGCTGGACAGAGTCTACAAAGTTAATAACACAGAGTGAAAAAGGACAAAATAGAATATCCTAAGAAGACTTATGAAACACCAGATGCCACTGAATTGATGTTACATGTTCAACATTGTGGCAGCATTACAATACAAGAGCTGAGTGTATCATACCTTTGGGATAGTTTTGGCTGTGAATGACAGCGTCAGGGCACTGTAATGGTTTACCCTGTGCTTTTTAGTTTATAAAACATCTTTGCATCTTTCTTTGTATTTGATCAGAGACATGGTGACTGGTTCAATATTGTTTTTCCTACTTGAGTACAGGATGCAGTCCTAAAAATAGGTCCAAAAATTGTCCAAAAGCCTACATGTTACAGGGAATGCTGGTCCTAGAGAGACAAGTATGTTATAAATTTATAATTATATCTTGCCATTTAGACATAGTATTCAGTATTTACTTCTTTCTTTACTTTTTCTTTCTTTAAATATTCTATAATTTTGATATGTCTTCCTGTTTGAACCCCAGTTGACCTGTTCAAGTTAAATAAGTGTCTGGTTCAGGCTAAAGATTTGCCGTTTTGGCATGTCTAATAAATTCGATCTTTGTTTCACATGTTAAGTTTATGAGACAAAGTCTTCTTATAATTATGATTAGGTTTTTAATTTTTTCATTTTCCACTTATTTTTTTTATAATCATGGAAATATGCAATATTATTTGAACAAGTGAACAAATTGCAGGGTAATGACAAAGATAGTGATGCTTCAAAAATTGAACTTTTAGCTCATGGGCAGCTCCACCATAAAATAAACAACAAAACAATGTTCTTTCATAGGCTGAAGTAACAGAGTTCCAGTAACATAGAGCAGGAAGGGAGCAGTGTCAATGAATGAAGTACAAACATCCAGTTTGTTTGGACTTTAAACAAAGCAATATTAAGAACGAACTCTGCTCTCATTTTCTCAAGGATGTGTACCCAGTATTTCATTTTAAAAATTAGCTTAGCTTTAAGAATTAACACAAGATTCATTGGATTCTGTTGATTTGTCTTCTTTTTCAGTTGTTTCCAGTATGAACTTTTTCTAGCTTAATTTAAGCTTGCATCTGGCTGTACTTTTGTTGTCTCTTAACTACTCTCCTAATCTCTTGATTTACTCATTCATTCCTTTATTCTCTCTCTCTGAATTTCCCAAGATTTTATATTTGTCTCTCTTTTTTTCCCAATTTAAGATTATTTTTCACTGTAATCATTCTAACTCTTTTAAAAAATAGTTATTGCAGAAGATTAATTTATAGCAGTTAATAAAAGGATTACTCATATTATGACGAGAAAAGAAGATGCAAACCAATGTTATTTTCCTTGATACAACTTTATTTGTAAAAGTGTTATTTCCTTGATACAACTTTATCTGGATGCTATTTGATGATGCATACTTTGTACAATTAGCCAGTCTGGAAAGTGTGAATGTGATAATATATCCTGTTATTATAGATGTTCATTACTAGTGATTTTTCTTGTTTCAGTTCCAGTGATTTATACTCTTAGATAAAGAAACTATGTAAAGCACTTTAACCCCCTCAATTTCCTGCTTAGAGGGCAATAGATTGTACCCTTTCCCTCATCCAACACGAAGAAAACAGTATTTTAGTATAGAAAGCCTCATCTTGATACATACATGTGAAGGACATCAGCATCTGTTAAAAACATCTTATCTTTGGGAGCAAGGAGGCCCCATCTAGAGGGTGACTGAGTGCCTGTCCTTAACATCCTGGCCAAGCCAGCTGAGCTGCACAGATTGGGTTTGTGCTAAAACCTCACCACAGGTGATCATTCCCATGATGGAACTTCTAAATACCTTTGGTAAAGAATCATGTTCATCTGTCTTTTTTTTTTTTTAAATAATTTTTGGTGACAAATTGAAAATCAAACCCCACAAATTCAGTTTGTTTCACAGAGAACAAAGTAAAAGTATGAAACCTTTGTTTTGGGTCCAGGGGATTAATTCTACAATCAAAATGAAAAATTTCAAATATCTACCCCCACTGATATTTTGAGAAGGGTACTTTATTATTTTTTCGGTCAAGGAATCATGACAAGGTGTGACTTTTGTTCTTTAAGAAAGTAATTGGTGTGAGTTTTATTTTGGCTCCATCAGATATGTATTTGGTGTATAGGGCATAGGGATAAATACTGTGTGGAATTATCAAGATACTTGCCTTTAAAAAACAGATTTAAAAAAAAAATACAAGTGACCGTATAAGGCTGAGTGTAGCCAGGGCCAGGTGGACAGTTCTGAGAGCCGCTCTGAGGGCTCATCCTAGAGAGAGGTCTCTGTGTTCACCAGAGGTTTCCTGGCAGTGTAGGGCCTTGAAGGAGAGAGATTTGAGTACATGAGGCATTTAAGACAGGGGAATGCCAACACATGGCTGCAGGAATTTGCAAGACATCTTTAAGCAACAGTTACTAAACCATTCCATAGGAGTAATGAGTTAACATTTGAGAATTGTTTTATGACAGCCACACCCGGGGCTATAGGACTAGATTCTGCCTGTGCCCACAGCACTAATGTGTTTTAAAGGAGCCCCTCATATTACAGTGCTATTATTCTATTATATACACCCAATGTGGTTTGGGGAACTCAACTGAGAGTCAAGTAAAAAATTGAGCCCCCGTTCCATGCGAAGGTGTGAAATGAGAAAACTGTTATTTCTTTCAACCACTATGGTGCTTCTTAGGGGTGTGGATGGAGACAGGACTCCTGTTTCTTCTAGCATCATCCAAATCTGCATTCATATTTTCCTTTAAGAAGTTTAGAGATGATCTTGCCACGCTACTCTACCGTCTTTTTTAGCGTAAGGTTATCCGTCCAACCATGGATTTCGCTTCATTTCTCCTTCACTTCATACACTATCATCAAACATTCAACTCTGAGTGGCTGACTTTTAAGGCTTAGGCCAATGAAGTTCACATCTTGAAACTTAGCGCTAAATATTCAACATGCTTGTTTTTTGACAGTCCATCCCACCACTGGAACTTTCTCACCGTCCATCGTTTTCTGAAGCCTCTGCCAGGTTGCTACGGCACCTCCTTTTATTCTCCCTGTACCTCCCTCTTTTTGCTCACTGCTGACCCCACCCCCAAATTCCTATTATCTTCTCAACAGCCATTATTATTTTAAAAATTTCCTGTCTCATTCCCCACATCCCTTGGTGCCCTCATCTTTCTCACCTGTCTTCTCCCATATGTTTTCCCTCACACGAAGATTGGATAACCATGGTATAACGTATTTGCCCTTTCAATATCCCCCCACCTCCTGTACATCCCTTGAACAGATAGGTGTGCAAAATCGGGCCATCAGCAAGGTTAGAAATGCTCGAGGCCTCTGCTTTCAAACTTCAGGGGCATAAGAATCACTGGCAAATACTGGCTCACCTCTAATGATTTTGATTCAGTAGGTATGCAGTGGGGACCAGGGATGTATATTTTTTAGTATATGTGCTGCTGAAGTGAGCACTGGGGATGGGTATTTTTGACAAGGTATTATTCTGACACAGATGGTCCATGGTTGCACTAATAATTCTTGTTAGGGCTATATCGCTCCATTCAGAAGGCATGAATTTTGTCTCCTTTTCTTTTCTCTTTTCCTTTCCTTTCGTTTCTAATTTTTAGTAACTCTGTCAGAGGGGGTCAGAGAGAATAGCTGGTCTGTGAGAAACCGTGCCTCTCTGTCTCTGCTTGGAGGGACAATGGCTGTAACACAACGCTGTTCATGTGACAGCCGGAGAAAGGGGGCCCATTGTTCGGGGCTTGGCCGATGCTCCATTCCACTGCGGTCCGTCATCCAACTGAGCTTGGTAGCCCCAAGGAAACAGACACACTTGAATCAGAGAGACAAAGAAAGGAGGTCAAGGCCTTTCGCAGTTAAACTACTTGCAGCAATGTGTCAGAGGTAGGATTTGGGAAGGAAAAAAGTAATTTTGTGGAAGCATCATTAATCTGCTGGTTTTGGGGGGCATGAGACACGGCATTAAAGGGACACAAGTCTGTTAGAACTCCCAGTTGATCTTTGGCCAAAGAAGAGTTGTTTCCTACTATGCCCAGTGACTTATCTTATGGAAAGGCTTTATTATTGATTTTAACAATAAAAAAAATCTCCCTCAGTCCATGATAGGCAAAGGTACCTTTCTCAGCCTCTTTTCCCCACGTTCATCAAAGACAAGTATCTGATCTGAAAGCTGGCCTAAATCAAGGCCTGTGATCTCAGAGAATGATTCTTTGTGGTTGCCAGGTATACGATATATTAAAAATTTCCTTACAAATCTAGACTCAGGTATCAGTTTAGAAGCTGAGAATTTTTTGAGGTTGTCATACAGTTAAATGCATTAGAAAGTTCTTGATATATTTGGACGGTTATAAGGTTGGGGGACTCCCCAGGTGTCATGTAGATACCAATCCTCACCCCCAACTTCCAAACTGGATTCTAGCCCTGGAGGGAAGGGGTTGTAAACTTTCTGTAAAGATCTAATCTAGAGCCCAACAATTGGCTACATTCTTTGCATCAGAAGAAGATTCAAATTCAAGGCCATAGCCTCAGTAAAGGTCACGGACTTTTCACACAGGATTGTTCTTTTAGCCTGATTACTCCCTTTATGAGAAAGTTTGTCATTCATTCTGCCTTTGCCTCTGGGTTCCTTTTAAAGGGAAACTTAGTCCCTTGTTCCTGTGGATATTTGTAGGTGTCTATTTTTTTTTTTTTTTTTTTCCTGCAAATTAGGCACAGAGTGCAGCCTTGGGTTAAGCCAAATGGGAAAAGCCTTCCCTGGATGTAATGGGTTATGGAGAGCCCATTTACACAGTGTCAGGCAGCTAGTGCTCATTGGCCGTAGGAATCCTTTTGTCTCTGAGGTAAGAGGTTTTCTGACTGGGCGTATCAGGCTAAAGGAGGTTTGTACCCAGGAGAAGGCGATATATGATTCGCTTGAGGTCACTTAGAGCTTCTTGTAATTGAGTCCGTCACTGCACCTTGATTACAGACTATCATTGTAAGTCCATTAAGGGAGGAGAAGCAAGTGGATTGCAGAGGGGCAAGTAGCTTATTTATTCCTGTGTTTCCACTCCCCCTTCCCCCTTGCAGTTTGTTTATACTTTACTAAGTGGATATTTGGTTTTACCAGTGATAGAGATGCCTTTGAAGTGGAGAAAGGGAAGAGGAGACTGTTCTTTGCAGGTGGCAGAAGAATTGTGTTCAACACGCTCCTGATTAGTTCATTAATTTTCAATTCGTTGTCATTAGGCCTGTTCATTTGGCTCCATTCCTGTGATTTAGAGAGGCTCACCCCTCGGTGCTGTGAGGGATGAGTACTGTGTTCTACTTGAAGTTCTGTGTAGATGCAGCTTGTGTTGAAAAAATAGGGCAGGGATATGATGTCTTTCACTGTGGTCGTTCATGTCCCACATTGAATGCTAAATGCACTTTTAGGCGTAGGATGCTTGCTGGGACTTATTTTTGTGTCAGGATTAAAGCCCTGGCCAAGGAGGGTTTCTGGGATGCTTATATTGTTCTGTTTAATCTGGGGGCTGATTAAATGGGTGTGTTCATTTGGTGAAAATGTATTGAGCTGTTTAATTTTGATGTGTAAACATTTTTGGTATATATTTTGTACTTCAATTAAAAGTTTGAAAAAAAATTTAAAGCATGATGTTTAATATAGAATTAAAACTGTAACAGTGATGGAAAACAATCAACTCTGAGCACCCCAACTGTCACAAAATTTGGGTCTTGCTGGGGCTAAGAGGGCCTGGAGCTTTAAATATCTTTGAATTTGCTCTTACTTCCATAGCCAGAAGAGCTGCGTGTCAGAAAGCAATGGACCAGCACCATCATATTTGATTGTTCTACTTTTCCAGGCAGCAAATCCAGTGCCTAAAAGGTCAGCAGTGTCAGCAGAGCCCCACTCTTCAGAATCTAAAACAAAAGTGCCCCTCCAAGTTGGTCAGCTAGTAAATTTTCTTCTTTCCACTCTCCACCCTCCTCCTGTTCACTGTCATCTGTCAGGAAAAATCAGAGAACAACTCTGGGTCATGGGTGTTTTTCTGAATCTTTAGATGACAACTCTCCTGAAGTCTAATATTGGACTGCTATTATTTTCTTTTTTCTTTCATTTTTCTAACTGGGAGAAAGTGAGATGAGGTATGGGGTCTTTGTCTCATCTCTCTCACTTATTTCAGCCATCACTTCCTGAGCTCCACAATGAGCTCCGGGAGCAATACCTGTGAAGGTGGAATGGCCCTATAAGCAAAAACGATGCTTCTGACACATGGGCGACCTGTGATCCTTTTTCTATCTAGAGGACGTTATTCATCATCAGTGTGGGTCATTGTACCTATAGAACATCCTAGCTTGCTGTTACCATATGGAGCTGGTAGACTCAAATGGAGACAATAGGAGCGTTTTTTGGTTTCCTAAAGGAAAATTTGGAGTTCTTCACTTTGAAATGGTTCAAGCACAGCTGTGAGAGGTCTGAGTAACCTTCTGTACACTTCCTTTGGGCATTGGGCGTAAATGTTAACTGTTGATTTACACACACACATGTGATTAAAGTCATGAGCTAGGAGACAAGATTTTGATGGTCTGGGTCTACTCCTGGCTGGTTGTGTCATTTACTGTGTGAAATGTGACACCCTGGGTAAGGATCTGGTCACCCCTAACCCTCGTGATGTTGGGCAGGCTACTTACACTCCCTAAGCATCTTTTCATCCCCTGTGAAATGGTAACAGTATATATTTCAAAGAGTGTTACATTTAGCATAGTGGTAGGTACATAGTAAGCTCTCAATACACATGTTATCATTATTTAACACCAAATAATGTTAAAATGGGGAAGAAAAATTAACACGGTTAGGAATAAGTTTTGCTTATGATTTTTATGACCAAATTATACATGTGCTTAAGTAAGATTCTATTAATTAAATACAGAAGTTAGGAAATCTGATCTCTGATATACTCTGATATAATCAATAAGGAATTTAAAATATTCTGGAATACAACAACAGTTAAATTTACTCATGGGCCTGAATATTTTTTAATGATGATAGTATCTTATTAAAAGAAAAGTTATTTATCTCTAGTACAGAATTAGGATGAGGCTTTTTTTTTGTAATTAATTAATTTATCTTTGGCTGAATTGGGTCTTTGCTGCTGCGCATGGGCTTTCCCTAGTTGCAGCGAGCGGGGGCTACTCTTCATTGCGGTGCGCAGGCTTCTCATTAAGGTGACTTCTCTTGTTGCAGAGCATGGGCTCTGGACACGTGGGCTTCAGTAGTTGTGGCACGTGGGCTCAGTAGTTGTGGCTCACGGGCTCTAGAGTGCAGGCTCGGTAATTGTGGTGCATGGGCTTAGCTGCTCCGCGGCATGTGGAATCTTCTCGGACCAGGGCTTGAACCTGTGTTCCCTGCATTGGCAGGTGGATTCTTAACCACTGCACCACCAGGGAAGCCCAGGATGAGGCTTTTAGTTAATGAATTTGTTCTCCTCTCGTAAGATATCAGCAGAATGGAGAAGAGGGTTCAAACAAAAACTTGAGCACAAATGTTCACAGCAGCATTATTCACAATAACTCAAAGGTGAAAACAACCCAAATGCCTACCAACTGATGACTGGAGACTGGATAAACAAAATGTCATAACTCCATACAATGGAATATTATTCATCCATAAAAAGGAATAAAGTATGATATATACTAGCACATGGATGAATCTTGAAAATGTAATGCTAGTGAAAGAAACAAGACACAAAGGCTACATGTTGTATGATTCCATTTATATGAACTGTCAAGCATAGGCAAATTCATAGAGACAAAAAGTGGATTAGTGTTGCCAGAAGCTGGGGGGTGGGGAATGGGGAGTGATTGTGTCATGGGTATGGACTTTCCTTTGAGGGTGATGAACTGTTCTGGAAGTAGATAGGGATGATGGTGGCACAATGTGATTAAATGATGAGTTTTATGTCATGTGAATTTTATCTCATTAAAAATTTTTTTGCCTTTATTAAAAAGAAATCAGCAGATGTTTTGCCTTTAGATGAGATATATCTGTATTGGTCAGTTGATCTCTGTTCACCATGTGTCTGAACAGCCAAGCCTTTGCTGCACGTTGGAGAAAATACTCAAAATGACAAGCCCTGGCCCCTCTCCTCAGCACATTGCCAGTCTGTGGGGACAGAAAAGGATGAGGAAGCAGGTGGTATGTCTGGGTGAACCCGTCTTAGAATGGGGAGAGATCACTGTGGGTTTGTTGATCAGAGAAGGCTTCTTAGAAGAGATGGGAATTTGAAAGGTAAGTGAGCTTCATGTAATGGAGAAGAGGGAGAGAGTAACCCAGCTGGTAGAAATGCAGGGCTGGGTGAGGGAGGGTGAGGGCAGAAGCAGGGGCAGGCAGAGATAGCCAGAGTGGAGTGTCTGTATAATGGAATATCAAGAAGTAAAGTTGGAATAGGTTGGAGTAAGTTGGAAAATTTTTGAAAGCTGCTTAAATTCACTAGGCAGTGAATAGCAAAGGATTATCATTGATGATGGAGTAGAAAATGAAATAAAAATGAGGAAGATGATAAAGAGGCTATTGCAGTAATTTCACTAAATCTAACACAATCTGCTATTTATTTAATAAATATTTATTGAGCACCTATTATGTCCCACATGATTTTCTATGCTAGGGATAGGGCAATACCTAAGGTAAACAAGGTCCCTGCCCCCTTGGCTTCACGTTCTATGATAGTATACATTTCAAGCATTGACTGCTCTGTGCAGTGGACAGGTGTAGTTGAAAAGCTAAGGCACAGGTGTGCTATAATGTAGTGGTTTAAAGTGTGGGTTCTAGAACAAGACTTCCTGGGGTTAGAATCCTGGTCTGCTCCATTGTTTACTAGATATATAACCTTGAGCCAGTTACTCTAGACTTCAGTTTCTTTATCAATTAAGTGGGGATAATATTAAGTCTCTCAGAGAGCTGTTATG
This sequence comes from Pseudorca crassidens, assembly GCF_039906515.1. NCBI lineage: Eukaryota > Metazoa > Chordata > Mammalia > Artiodactyla > Delphinidae > Pseudorca > Pseudorca crassidens. The sequence continues at coordinate 105,288,121 of NC_090298.1, forward strand.
AGGATTAATTGAGATAATAAATGGAAAGGACTTAGGACACTATGTGGCATACAGTAAGCTCTCAGTAAGTTTTATTTGATTGTATTGGATTGATTAATTTCTACTCAAGGCTTTGTCTAGGTCACTTCTGGTTTTTTTTTTTTGTGTGTGTGTGGTACGCAGGCCTCTCACTGCTGTGGCCTCTCCCGTTGCAGAGCACAGGCTCCAGACGCACAGGCTCAGGGTCATGGCTCACGGGCCCAGCCGCTCCGCGGCATGCGGGATCCTCCCAGACCGGGACATGAACCTGTGTCCCCTGCATCGGCAGGCGGACTCTCAACCACTGTGCCACCAGGGAAGCCCGGTCACGTCTGTTTTTAATTCAGTGAGGCTATTGCAGATTCCTGGTGTGTTGCCTCTCAGGTCTAAGCTCTCTTTCATGTGCCATACTATTTTGGATATTGAACTTGTTGAATCAATTAGTGTAGAAACTCTGCCTTCTTAATTCAGGAAAGCAGCAAAGTTCCTCTCTCTAACAAACTACAATTATGATCTTGGCTTGGGCAAAAAAGCTTCCCAATAATGTTCCTTCAACATTCTGAATCAAGAAGTTTTTTTAAACATCTTGGCCTGAATACTTCCCTTTCAGTACTAGGAGTCTAGTGCTAAGGAACGTGGTTGATGCCCAGACCTTACTATATCCAGTCTCTCTCTGGAGACACAGGCACAATTTGAGTTTAATTTCTTTGTTTTACCTCATCACAAGTGCCCCTGGCCACCTCAGCTCTCCATGACCTTTTTGGGAATGGCCCTTTCTGGGAATTAGGGTAAAATAGCCAACCCCCTCATCAAGAAGTATGTTCTTGGGGCTTCCCTGGTGGCGCAGTGGTTGAGAGTTCGCCTGCCGTTGCAGGGGACACGGGTTTGTGCCCCGGTCCGGGAAGATCCCACATGCCGCGGAGCGGCTGGGCCCGTGAGACATGGCCGCTGAGCCTGCACGTCCAGAGCCTGTGCTCCGCAACGGGAGAGGCCACAACAGTGAGAGGCCCACGTACCGCAAAAAAAAAAAAAAAAAGTAGTACGTTCTTGGAATGTATCTAGAAGTAATCCTTGGAACTTGTGGGAACAGACTGCATAAAGTGTGAGGGCCCTTCTACTTTTAGCATAAATTGATTCTAGAATATAAACTTCTTGAGCACGTGGGATATATATTGTTTATCTCGCAGCCCCCAGATAGTGCTATGGACTGAATTGCGTCCCCCAAATTCATATTTTGAAGTCTTATCCCCACAGTGTGCCTGGATATGGGACCTGTGAGGATGCGATAAAGATTAAATGAGGTCATAATGTGGGACCCTAATCGAGTAGAGCTGGTGCCCTTATAAGAAGAGGAAGAGACCCCAGAACTTTCTCTTTCCATCATATAAGGACACAGTGAGAAGGGGGCCATCTGCAAGCCAGGAAGAGAGCTCTCACCTGAAACTGAATTGGCCAGCACCTTGATCTTGGACTTCTCAGCCTCCAGACCTGTGAGAAATAAATTTCTGTCGTTAAGTCACCTAGTCTGCGGTATTTTGTTACAGCAGCCCTAGCAGACCAAGACATATAAACTTTTTCTTTTTTCTTTCATTCTTCCTTTTTCCTTCCTTCCTTCCTTCCTTCCTTCTTTCCTCCCTCACTTCCTTCCTTCCTTCCTTCCTTCCTTCTTTCCTTCTTTCTCTCTCACTCTCTCTTTCTTTCTTTTCATAGAATAGGAACTTAAGCATTTGTGTACCTAATTTCGAGATTATTCAGAACTATAGGGACAGAAGAATAACATGAAGTGGAGAACCTGACCCACAATCCTAATCCTCATTTGAATGGATAATTTTGACCTTGTCTCCCACTGTACACCAGTGAGGCCACCAGGTATCATCATTGCTTAATGGAAACTTCCTCAGGACCCCATCTTTCCTCTAGTGGAGATGCTAACAATTGGTGAACAGTCAATAACGAGTGAGGACCATTGTCCAGAGCATGCGAGGTAAGGGAATGGGTGGACAATGTATGCTTTGGACTTTCACGTTTTGAACAATTGACCTCTTAGCTATTCTTTCATTGGAGGCAGAGGAATTGAAGTGGTGAGAGTGTGAGGGGAGGGTCAGTAATGGAGGCCATGCCAGCCAGGAAGCACCTCACCTGGGCCAGGAGAGGTCAGGTGGTTCTTCCCACTGAGAAGAAGACATCCTCCTTCAAGAAGGGTGAGGACTGTGCCCGAGCCCATACAAGGACTCAGCTGCAGAGAGTTCCTCAGGAGAGCTAGCCAGGTGGTCTACTTTTATTCTGGTGAAGACCAGCCTGGGGCAAAGGCACTGTTCTTCCACCATTCAAAAACAAAACCAAAAAGCTTATGACGTGGAGCTCTGCCAAGCTAGGGAAGGAAAAAGAAATCCTGGCTTTTTTTTCAAGGCAGGATGTAAATGATGCTTTGTAGTTTCATTTGTGCAGCCACTGGGGACTGTTTGGAGGGCCTCCCCGCAGCCCATCACTGCTGTAGGGTTTAATTTTTATGATCGTGATCATCATCCTATAAGCTAACCCTCTAGATTCAGCTGTCACCTTCCAGTGTAATTGTCTTTGATTGAGGGTATTGTGTTGTTATGACATCCAGAGAGCTTCTGAAAGAGATCCCCCAAATTTGCCTTTAGAATTTTAAGTGAGTGCTTATGGGTTACCTTCTCCCTAAAGGACAAAACTCTGCTCCTTCTGAATTTGCAGAGTTAAGGTGTGGCAGACAGAGGCATTACCTCTCTCTCTATCCACAGAGGATTTCTTATAGCTTGATCTAAGGAAACTCTTGTCTAGTTGGGGAACTTGGAAGAACATTTTTCATTTCTTGGCTAGGTTGTATTCTTTGTGAAAACGAGGCTATGTCATTAAGGCCCCAGTGACAGGTAGATTCATTCCCTGGCACATAAGGGAGACCACAGTGTTTTCATGGGTTAGTGGCTGACGTGCCCAGTCTGTTTCCTTTGATGGGGAATGTGTCAGGCTCCACTGCTGAGGAGGATGGCAACCACGGCCTGACAGGCAGATCTTCAGGACAAAGTGTCAGTCAGTAAATACAGGGCTTCAGAAGCCAGGTGAGTTTTTCACTGAGTTCTAAGAATGAGTTCGTTAAAACAAAAGCAGCTTCCCAGTCTCTGTCTAGGAGTTGGATCCATCACAAGTGAGACCCTAGGCAGAGCAAACCTCTTCAGTGTCTACTGGCAACCAGAGTGCACTTTCGTCCATGGTGTGCTCCCCGAGACGTGAGGAGACGACCTCTGCCAGGCTTTGGCCACTGTGCCCACAAAGAAAAAGCCGTGTGCAGTGACTGTACCACCCATTCTCTGTGTCCCAGCGGTTGTTGGCAGCGGAGCAGCTAGGGAGAGTGAAGATGCCTGCAGTTGTCAGTGTCAGGCTTCAAGATCATTGTTGAAGGCCCAGTGGGGACCCCATGTTTAGAGGAAAGAAGTCCAGATGAAGCAAAATTGCTTAAGGAGAGACTGACTTTGGGGACGTTTCACTTCATTGACGTGGTTCAAGTTTTACCTTAAATGTACCTTATGCTGACTTGTGGGAGATGGTGGAATCACCCAAGTTTGAAATTCCAGCATTACTCATGAGCGTAGCTGCCCACTTTTAGAATTGTATCATTTTGAGGTAGTTTTTTGTGTTTTCTCATCTTGGTGCCAATGAAAAGCATAAACAGTGATGTCAATCTCAAGGTCAGTGTCACTAATTCATATATATATATATACTCGCATGGCCTTGGGTGAAACAAATAAATGCTTCTAGAGTGAGGGAGTGTACCTCCCCTTAGAGCTCTACTAGGTGGCCCAGAATGGTGGGTTGAGCCATGCATCTGGAGCCAAAAGCTCTTGATCTGAGATCCACGTCTGCCACCGTTTGATCGTAGACACGTAAAAAACGCTTTCATGCCTGATTCCTTATTTATGAGATGAAGAGGTCAAAAAGGTTCTTTGCAACCCCATGGCCTCAACCGGGAAGCCTCTGGGGCGTGTCTGGAGGGCAGGGTGCAGCTGAACAGGTGGGTGAGACTAGGGTGGGTGAGGCTCACTGCTGGCAGCACCCTGAGCAGAGCTGCAGCTTCGCAGTGGCCACGGGGCTCGACACCAAATGGAGGGAGCACAACCATGTGACCTACAGAGCTTGCTCCTTCTGCCCCTTCTCTGCCCTGGAGAAGCCGAGTATGAGTTTGGGGACAGCTGCCTTTGTGAGGCTCTTCCTCTGCACTGGCTCCTGGTTTTGGTGCAGCCTGGCTCCAACATGTGGAGCTTAAAGCACAACTTTAGCAAAGTCCCCGGTTATAGCTAACTTCAGACCGAATCTAAACTACATTTTTCTATCCATAATGGATACATTTTCTTCTACTCCATTATAACAGATCTTCAGGAAAACGGGTAAAAATGAATTGTTCTCTCTGTGTGTCTCTCTTTTAAAAATTTACACACAAATTTAAAAAAAAAAAAAGGAATTGTTAACCTTTAAAATCTGATATCTGCTGATGTTCCCCAAGAGACCCTGGAAAGAGTGTCCAGTGATGGCACAGAGACCCAGTTTGGGAGTGTGGTGTGGAAAGCCCAGTCCTGCCCCTCTGGGTAACAGAGAGCCAGGATTCTCTAATCCACACCACATGCGGTGACCTGAGCAGACCCGACAGGACAACAGAAGGCTTGCTGTCTCCTTGCCGACCAGTTGCTCGGAAGCCCTGGTACAGCTGTGGCCGGCTTTGTGGGGAAGTGCAGCGGGACTTGATCTTTTAATCTCTTTTCTCCCTTATAGGTATTATAAATAACAACTGGTCTGTAGGAGTACCTGCCAGAAGGGATTGAGATCTGCATTCTGTACTCAAAAAAGCATTGTTTTGTATCATCTTAACTTCATTAGCCATTAGAGGAGTGGGAGGGGGGGAGAATAAAACCCCAAAGCAGAGCTACTTCGATTTGACCCAGAAAGTCCAAGTTGAGGAATTTAGAATTGAAATCGAGGAAGGCAAGGTACTCCAAAACCTCAAATTCCTTAGAACTTCTCTGAGAAAGTAAAAATTGCACACAAGTCAACATCCCTAAGTTCATTCCAAGTTAAACAAGTGAATTGGAGTTTTGAATTCAGGCAGACAGTGAAAAGCTGGGATTCTGACAAGCAGGGTGGCTTCCAAATGTTGGATGCTCTTTGGTTTCCATTTGCTTAAAGTTGAGAGGGAGTTCAGTTGTCCATTTTGGCTTCTGTTTGTTGGTTCTGGAGGAATTATGATCTGTTTTAGAGCTCTCTAGGAGGGCAGAGAGGTTACATTCTGCCACCTCCCTCCACGCCCCGCCCCCTGGCAGAGAAGGCAGTGGCGACACTTGGCTGACGCAGGATCACACAGATGTTATTATGTTTGCTGATGTTTCCCTCCTTCCACCCTTGAGTTCTAGAGACTAGATTACAGGTCCATGCGTGATCCGTGGAAGAATGCATGATGTGTGTTGTAATCATGCAGACAGGTAAAATAAGAAGCAAACAAGAAGCCCCTACCTCTTGGGAAGATATTTGTTACTTACTCCTTAGAATTTGGCTTATTTCTAGTTATTTCTTTTTTAAAACTGAGATAACATAGGCATAACGTTTGCCATTTTAACCATTTTTAAGTGTACTATTCTCTGGCATTAAATATACTCACCACCATCCATCTGCAGAACATTTTCATCTTCCCAAACTGAAACTATGCACCCATTAAACAGCAACTCCCTGTTTTCCTGTGTCCCCAGCCCCTGGCAACCACCCTTCTATTGATACTTTCTGACTGTGGATGTGACTACTCTAGGTACCTCATATAAGGGACATTGTACAATATTTACACTTTTGTGTCTGCTTTATTTTACTTAGGATAATGCCTTCAAGTTTCATTTATGTTGTAGCATGTTTCAGAATATCCTTCTTTTTTAAGGCTGAATAATATTCTATTGTATAGATATACCACATTTTGTTTATCCATGTATCCATTAATATACATTTGTGTTACTACCACTTTTTGGGTATTGTGAATAATGCTGCTATGACATTGGTATACAACTCTGTCTGAGTCCCTGCTTTCAATTCTTTTAGAGTATATACCCAGAAGTGGAATTTTTGCATCATATGGTAATTCCATGTTTAATTATTTTAGTTAACGGAAACTCCATACTCTTTCCTACAGCAGCACAGTGTTTTACATTCCCATCAACAATGCACAAGGTTCCAAATTCTCCTCATCCTCAGCAACACTTGTGATTTTCTGGGTTTTTTTTTTTTTGATAATAGCAATCCTCATGGGTGTGGAGGGGGTATCTCGTTGTTTTGATTTGCATTTTCCTAGTGATTAGTGACGTTGAACACATTTTCCTATGCATATTGGCCAATAGTGTATTTTCTTTACGAAATGTCTATTTAAGTTCTTTGCCCATTTTTAATTAGGTTGATTATCTTATTGTTGCTGAGTTGTAGGAGTTTTTGTTTTTCCATATTCTGGATATTGATCCCTTATCAGATGTATGATTTGCAAGTACTTTTTCCCATTGTGTGGGTTGCCTTTTCACTCTGTTGATAGTGTCCTTTGATGCACAAAAGTTTTAAATTTTTATGAAATCCAGTTTATCTGGTTTTTCTTTTGTTATTTGTGCTTTTGGTGTCATATCCAAGAAGTCACTGCCAAATTGCTTTTAGATATTTTAACGTATAGCTCCTTTCTCTGTAATACCACAAAAACCATTACTTGTGTAATTTTATCTTTTGAAGGAATTTTGCTTTGAAATAACTCTTTTGTTGTTGTTGTTGGCAGATGGACTTGACATAATTTCAGAATTGGTTGATTTCACTTTCACCCTGCTCTGTCATCTCTCTTCTCTTCATAAGGGATCACAAAGGCTCATTGTGGATAAAGAGAAAAGAGAGAGTAAGGGAAAGGCTTAGTTAGAAAAGGACCTCAATCATTTGTATTATAGGGGCTGAGGAGAGAAAGGCCATATTTCAGAAGTCTGGGGAATATGAGAGGGCCCTTTAGCAATCACGACTTGCAGGAAGTGTATGACACCAAACTGGACTGCCATTTGTCTGAGAAGTCTGAGATTTATTTCCTAAAGCTCATTTTTTCCCCTCAGGCTGGAAAGATTGTTGAAAAGTGGGCAGATCTTAGCTGCAAACCTCTAGGGAATTGACACTCAGTCTCTACCCCAAGGACAGAAAAAGTTGTTCCATATCTGAAATGCCTCCAAGTGTATAGACAATGACTTTTTAAATTTTTCATTCCTTTTTAGAAAACACCATACATTCCTTTCATTTTTAATAAATGCTGCTCTGATTCTTCTTATAGCGTAGAAAATTCTTTTCCTGCTTGCCAACTTCTCATACTTTACTCACTGTTATTTCTGGGTTATATTCTATGCACAAAGCACCATTGATAGTAACCACACATCAAAACACCATGGATATTGCTTGGTATAAAAATGCGACTGGGGAGTGCATCATAAATTTATACAATCTCATCCTCGAAGAGCAAATTAAACACAGAGAGAGAGAAGCCCTCAAGGACATTCTTCTTTACACTTGATTGTTCCACAAGAATATTTACAAGGTATATATGTTGTAGTCTTTTCTCATTTCTTATGTTACAACCATATGTCACGACTTCTGTAGCATTGGGCCTCTGTTTACTTGAGACAACTCTGGTTAGCTGAGTATTGGTTTGTTTCCCTACCTGGCATGTGTTCAGATAAGAGATTTCCTGCTTATACATCTGGTCTAAAGAATGGTTTTCTGTGCTAGTAATTGTCCCCGTGCTACTGCCTGCACAGGGATACAGAGAGCTGTGGGTGTCTGGATTTTGCAGTTTTAAAAAGTTGAATGATGGCGTACTTTTTAAAGGCAACTCTTTTCAAATGAACTGCAGTTTAATTAATAGATCCCCACTGGCCTCCATACACAGACTTGAAGGAATCAGTGAACAGCTTTACTGGGGACAGGAGCAATGGCAATAAGTTTCTCTAATACATATGTTATAGGATGAGATGTTAAGTTCCTAAAATCCAATTTGGTGGTTGGTTCATAGAGCCCAAGGCATCCAAGGAACTGGTATCCTGAGAAAGCACCTTTCTGGTATTGGATATTAGCTGCATATTTTAAAGTCATAATTAGTCTGGGAGCTAGCAAATGCATCTCATTTGCAGCATCCCATCATAACTCCTAATTTGAATGTCTGCAAGTAGGCACCACAACAAAGCCAGAACTGGGCCCCTCCTGGTCTTGCCCTGCTCCTTCCTCTCCCCATTGTGCCTGTTTATCATGGGCTGCAGGCAAGTGTGGTGGAGCCTGAAGGAGAGAGAAGCAGAATTCAGAGCGAGAGGCCCAGGCCCTGCTCCCAGCTTAACTGGCACCAGGAAAAATGCTTTCAGCTGGCTCGGGGGCTTGTGCACTCCAGGCTTTGCTTGTTTGCCATGGAAATCCTGGTTGTAACAGAGGCCGCTGCCATTCAGACAGCGAGAGGGAAGCTGCTTTCATGGGGAGGCTTTTTTGGCACCGTGTCCGACATACACTCCAGTCAATCACGGTAAAGTGCCTAATAACAGATGTGGTAATTAAGCCTGAAGAACTCTGTCTCTATTTTTTATTGCAGGGAATAACAAAGTGCCTCATTAAACCTCCAATCATGCTGATTTTTGAATTGGGCATCCTGATGTCATCAAAAATGACATCTCTGCAAGAGCTTTCTTCCTAAGTCTTTATCAGCCTAGGGTGCTGACAGGGACAGGTTGGTTCAGTTTTGGTGGGGACAGTTCTGTTCTTTCCGGTCTGCCCTTTGCACTCCAATACTGAAGCATATGCAGATTCCTGGGGTACCATCAGATTCCTTTAAGTACTTTGGATAAAAATAAACAGTTTTATTAACTTTTATGTGCTTGTGTGAATATAAAATGCTCCCTGAATCTCTTTGGTCCAAATTCTACTGCTTATAGCAAGAAATTAACTTCAGCTTTCAATCCTAGAAAGGTTTCAAATAACCTGAAACCATGGTAAATTACCATATTTTAATAAGATAAATTATCTTGGAAAAAGATTTAATTATATCTGAAAAGGTCTGTCTTTGATTGTGGCAGTTTCTAAGGCAAATGTCTTCATTAAGGTTGTTTTCCCTTCTTTCTTTTTTAATGATGAACATGAGTCTGGCTCATCATGGAGAAAATGAATCTAAGAATTTAATAACTTGTGCCAGGTAGAAAAAGTGTATGTCCTCAATAGTAAGAGAACATGGCTTGAAACTCTCTGGAGAGCTTCCTGGATTGTTTAGAGCTGGGTCTATGTGATCGTTGGTGCTCTTGGGAAAGACAGCCAAGTGCTCTGCCCATTTTTGATATGTCTCTACATGACTCTATTGGATAGTGTAGATTTGGAAACAGCATTTATATCATGGAGATGATTTTTTACTTGTTTCTAATCCAGTGTGGCCATAAGCATAGAGATGCTTAAGTATTTTGAAAAGGCCCTGGATCCCATTTTATAAAATTATTGACTCATACCCTTGTCTCCTAATGCATAATTTTGAGTTTTTCAGGATATTACCAAGAGAATTTCTAGTTGATTATATTCTTGAATTTAGCCCTCTTAATCTAATCCAATGAAGCAGATGATTCATCGAGCATAATCAAGGTTTAATTTAATTTCAACCCAGGTATTAAAAAAGCATAAACTTGACCTGCTCATCTAATTAGCCTTGAACAAGCAGTTTGTATGTATTTAACATTTGTACACACACATACATGGAAAGGGATACTAATGTTAATGGCACTCCATATTTGTTTATTCAAATGACACCTAATCACTTTTTTACTACCTTTATCCATTTAGACATTTTCTGCCATTGATATCAAACATATTTCTTGCCAAATATGAAAGTAGGCACGTGCCCACAGACCTTACCACATTAAAATTTGTTTTAAGAAACTATCTCTATGTACACCTTGCATCAAAAAGTGAGACCTCCTAGGTACAGTAGGAAAGACCTGTGGTTCAAGAGAAGACTGTTGCAAGGATTATTCAGTTGCTGGAAAAGCAAAGCTTTTCTTTAAATAAGATTCCTATTAGTTTTCTTATATTTTCCTTAACAATAGCAAGATCTTCTGGGATGATACAGCTCATGTTTTAGTTCCCGTTCCGTTGCTGGGGAAATGTTTCTATAAATTCAGAGAGATACCTTTCGGATGAAGTGGAAACTTGGCCAGCAGAGTGGTCCTGAGCTAAAGCGCCACCTCCTGGTGGAACAGATCACTTCAGGGATGGTTTCTCAAAGTTACTTGGACGTTTTCCCCAGGTGTGGATGCCGTTCTCCGTTGTTAATCTCTCACCTCAAGCCTCTAGACTCATATCAACTGTCTGTGACTCACAGGATACAATCCCCTGACTACTCTTCAGCCTCTCAGATCACTGCTGAAAACAATGTGGATGTTGCATGCCCCACGGCCCCAAGTTTTGACCTATCTCAATTAACAGCCGTTTATTGAACATCTGTTATATTCTTACCGATGGGGAGAGAAGTAGAGATCAAAGAGGAGTGGAATAAAGACAAGATAAAGACATGGACTCTGCCTTCAAGGAGCTTGTAGTCTAGATGAGGAGGGGGGTTGGTTATGTGAAAAGATGACCAGCAGCACAAGGTAACATACAGATGAAGGATGTGGAGAGTTGGTTCCATCAGAGATTTCTATGAAGCTTTTAGTGAAAAGACCAAAGAATATTTTTACTTATGTCCTGAAAACATCATTAATTAGATATGGAATGAGAGAATAAATTATTGCAGAGAGAAATAAGTTGACAGGAAGCTTATGTAATGGTTTGAATTTCAAACAGTTAGGGAGGCATACATGTTGACCCAAGGGAATCATAGAAATTAATCATAGACCCTTTCAAATTAGCAGAGCAAGAAAAATATAATCCATGCAGGAAACTTTTTCCATCCTCCATAGATTCTTCGATTGAGATAGGCTTCATGTATAGTTTAAATCCATTATATTTTATTTTTCCTTTTAAAATTAAATGATTAGAAAGTTTAAAACCTTGAACAAATGACAGTAATATAGTTTATAGGGACTTATTCATAAGAAGGAAATTAAGGTATTCAGTATGATGGGGTCAACTTAATCTTGAATGCTTTGTGCTGCCTGTAGTTTCCAATATTTATGATAAAATGAAGATACTACTATTAGAGATTTTGAAATTAAAAAAAAGAGTCAAGGAAGGGTATTTATAATAAAGGCAAAAGAGAAATGACATTTAAAAGATCAAGAACGGAGGAAGGGAAGAGATTTTAAGAAATGTCATAAATTGCAAAGCCTGTGGCCCTGCAGAGTTCAGAACTCATGGCTTCAGTTCAAATACCTTTAGCTTTTTTGGTTCAAATTGCCCTTAAAGAGTTATTAGAATCTGCTTGAAAGTAAAGGTATTAATCACCATGAAACCTGTAACTATATTGATGTTAATGTTACAGTTTATTTATTTATTCTTAGCGTTATACTTGGTGTGCATTTATGCCCACCTGTGCTTTTCATTTTCTTTCCTTATTTGGGTAATGTATGACACATGTACATTCGGGGTCCATTAAAATCTTCTTTTGCTTGTATCACAATGTGACCTTCATTAAAGACCATCAAGGGCCTTAGGTAGTTCTCAAAATTGAGCCTAGGGCTTCCCTGGTGGCGCAGTGGTTGAGAGTCCGCCTGTCGTTGCAGGGGACACACGGGTTCGTGCCTCGGTCCGGGAAGATCCCATGTGCCGCGGAGCGGCTAGTTCCATGAGCCATAGCCACTGGGCCTGCACGTCCGGAGCCTGCGCTCCGCAATGGGAGAGGCCACAACAGTGAGAGACCCGCGTACCGCAAAAAAAAAACAAAAAAAAAAATGGAGCCTAAAGTTCTTTTCCTTTCTATATTTCAAGGATATATTTAAAATGACTTTATAATATAAAATTTCCCTTTTCTAAACTATATTTATATTGCACTTCATGAACGCGTCGAAGCAGGGTGGTCCTTCAGTTACTGTAGACTGTAATAATCTGCTAATTGTTGAGGGTTTGTTCTGGTGTGTTCCCAGACATTGTTTTTATGATGAAGTTTGCTGGGATGGGTCCCTCTACCAGCCCACACAGAAAGGCCCTAGGAATTGTGCTCTTCAGCCATGGGGACTCAACTCTTCCCAAGAGTTCTTAGCACAGCAAAAGGCTGCCATTGAGAGCTTGGTTCCATTGCTTCTTTGCCCCTGACTGCTGTACCTTTCTTTGTTACTTATATTGCGTGAATCCCAGCGCATCCTGGTCCCTCTCTTTACTGCTCCCAAATGTATACTCATGGTCACCTCACTTTGCCCACAGCTGAGATGAATATAGGTCTACAAAAATCATGACCAGATGTAGCTATGTGTGAGCAGGGGTGCTTACTGAGAATAAAGGAATGCCAATGAAAAGAAAACCTTTAGCTTTTAAATGAATTTACAGAATAACTATTAATTAAGCCCTTGAAAGTGTCCATAGGTTCTCTATATAAACAACATAATTTTTTTCTCTAATTTTGAACAACTACTTTTCTAACAAAGGTTTAATTGTTTTCCTATGTTTATATTCACTAGTATTGTAATCATTTTATTTCAACTCCAGGATTTCCCTTTGTAGTAGTATAGTTTAGCAATTAAATGGGATAAAATCTTGAAATATTATTGAGCCCTCCATATGTGGTAAGAATATGTAAAGATGAACAGTGTACTCTTTTGATATCAGGGAGTTTACCAGCTAGTGGAGAGATGAATAAGAAAATGGTGAATAAAATAGTGTGTGTTATTACTCTGACAAAGTCCACATCATCTACTCCCTGGATGCCCCAGAGGTTATGAGGGTAAAGAAGAAGGATGTCTAGGTTGGCCTGGGAGCTCTTCTAAGAGGAAGTAACCTTTGATTCTTGAGGAACTAGTGAGAATTAAGTTGACCAGATAGTTAAGGGCATTCCAAGAAGAAAGAACAGCATGGGGAAAGACATAGAGGAGTGAGAACGTGTAATATTTTGGGAAATTCAAGTAGCAAGGATTGCTCAAGTGATATTTAGAAGTGATATATACCTGTGGGAATTTGCTGGGTGATAAGGCTCAGTTTGGGCTTTACCACAAAGGCAAGCTCTCAAAAGCTTTTAAGTATGAAAGTGTGATGTTCTCATATGTGTTTTGAGAGGGTTGGTGGCAGCATGGAGGATGAATTGGAGATTAATTGGAAAAAGGATAAATTGATCAAATTGAAAAACTAGTCAAAAGTTAGTGGTTCTAGGCCTTGGTTTTAAAACCTACTTTATCTTTACAACAAAAGGTCAAACTAAAGGACCAATACCACAGAACTGTTTATTGCTGTAGTTAGAATGAGGAATGAAACTAAGTTAATAATAAATGATAGAGGCATATATTTCTCAACTCTTTATTTTGTATTCCAGTGTTAAAATAAAATTAAAAACTTAATGACTCAGGAAGAGCCCCCCCGCAAAAAAAATACTGGCCATTTCCTCATTCCTGATAGAAGTTTTGGGTAAGATATAAAAGTGATAACCAACTTAAAATGCTGGGACCATACTAAGTAGATACAGTTGGACTGAAAATGAATTTAAAAGTACATTGGAAAGCAGGTAAAAATCGCCAAATGCTATGTTAAAAAATGATTATAAAATCATCCTAGAATATACAAAGATTATAAATACTTGCAGTAAGAGATAACGACTCTTGCAGTGATTTTGCCATTGGAAAATTGCCTTAAGCCCTAAAAAATAATGAAAAATAAATTAATGAGAAACATTTCCCATAAGAAGATCAAGCATATTTGGCTGAGAATGAAAGAGAAAAATTAAAATGCCCATAAGAGTTGTAAAATTATGCCCCATTTCAAAGTAACAAAGTCCTCCCCCAGAATTTTTTAAAAATAAAAGGTACTTTAAGTTATATAAGAGATGTACAATGTACTCATAGTACATAAAAATTATTAGTTCTGGAAAAACCCATAATTTGAAATATATGTATTTTCAACAGATTTTTATTAGTTCAATTTACCAATTCCAAATCTTGCTGGAGAAGTCCTACCAGACACAAACCTTTTTCTTCTTTAAACTAGTTTTCTTTACTTAAATTCTTTATTCAAGTCTACATACTTGACTCTTCTCTATACTTTATTATTCTTTAAAGTTATTTATTCATTCATTTGTTCTTCATTCTTTTGCCCTCCTCTCTGTGAGGTGCTGTTCTAAGTACCAAGGACATCACAAAGAACCAAAAAGGAATCATTGCGCTGAGGAATTGGGGGACTGTCCATTTACCTTTCATTAACTCCTTTGCCTCAGCCATTAGCAAAACTTTTATGAGGCTGTGTCCACTCTGCTCCTTCTATGCAGAGATTGGGTGGACATAACTCATGGTGAGCTCCTCCTCCTTGGAATGAGAAAGGGCATTCACGAGTTACCTGATTAAAGTCTTGGCCATTTGTCAATATTTTAGAGTTAAACTTTTATAAGAACCCCAGGGCCTATAACTTGTATATTTGTATTCTGTTAAGACTGGCATCAGCCGCAAAAAAAAAAAAAAATTTGTCTTTATTATCTTTGTGTGTAGCAATTCAGAATATTGTGCAAGATAAACTGATAGGATCTTGCATTTTGGTCCACTATTAGGCTAAGGAGAAGCTATTTATGAAATAGGTTTGTGACCTTGGGCATACATGTAATTTCTCTGGATCACAGCATCATCATCTGTGAAATTAGGGTACTGGACCAGCTTCCTGCTGACGGCCATCTTCCCACAAAAATCGATGAATCATAGGCATTCTGGAGGTTTATAAGAAAGGCAAATGGAAAATACAACTCTCATTTTAAGTCTCCTTGCCATTAAACCTGCTTTCCTGACTGATATGTCTGAACAGGAAGTAAAGCGAGAGCGAATCAGTGACCCATCAGTGATCAAAGTTTGACACTCAGCCAGACTAGAACGTCAGTCGCTATACCTTCCTGTCCCTGTGCCATCCAGATCCTGGATTTCCCTAAAAATGACAGAGAAGGACAAATAAGATACAGGGAAATCAGAAGAGAGTGTTATGGATAATGTGAATGAAGGAAGTAGTATGGAGAATGGCTCTTAACTTTCCTGTCAATATGCGATTGTTCTCAAACTATTATTCAGGGTTGTTCTCAAACTATTATTCAGGGTCAGACAGGGTCAATTCTTGAATAAAAGATCTGTCTCGATACCACAGGAAGTGGTGCTGCTGCTTCAGCATGTGGCACTTCATCTACTAAAACAAAGCCCTATTTTTAAGAGTCATAAAGTTGGGGTTTGGGTTGTGGCTTCTTATATTTGCACATAGATGCTGTTGGTGAGGAAGCGGAAGTGGGAGAGATGGCAGCGCCAGCATTTTCTCCAGAATGTCCTGGCAAGTGCAGCTTTGAGTAATTACCTTCTGCCTACTTACACTTCCTCAGCAATTTCCTCACATTTTATCCCAAATCTTCAAAGCTTTTGCCCATGTGGGCTTAAAACCATGTGGATAAAAGTGTCCAGACTCCTTTGTGGCGATGCCTGCAGCTAGAGATGTCTGTGGTCACTCTGCATCCTGGTCTGGATTAGTGGTTCAGAACTGAGTAACCCTGGGAAGAATGGCAGTGGAGTTCCGCTGTCACTGATTATTTGCAACATCTGTACAGTCTAAACATGGAAATACCTTATGTACTTTCTAATTCACATTTTCAGTTTTGACCAGGAAGTTGCTTGGTCACTTGAAGAATCTAACTTTGAATGAATTTGCATTTCAAGAGGCTCCAATGCACAGATGGAGTATTATTTTAGGAAGACTATGACTGTTATACCTGATGGAGAGGTACTAATAATTTGACTGGAGTTAAGAAACCTGAGTTCTGTGATCTAATGTCAGACCACCCACAGACTAGCTCCGTGATCATGGTCAGGTCATCCTAACTTGGGCCTTCAGTTATTCCGTTCATAAAACGAAAGGATTTTAACTGGATTCCATAAAACCATAAACTGTAACTTTCTGTTCTATTTTTTAGCACAAATGCTCTGTGGAACCCAGGATATGTGTAGTGCTCTGGAAAATTTTGGGGAGCCAAATGAATGTTAAAAACTTCAATTAAAAAAAATTAAAAAAAAACACTTCAATTATATGGCCTGTTATGAAGTATTAAAAATAGAGGAATGGTATATGTGTGTGTGTGTGTGTGTGTGTGTGTGTGTGTGTGTGTGTGTGTGTTTGCCTTAATAGAATCTAGATAGATGCAACTGACAGGAGAATTTTCTAAAATCTTGGTTCCATAGAAATTCTTTTCCTCATGGGGTTTGTGTTCCTCTGTTTTCTTCTCTAAGAAATGATCTTTGAGGAAAGTAAGACTTGACTTGGATTGCTCAGCTGTGCCTAATGGTGAGTGTCTCAGGAATTGAGGGTTAGCACAATGACCTAGAGTTGGACGAGCAGGTCCCCCTTGTCATGCCAGTGATGGGGGCAGATGAACGTCGTCATCTTTCCTACTATAGCAGCATGCACCATTGAAACGGACCTGCCCGAGAGGAGAGGGACCGTGCAAATACTTGGGCTTCCTGTTATTGTTCTGTCCTCCCACCAGCCCTGCGTGCAAGGAAAGACCTAAGGTGCTGAGACACTCAAAGTATCCTGCTGCACATCAGAGAATTCTACTGATATTTTCTCCTCTTACCCTTTAATTTGACTTTTCCTTTCTAAAGGAAATTGCCTTATTTTGTCATTCATTCTGTTTCCATTGGATTTTTTCCTGCTTGTACTGTGTCAGGGTATTGGTCAAACCTGAAATGTCCAGCTTCTTTAATTAGTATTGTTGGTTGAAAGAAAACAAAAAACAATAGTCTCCCTTTCTTTCTGGGCTGATCAAGTTCTATTTTCTAGTTCATTTTTCTTATACACATTTATTCCTGGACTGCCTGAGGTCTCATGAAGTGTTTGGATATTTTAACTTGAGTAAATCTTAAACCATGATATTCAATGCCATTCCTGACCTGGCTCTAAAATTCCTTTTCTACTCACTTGATTTTCTACTCTGTGCTCCAGACAGCCTTGCCCATTTGCTTTTCCCTCTGGGAAGCTGCTTTCTCTTGCTTTTGCTCCTACTCGTTCCTTTGGGTGCAACCTCCCCTGCTCCATCTACCCAGCACAGCCCTCAATATGCTCTTATCCCCACTTTCCAGCTGGAAATACTTTCTTAACTTCCATACTTATTTTGTAACCTCTTTTGACCCTAATCATAATTTTTATTGCCTTGTTATTACTATCCACATGATAGGGCTCTCACATTAGATTAGAAACTCTGGGAGGGCAGAAATGTCCCTGATCAATGTCTGCTGATTGAGAAAACAAATGTTTGTTCTTCAGCAAAGGCTTTGAACAATGTCTATGTGAAACATTGTTAAAATAATTACATTATTAGGACAGTTGATGAAATTTGAATTAGGTTAAGGTTACATCGTAGTTTAGCATCAGTGTTAAATTTCCTCAGACAGTTGGGTTACACATAGGTGAACGTTCTTCTTTTTAGAAAATGTAAGTTGAAGTATTTAGAAGTATTTTCATATGTACAAATTACTCTCAAATGGTTAAAGAATGTGTATATATATTGCCTATATATGTGTATGTAGATAGAGAGTGGTAAAGTAAATGTGGCAGAGTGTTAGCAACTAGTGAGTCTGGGTGAAGGGCACTCTTTTTTAAAATAAAAAGTTAACAAAATGAAAATTAAATTTTATATGCCATCTAATCAAAGATAATCACAGAAGACTAGGAATAAAGGAACATGTATTTGTAGATGAAAAATTAACTTATGGAAAAGTCTAGAATCCATTCATTTAATATTTTACAAATGACATTGCACAGAGCACGTGATGAACTCTCCAAGTTGTGAAGCAGATCAACTCTTCTGGATAGTCAGATGCTAAATGGTTAAGGATAAATGGCAGGATAATTTGGGACAGTGCTTTGTGTGGAAAAGCAGCAGATGCACCTTAAAACACAGGTATTGTGAGGTCATGCCTCTAGGGACGCAATAAGTCGAAGTGCAATTAGAAGTTGATGGGCTCTTGCTAGGAGTTCTAATGTAGAGAAAAGATTTCAGAAGTATTGCAGGTGGTTTCTTTTGTGTACGACTGATACTGAAGATGCCAACTAAATGGCAGGCATTTTTGAGAACTATTTTGGAAGTCAAAATATTTTTGGTATAGACATATTGAAATATAGGCATATTGGATATCTATTGCTGTGTAACAAATTAACTTAGTGGCTTAAAACAACAAACATTTATTATCTCACAGTTTATGTGGATCAGGAATTTGGGAGAAGCTTAGTTGGTGGGTCTGGCTCAGGGTCTCATGAGGTTGTAGCTGGTATTTCAGCAGGGACTACAGTCTTCTGAAGGTTTGACAGGGGCTGGAGGATCCATTCACATGGCTGTTGGCAGGAGGCCTCAGTTCCTCACTATGCCCATCTCTCTATAGGGCTGCTTGAGTGTCTTAATGACATGGCAGCTGGCTTCCTGCAGAATGGTGATCCAAAAAGCAAGATGGAAACTGCAACGCCTTTGATGACCTAGGTTTGGAAGTTATACTCTGTCAGTTTTGCAATATCCTATTGGTTACATAAGTCTATTCATTGTGAGAAGCGTTTACACAAGACAGAATTCATTGGAGGTCATCCGGGAGGCTGGCTACAACAATAGGGTATAATGAGTGCTGCAAATCATAGCTGTTGAAAAAGGGAAAGAAGGAGTGTATCTTATAAAAGGGATAAAGGGCTTGTTGTTGGATGGGCCAAAAAAATTAGAGATCTTCATGTTGGGAAGAATAGGTAGGAATATTACTGAGGAATATTAAATTGTGAGAGTTTAGGAAAATCAATATAATTTTATTTACTGAATTCTGGAATGAGAAGTAGTGTTTGAAGTTTTGAAGTTTGAAGTCTTTTTCTAATAAAGAAGAGGTGTATTGTTTTCCCAGTAGGAGATAAAAATAGACTGAATCAAGAAAATATAACTGGGACTGAGAATGGCTTAAACCCAGAACAGCTCTCCCAGTTATCAACCCTATTTTCTAGTATGTGTCCCAATCCTGCCAATTCTTTCTTTCATTGCTCTCTCACATACTTCCCATTCCTGAGGCTACCACCCTGGGACAGGCATCCCACGTCACACCCGAAGACACTAATCTCCACTCACTTTGTTCACCACCAGGAGGCAATCCCTTGGTTGGATTTTGAACACCTACTCTGTGTTAATCTTCAGAACACCTCTTTCATCAAATAATGCACCCTGCTCATAGACTTAAGTGTATTCCACTGCAGACAGAATAAAACCATCTGAACTCCTTAGCCTGGGGCTCCAGACCCTTCATCAAGAAGCTCTTCCTTCCTTTCTAGCACTGCTTCTCAAGATTCCTTACAAGACCTCCTGCTCTCCACTCTCAAGGCTTGACTCACACTTTTCCTTCTGCCTCGTGGCCCCTCCCCATTGTATTCATTTGCCCAAAGGCTTCCTTTAATCCTGATGTGACGCTGAGGGCAGATCGCAGATGTTGCAGTCATCAGCCAGCCATGTTCGAATCACTGCTCTGTTTTAATTGATTTCAGGTGAAACATTTAATCTCAGCCAGTGAGATTATGCATGTGAGGTACGAGGTACAAGGTAGGCACTCAGTGATTTCTAGTTTTTCTCCTTTTGGAAACTTTCTTTTCAAGTTTGACCTCTTTCATGAGCCTTCACTGCTCACATCGATTTTTCTATCTTCTTAAAACTCTGGCAATTCTTTCTACATTGACTCATTTGTCAAATAATTATATTTTATTTATAATCTTCCTCCATAGTAGATTTTGAACTATTGAAGCTAGAGACCATGCTTCATAAGTCATAATACTCCCCGCAGTTGCTTGCACTTAGATCCTTAGTGAGGACTGTTTGTGGACTTTTTTCCATATGTTGTAGGAGATGGATTTACAGGGATGTCATAGAGTACTTTGCAGAGTTGATGATGAGCGGGTGACCATGGCTTCCCCCAAACTCTCCCTTAATGTCACCTAGATTACACCTGTGGGGCGGCTGGTTAAGTAGGTGAGGCTGTACCTCTGTGTTACCCCAGCAGCTCTTTCAGTCTTAATCCTTAATTGTGGCTGCATCCTGCTGCGTTGAGATGGCCAACGGTTGTGGCTGTTCTCCGTGTGGTGTGAGCCCCTCAGGGTATCTCAGTGCCAGGCAGCCTCAGGGGTTTGCCCAGTTTTTGCTTGATGTGAAGTGCTCAGTGAATGCCAGAACTGATATTAAACACCCACTTCATGCTAATGTGTTGGTTTTTTTTTTTTGGTTGTTTATAAAATCCTTATAAGTTTATAAAATAGGATTTGAGAATACCTTTCTTTTTTTAAATGTTAATAGCCACACTCATTTAACTTTTATTATTAGAAGCTTCCAAGGAATGCTGGGGGGGCTGCCATTACAACATGATTTAGTTTGACTTAGAAGCATATCTTGGTTGTGGTATTTGATGTGAGCAAAATGATGTGAGGATCCCCAGATGAAAATAGATAGCATTTTACTGCTTCCAGTGTGTAGTTATGCTTGAGTAAATTAATACGCTATTAGAATAACTAGCTTTGGGTGGTGAAAATAGAAATCAGGACAGTGCCTCAGGGATTCCTTTTATCGGTGAAGTAGTATTTCCATGGAAGTCGTCGTCTGAGGTTGTTCTTGGGGCAACCAGCAAGCATTACTCTTTTGACATCTTGACTACCCTGAAGCTGGACCTTTGATACTCTATTCACAGGTTCAGAGCTCCAGGAAGCGTACAGCACATCTGGGCAGCCTTTCTGAGTGATTCATGGTAAAGCTAGTACATCCTTTACAGATAACGTGATAGAGTGATCAGTAGACTAGGTGACTCTTGGTATCCAGGGGGGAAATTGTGAGAATGTGGCTGTTCTTAATCAGTAAATCACTTTCATCGAGAGAACTGTGAGAGGATTTTAGAGTAGTGAGCTTGAAAAAACAGTGGGTAAGGGCATCCAAGTTATTTCTATGTGTGCACTTAATGATTCTAATAAGGAAATAGATTTTAGAGCCAGAAAGAATTGTCTGGAATCATTTATCCTTCTGTTGTTGCAAAAATAAATTAGCAAGTCAACGCCCCATTATTTATTTCTCCCTAACACACTCATAAAGAAACTACTCCCTGTCATCACAACTCGGACTCATCCATTGTAAGGATTTTATTCAACCTGATTGTTTACTGAGTTTTTTGTAGTAGAATAAACAAAGCCTGCCTTCCCAGTAGGCAGTAAGAGTTAACTCTGCCTGCTGTGTTTCCTCTTTCTAATAGGAGCACTTTAGCAATGCTCATCAGTTGTACTGATTTTCTGTTTTGATTTTTCCATAATAATTAAGTGAATGATATGGAATGCAATCAAGTTTGGCACTAGGGGGTTCATGCAAATGTCTCTTTATTTTTTTACATTTAAAATTTTGTTAAACTTAAGAGGCAAATTATTTGAAGGCAAAGACTGGGTGGGTAGGGGTAGCTCAATATCCAATTTAGAGTTTTGAATATTTTCAGAACGTCTGTTTCAAGGAAGCATATCACCACTGTGTTGCCTTTTTTTTTCAGTTGAAATAATGCTCTTTTTTAAAGATTGTGTTTTGTTTTCATTTGCGCTCTAAGATTATAGTGTCAGACAAGATGGCACAGCTTAAAAGAGAAATGAGGAAGAAAAATATTTATTGAAGTTTTTTCCTTCAGGGTAGACACAAAGGAAAAAAGGTACACACGTTTACTCATCAAAACCTATAGAAGAAAACAAATCAAAAAGGGAAAAGGTATATGAAATGCCTTACCCACTTGTTTTGATTGCCTATCAGTGACAAGACAAACAAAAGGAAGGACCACCCATGTTTCTGAATATAGGGAAATATTTCATTTCTGTACTCCTTTACAGCTCATTGGCACATTTGGGAAATGTCTTCTCCCCCTACCATGTATCAATATAACATATGAATTCTTTCCTCAAATGATTTTAATCAGTTCATGTGAGTTTGCACGATCCTTTCTTCTTGATTTAGCAATTCTTTTTGCTTTGAACATTTTATACTTTAATGTGGATTATTTTAGAACTCAGTTAATTTTCTAATTTTGATTTGGAAAATGCTTTGGGAGTAAGAGACAGAGTGACATATATACAATTTTAAATATACTGATATTTTTCCTTCCATGAATGCCGCCGGCAACTTTGCAGTGCAGTTTGATTTTTCTGTATGCTGAATTTCAGAAGCAACAAGGAGGTGACCAAATTCTGCTTTTTCTTTTTTTTTCTGCCATCCCCTTAGTGAGGTTAAACCCTTCACGGGGCCATGCATCAAGTACAAAACAAAAAGAGATACCAAATTAACGCTAAAATTTTCACATTAAAAGAGAGCACAGGGACTTCCCTGGTGGCTTAGTGGTTAAGAATCCGCCTGCCAATTCAGGGGACACGGGTTCGAGCCCTGGTCCGGGAAGATCCCACATGCCGCGGAGCAACTAATCTTGTGAGCCACAACTACTGAGCCTGCGTGCTGCAACTACTGAAGCCCACGAGCCTAGAGCCTGTGCTCTGCAATAAGCAAAGCCGCCGCAGTGAGAAGCCCGTGCACTGCAACGAAGAGTAGCCCCCACTGGCCGCAACCAGAGAAAGTCCACGGGTAGCAGCGAAGACCCAACGGAGCCAAAAATAAAATAAATAAATAAATAAATTCATTAAAAAAAAAGAGAGAGAGAGAACACAGCCTCTTCCTTTTTCTTGACAGTTTGATTCATTGCTTCCAGCAATTTCCAACTTTACAGACTAAACATTTCTAATTGGGAAATGGATGGTTTGAGTCTGAGTTGGTGACTCAGGATATAAACTTTCCAATTTGGGGTAATTGTTTGTGAGTAGTTGGCAGATTACTGCTGACCAGCTCTTGTTGTCTTTAGGAAAGAATGAAGGTTAAGATACATATTTCACACTTCGTTGAAACAGAATACTTACCTGACATAGATAAGGCAATGAGACAGAGAGATATTTGCCATGCTTATTTGTTACAACCAAAATATAAAAGGTTTACTTTTTTTGATGGATGAGGAAAATAGCACAGTATATTACATGTCCTTAACTGTGAAATGGGGATGATAAAAATACCTACGTAAGTTACTGTGCAGATTAAATAGGTAATTCACGTAAAAGGTTCAGCACTGTGCCTGGCACAGAGTAATAGGTCAGGAAATGTTAGCTGTTATTGTTTATCATCATCATCATTACTTTGTATTTATTTCTGTTAAGTAGCATAGCTTCTTTAATTATATAATGTTAAGCTTCAGATTTTACAACTTCATGATGGTTAGCCTGTGAGAAACATTAGTAATTTGAATTAATTTATAAGCAATATTTTGGCTACTCATTTATGCTTTATATGTTGGAATTATTTCATAATGATTGAAATCTCTCAAAGATTTCACTGCCTCTCATAGTGGCTTACACTATCTTTTAATTATCCTACAAATCCATGACCTTTATTCCTTATTCCAAATCAAACATTTTCTTTTGTTTTAGCCTTTGTGGATTTAGAGATAGGTAATTTGTCATAATATACTTAATATACTTGTGCTTATAACAATCTTGATTTTAAAGAACTTAATACTTCCTCATTTAATCTATTGTCTGGAATCTGAAGGATAAACTATTTCCTAAGGTTAGGTGTTTGCCCATATTGTTGTTATTATTTGTTTGTTTTAAGATAAACTTACCTTTTAAAACCACAAGATTATTATTCAATGAATCTGGTTCCCAGACACTAAAAACTGGTAACCTCATGGTGTGGAAAATTAGTACAACTTCTCAAAATGCCAGCTCTCACCCAGAAAATAACTGCTTAGTCCCATAATCTGACCAGTTGTTACTAGTTTCACCAGTTTACCAACAAGCAGGCTAATGCTTGTTTTCTTTTTTTTTTTTTTGGCCTCCCGGCATGTGGGATCTTAGTTTCCTGACCGGGGATTGAACCTGCGCCCCTTGCATTGGAAGCGATGAGTCTTAACCACTGGACCGCCAGGGAAATCCTGGATCAGCTATTTCTATGTCCATTTTTATAATGATTACATAAAATCATTTTATATAGTGTGACAAACTTTTCCTCCTCACTAAGGGCCAGGTTCCCCACACCCCTGCCCTCCCCTGCCTCCCAGGAGGAGGGCTTCTGTGCTTCCATCTCCATGAAGGGCTCACCCTCCACCCAAGGGGCCGTATCAGGCATCCCTCCTCACTCTTACTCCCACATCAATCACCAAGTCCTGTCTATTTCGCCTCCTGAAAAACTCCCAGAGTCACTCAGTTCCCTGCAACCCCAGTGTTACTTCCTTATTTCACTCGCAGTGGTGTCTCACCTGACCTCCCTCTAATAGTCTCCTCCTGCAGGTCCCTCACCCCCTGAAGCCAGTGATCTTTCGAATGTCACCCTGTAGCCTTTCCTAGCTCTCGGTAATCCTCGGATGAAGTTCACATACTTTGCAATGTCTTATAAAACCCATGGTGATACGCCCCATATCTTTCTCCAGCTGAGCTAGTTTGAGCTCCCTAAGTGTGCCTGACCTTCCCTCACCTCCGTTCCCTCTGCCTGGAACATTCTCCTCCCTCTTCTTCTGTCTCCTTTGCAGGCCTAACTCTTCTGAAGATATGTTACTAATTGTTTTTCCTTTTTGGTCTTTCTTCCTCTCGATAGTAATACCAGGTTCATTTTTTCTAACACTGACCGCCAAACACCTTTACACTTTTTTTCTATACACCTATGTAGAAACCTCTATAAAACAGCTGGTTTTGTCTCTGTTCAGCAGATGGGGAGACAGAAGCACTAAATATAAGAAATGTAAATCACAATTATTAAATTATAAAGATCTTGATGGGCAGGGACAGGAACTAGATGTGTGTTTTATGTCCAGTGTTTGCACGGTGCCTAGGATAGAGTGGGCATTCAGTGTACGTTGAATGAATTATTGAATGACTCTCAGTTTAAGCCTGAGGTGCCTCTGTCTTGAGTCAATGGAGCTTCTGTTTCATTGTTTATCCTCTAGGACAAATGAGGCCAGATTCCTCTGTGTGCCCTCTTCTTCCAGAAGGGAAATATGCCTGGTGAGAGAATCTGGAAGACTGTGTTGCTCTGAGCTGTTGGGGTAGATTCCTTTAATGTTAGCTGGCATGGAAGAGAAGGTCTCTTGTTATGGTGGCAATTAATGATGATTTGCACTTTTTAGTAATTTACAAAATGGTGACCATCCTGACAACATAAGAAATATCTCTCTCTCCTGGACCGTGAAAGCTGGTGACCCATCATAAATCCAAGACTCGTTATGCATGTTTCAGCCCTAGTAACAACTGGTACTGAATAGTTGATGTGCTCAGAAGAATTCTGTTTGGGTCATTTTAACGCATCTTTAATTTGGATTTTTTTTCTTGTAGGTTGTTCTTCAGAAACAATGGTTATTTCTTTGAACTCATGCCTGGGCTTTATCTGTATACTGTTATGCCACTGGATCAGGACAGCATCATCTCTGAACCTTGAAGACCCTAATGTGTGTAGCCACTGGGAAAGGTAATGGTTTTGAAAGTAGTCTGAGAAATAATTTCTGATAGATTCCTTTGTATACTCTCATTATCAGTACCATATATAAAATTAGAATTTGAGAAGAGATTATAAAATTACTTATATGTAAAAATCATTAGTTATATATAATAATTAGATAGTATAATTCACCTTGGTCTTAGAGAATATATATTATGTGAAGAAAACTTGATATACTGATTCTAACACAGGTGCAGTTGTAAGACCAAGGAAAACATTAATAGATTGATTAAAACGACCTCCCTAAAGTCTTCTCCCTGCTCTGTATCTGTTTGCAATAATTTGGTGGAACTGGACCTATGCATGGGAACCAATGAGGGAGCAGTGGAAGACAGTGTGGAATAATATCCTAGAGTGTTGAAATGAATGGCATAAAAAATTGTGCAGTAGGTGGCCTGAAAGGGAGACATGATTTCTGGAGGAACTGGCAAGGCTGCATGGAAGTATTGTCCCCTGAGATGTCTTTGAAGACCTGAATAAGACGAGTAGATGGCAGTGATTGGGTGGGGTTCTAGGATGGAAGGTAGTTTGAAACCAGTGCCATGCAGACCACTAAGGACTGTGCCCAGTAAAACTAGAGTCAGTACAGGATTGAGGAGGGCAAGGTTGAATAGATTATTTGAAAGCAGATGATATAGTATCCAGATCTAGGTGATTTGCAGTAGGAAATACAGAAGAAGTACAAAATAATAGGTCATCTTATAGTCCCTTTTGGAACACAGAAACAGCACAAACCATTTAGTGATACTGCAGTGCCGTCAAATGCAGTTTACCGTGCTCTCACGTGCTACTTGCATTCCTAGGAAAGTGTGTATCTTTATCCGAAATTAACATTGCACTTGCAAGTTGTTCAAGCAAATAGAAGGTGTCAAGTACTAGAGATTAATACATATTTGTAATAGCTGTAAGTTCAATGACATCAAACTCTTGGTCTCTTTTTCCTGTCACCCTCAGCATCCTGATAAGTACATCACAGAGTAAACATTCTAATCGCTGTGTCACCCACGGGTGGGATGCACAAAGCTCAGAGTCTTTCAGGCACAGCAGCTGTATTATTCTAGGGGCACACTGGTTCCTCACTCATAGCGTTATTTATCGGTGAGGGCTCGTCCCCAACTCCATTGGCAGTATTACATTCAGGGTAACAAAAACATATTTTCCTGATCAATCAATAGAGTTATGTAGCCTTATGAAACTTTAAGCTGTAGAGGAAATATGAATGTGTAATAAAGTTCTATGTATTTGTGCTATTAACTATGTTATATAGAATTTAAGGGAAGGGGCCTCCTATTAATTATCTTTATAATTTTCACAGAACCACTCATAAAACATTTCATCAACAAAATACATAATAAATATGATTAAAGTAATAAAAATGAATTGATGAATACGTGAATAAGAACATATCAAATTTAGAAGAGGGATCGTCCATTGGTGGTTGAAGTTCTTGGAGGATGATAGCTTTGGAATGGGAGGAAAAATCAAACTTGTTAGGTACTGTGAGATAAGAATCAAGAGATCTTGGTAATACATTAACTGTGGAGGTGAAAGAGGCAGAAAAGGCTGAGATTTAGAACCTGCTGTGAAAGAGTGGAGGTGTCACTGCACATATGGAAAAATAAAAAGAAGAGAGCTGATTTGACAGGGAAGAGATTATTGTGGTTTTATCATGTTGTATTGATATGATCAGTTTGAAATATGGGCCTGGATGAATGTTTAACTTTTCATTTAAACAAAACATTAAAAAGATATTTCCCCCAGGTTTTCTTTTTTTTTTTACTGGATGTGTTGGGTCTTCGTTGCTGCACGCAGGGGCTACTCTTTGTTGCGGTGCAAGGGCTTCTCATTGCTGTGGCTTCTCTTGTTGCTGAGCACAGGCTCTAGGCATGCAGATTTCAGTAGTTGTGGCTCGAGGGCTCTAGAACGCAGGCTCAGTAGTTGTGGCGCACACGCCTAGTTGCTCCGCGGCATGTGGGATCTTCCCAGACCAGGGCTCGAACCCGTATCCCCTGCATTGGCAGGCGGATTCTTAACCACTGCGCCACCAGGGAAGCCCCCCCCCCCCAGTTTGTTTTGACATTGTCCTATCTTATAATCGTCGTGGACAAAAAGGCCTTATGAAATATAAGAAAGAGTATTGGCTTAGCCCTGTTTTTTTCACTTAAGCAGTCCAGTGATCTTGGATGAGTCTCTTAACATCATCCAATTCAAAGATTTATTGTGAAACTTTCATCAAATAATGTATGAAAGATGTTTTGTAAAATAAAAAGTGCTGGATGAATGTAAAAAAAAATGAAAAGAGAAATATGCGCCTGAAAGTGTTTGGGAATATAGATTTGGGAGTCTCCAGCATGATGAGAGAACAGATGAGCTCTCCGAGGGAAAGGCTACAAAGAGAAAAGAATCCAAGACTTCAGGTAATCCAGCACCCACTCAGATGTACACATTTTGTCCTGATTTCTTGCTGAATATTTAACCATACTTACCAACACATAATTGCATTGTTCTCTTCACCATTTTAAATTCCCAATGTCTAAAACACTGCCTTGCATATGGCATGTGCTCAGTGAATAATTGTTGAGGAGTAAACTCACCTTCTGGTAGGAAAGGAAATGACTAAATATGGACATCAGTAGTGGGGGTGGGGAGGGGGGAGTGATAGAGAAGGGGCACATTAATCTCTAAACCTAATATAATTCCACTGTTGTACAGGTGATTAGAGTAACCGCTAAAATACTCACTAATGGGGAAGAAATTCAGTGTGGAAAAATAGGAAAATGATGGAGATTTTTTTCCTGTCTATATTTTTCCTATAAACTGCTAAAAAGAAAAATTGACAGCTACAATTTTCTTATTGATAGATTTTCTGTTATAAGGCTAGATAATGATTCTTTGAAGAAAGGTTAAAAAAAAAGTGGAATTGTTTTGGCAAGAATGGAGAAAAGGAGTATAAATTAAAATGATCAAATAAAGGTGCAGCTGACAGGTTCTCCTGTATTTTCAAAAACTGAAATGAGCTTGAATTGAAACAGGGAGAGGAAGATTAGCTTCAAGGACAAAAGTCCTGGTAGTAGGGCCAAGTAGTGCTCATTGTAGGTTTTCCTTACACTAAAGCCCACCTGTCACCAATGGTTCCGAGCCATGGAATCACCTGCAGCCTTGCTTCTCAGAGTGTGGTCTGTGGAGCTGCAGCGGCAGGAACCTCAGCTGGGAGCTTGTTGGAAATGCAGACTCTCAGGTCCCTCCCCAGACCTACTGAATCATTTATTTTCAAATAAAAGTATGCCTCATTTTAATGCAGCAATTGTGATTCTTAGAAGTTATACATGAAAGGAAATGAAGGAAAATGAAATCATTTAAAATACACAAGGGATGCTTGTTATTAAAGGAATTCTGCACAGCATCCTTTTGGAAAATGAATAACTCCATGAATCATCTGTTCCTTCTCCCCATCTCCTTTCCCTGTTGTGTGAGTTTAAGTATTTCCATATAATGGGGTTTCTTCTAAAGAAGGCACAAATGAAGAGAAGGCTTTCTCTGCCCAACCCCTTGGGGGTGGGACACAGGAGTGGTAATAATTGAAGCTGCATTCCTGAAGCGAGCAGAGATAAGAAATGATAATTATTACCGTATTTAATTAAAGTAACAAGATAATCTAGGCAGATGAAATGTAATTAACCACTTTGGAATGTGTCCAAGTGATGATGGCTTTTCCCCCCTGTTCTTTGACCTTAAATTAAATCTTGTTGGGGTTCCTCCCTGGACAATACTTAATAGTTTAAAATCACCGTGATGATATGTTTTCAGTGTGTTTGAGAAGATTAAACAAACAAGCAGGAGATAAAGGGTTTTGCATCTTGATGCTGAAAATAGTGTAGAATTGGGACCAGATTCCTTTTATACCACAGTTTGCCACTCACTGTCTGCTTTAGAAGCTTTCAATATTCTACAACATCTGAGAGGGGACAGAGGTACAGGATGCTGTCTGGGGGTCTTGGTGTTAGTACCAGCTCTAGACTGACCACTAGCACTGGGAGCTCGGTGTGGCTTATTTGTGATGAAAATGGGATTGGACTAGACAATTGAGAAGGTTGCTTCCCATTCTGTGACTTTAAGAGCAGCTGCAGATGAACAGGGAGGTGTGGACTATCAAGAGGTACTAATTAAGTTCAAACAGCAGCACTGAGGACCAGAGGAAGTCATCCAGTTCTCAGAGACATTTCCCTTCCTGATGTGGGCACACAGCTTCCAGAAAGTGGCCCCTTGAAAAGTGACAACAACTTAATTGTCTAATGATAGGTGGGTATTGAGCAAATTAGGTGTAGTTGTGAGTATTTGGTAGTCATAATTTGAAGACTATTTACTAACATGGAGAAATGCTTATGATAGCCTTAAATTTAAAAAGTAGGTTTAAAATTATGTGTATAGCATGAGTATGAAAATATAAAAACAAAAAGACAAAACTATAAGTAAAAACTAAAAACCCTAGGGATGGTAAAAGAAGTACAGCAAAATGCTATGTGTGGTTAGGTAAGAGTTATACAGTTCTCTCCCTCTCTTAAAGATTTGTTTTCCAAATTTTCTAGTGTGATTATAATATCATTAAAAATGAAAAGTTGGGGCTTCCCTGGTGGCGCAGTGGTTGAGAGTCCGCCTGCCAATGCAGGGGACACGGGTTCGTGCCCCGGTCCTGGAAGATCCCACATGCCTCGGAGCGACTGGGCCCGTGAGCCATGACCCTTGAGCCTGCGCGTCCGGAGCCTGTGCTCCACAACGGGAGAGGCCAAAACAGTGAGAGGCCCCGCGTTTGGCAAAAAAAAAAAAAAAAAAAAAAAAATTAAAAAAAAAAAGAAAAGTAAAAAAGAGATTGTTTAGAAAAGAAAAAGAATGTATGCAAAAGAACAGAAAAGAAATTTGGGTTGAAAAGGCTTAGAGCCCTTCTCCCGTAAACTTAAGTGGAAGCCTCAGTAGCTGATCAATGTGAAAAGTAATTTATATTCGGTCTGTTCTTCATTGAGTTTGAGACTGAATAATTCTAATTAGAAGTGTCAAGACTGAAGAGAAATGCTCAACCATAATGAATTTTACACTTCGATTTCCCCCAAACTCTCTATATTTCTCTATTAAAGGAAGAGCAGGTTATTTTTAGCATTTACGTGCTGGCCTCTCTTGAGAGCCCTTTGAGGGCAGGAATTGAATAGAATTTATTCAATAAACATTTGTTGAATTGGAATCCTTAATGGTTTGATTATCCTTTTATAGAGAAGAGCTTTTTTATATCCTAAAAGCAGAGAAGCATCCTGCAAATTAAGCTATTGGTGAGCAGCAAATGTCCAGGAGAGGAAGCTCATGTACTTTAACATTTTCTCTTATTGAAGAAACCTTCCAGGCTGCTAGAAATTAGTGAAAACACTTTTCACGTTTGCTTGTGGAGTCAGCTCCCCCATCACATCCAATGGCGTGTGTTTGGCCAGGGTCCCTTAGTTGATTATCACTTTTGCTCTCCAAGGCATTCAGATCTTAACACTTAACATGGCCTGTGAAATTTTGTGGGAATACTGCATCAGGCCTAGTTCTAACAAACCAATTTAGTTCAGCTAAATTAGTACTATGGAGCCTGGTAGATTACATTTTTTCACCCAAGCAGCATTAATTTAGGGTGGTTTCTTTTTCATTCCCATAGCACATGTGGAAAGTTGTTCTGTTTTGCTCATGGGAATGTAGGACTGCCTAGATGGCAGTTCCACACACACAGGACATTCATTCGCTTTGCTCTCCACTAGAAATGGAATGGAGAAATAATGCTGCAGGCCTTTACAAGCTGCTGGATAGGGAGGGAAAAGAATTGGCGAGGAAGTCTTAGAAATTGCAACAACCTGAACCTCAGGACACTGCTAGGGGTCTGAAGAAAATCTGAATAGCTTCATGTGATATTTCATTCCAAGAACGTTTATATTTTAACGCAGGCCTCTCGCTTTACCCCAAAAGAGTTATATCAGAGATGTAGGCAGTGGCATACTCGACGCTCGTCTGAACCTGTTCCTGCAGGTGTTGTCTGCTGGAATAGAAGGAAGTAGTCATCTGAAATGTATGTTAGAAATGCAGAATGCCAAGTAAGAAGGGATCTCCAAGAACACCTCTGAACCCCTGGTTTTATGATGTGATTGTCAAAACCCCGGGAAGTGAGGTTACCTGCTGAAGGTCAGCCAGGTGCTCAGTGTCAGATCAGGATGATAACCCTGCCTTATTCTAATCCAGTGATTTTTTCACTGGGACTTATTGCATCTGCCTCAGGCTTGTGGAGGATCCCTAAATTTACCTAGAAATCAAGTTGCAATGTCCCAAAGAATCAAGTACAAACAGTATGAATTGTATGATTAATTCATGGATGTCTCATAATGGCTGAGAGAGACCACTTGGAGAAAGAAATTGCTCTGTTTGTGAGGCCAATACTGCTTAGCTTTTCAAATTAGAAGTTTCTGCTCTCTATCTAACCTGAACTCTTCAGGCTGAAATTTTAACCTCATTCCTTCCGTACCTTCTGTAGTTGATAGTTCCTATTAATGAACTTGGGCTATTGATCTACACCAAGTGAGTCCATGATTGAGGCCCATTTTGTTGTTGTCATTGTTGTTAGCATGAATTAAAGATTTTAGTGGAAATCTTTAAGAGACTGTTAAAGAAAATAGAATAAATTGTTTTGAAAAGAAGATTCTCCAGATTTTCCTGTAGGCAAGAAATCTGAGCTCTTGAGCATGTAATAGACTGCTTTGAAATGAAGAAATATAGGATTGAACATTGAATATTCTTTATATTTCATGGGTGCTTTTCAGCCACATTCTTAGGCCCTTAGGAGTGCATGCTTTTACTCTAACAAGAAGCTGTTAGTGAAAATATGTTGGAAAACAGACTGTTTAAGTAGCAACAGGTTGTTCATATGATTATTTCAGGCTAACTGTCTCAGCCATATGTTTAGAATTGGGTTTAAAGACTTCTTTGTAGCTTCTATGTAGAGGTTGTATATAGTCTTCCATTGCCTAAGAAGTAGGGCAGGCACAAGAAAGAAAATTATTACAAGTTCCAACCAGAGAAATATAGTCTTTCTGATTTTCCAAAATCAGTAGCAAAATGTACTTGGATTGTCTTTTTGCTGATTACCCTTATTATTTGCATGAGGCCTAGATTGAAAACAATTTGTGAAAGGTCTTGATATCCCTGGACCCCGGGGGAGGGGATGGAATTAAATACAGAAAAATATGTGGTGATACGTTTTTAAATTTAGGAATATCAGAGTTTTGGGTGAATAGTAAATGAGATTTTTTTGAACTGTATAGGATGAACCCTTGTCTTTAAAATATATTATTAATATTGGATCTTTTAGGGTTCTAGTACAAATAGAAACCTGAAAAAACCTGAAGATTCTCTGTTAAAGGTCAGTGTGGAGTTGCAAGTGGAGATAATTTAGCCAGTCACTGTTTTTTTGGTACACAGCCTATCAGTAATGTAAGAAAGAGAAATACTGATTCCTTCTCTTTCCTCTTCTTTTCAGCTACTCCGTGACTGTGCAAGAGTCATACCCACATCCCTTTGATCAAATTTACTACACTAGCTGCACTGACATTCTGAACTGGTTTAAATGCACGCGACACAGGTAATGGAAGCTCAGATGTATTTCTGTGTTTGGCAAGCTGGGAAGGAGTCTGATATGAGATATCTCGAGATAAGTGAAGTAGGGAAGTCATGAAACTTGATTCCTTGAAATAAAGTGTAGGTTGGCTTAAATGGACAATCAGTATATTCTTAGCAAATTAGTGAGTTAGCATAATATTGGTCAAAACATATATCCCATGTTTCTTCTTAATTATTTTGGAGTACTTTGCTTTTTATACCTTTATTATATTTAATAGCTTTTTGTATTAAAATATAAAGTCTTGATTTCTAATCAAATTACAGGTCCAATAAAGTAACAATGTGATTTTTCCCCTTTCTATAGAATCAGTTATCGGACAGCCTATCGACATGGAGAAAAAACTATGTATAGGCGCAAATCCCAGTGTTGTCCTGGATTTTATGAGAGCAGGGAAATGTGTGTCCGTAAGTAAGACTTGCATCCCTTGGAGGTTCATTTATTTTTTGCAGTGTTGGTTTGCATTTAGGGGAGGCTGGAACAGAGGCCTGGGGAGATGGGGCATCGTGGATCATTCCCTTTCATTCACTGCTGCTTTCTTGGCCTGTGTAAGGAGGGAAGCATTAACTGTGTCCCTCTGTCCTATGAAAAATCTCCAAATGAATGTCACTTGAGGAGAAAGCAGATGTTGTAGAAAGATGATTCAAGGCAGGATGCTGCGATGTTCATTACAGTCCTTCAATAAATGTCTGTTTGGAAATTGGTCAGGAAGTCATTGAACTTAGGTCACAGAAGAGAACAGAGATATAACCTTCCTGCAGCAGCTCAACAGAGTCCCGAGTCAACTTCTGAAAGGCCAGCATGTTCTTTTCTGATACATAGAATGATACGCTTATTAAAGGTAGAGGAGCTTTCGCAATAGGAAATGACTGTAAGTCTGGGTTACAAAGTAGACCTTTTTTCATTGTCATTTCTCTCCTCCCTCCCCTCCCCATCTCACCAATTCATTTTGCGATGTTTTGTTTTGTTTTTTAACATCTTTTTTGGAGTATAATTGCCTTACAGTGTTGTGTTAGTTTCTGCTGTATAACAAAGTGACTCAGCTATACATATACATATATCCCCATATCCCTTCCCTCTTGCGCCTCCCTCCCACCATCCCTATTCCACCCCTCTAGGTGGTCACAAAGCACCGAGCTGATCTCCCTGTGCTATGCGGCTGCTTCCCATTAGCTAGCTATTTTACATTTGGTAGTGTATATATGTCCATGCCACTCTCTCACTTCGTCCCAGCTTACCCTTCCCCCTCCGTCTTCAAGTCCATTCTCTACATCTTTGAGATGTCTTAAGAGAAGTTTGATGTTTTATGATGCACTTTAGGAAATCCTAGAATATCATGTGACATGCAGTTTGCAATTGGGGTTTCTTACCATTGTGTTTAGGACACGTAGAAGAGAGCAACAAATACAATTTTATTCAAATATCTTGGCTCAACACAAAGTTAGAGGGACACCTTTGCTTTCTGAGCTGAGATGCTGCTGTTGAGTAGTATAGAGAGAGACAAAGTTCTGCTCTAATTTGGAGGTACTAGGAGTGGTTGGACACATCACTGGGCTTAAAACTCTGCAGAGCTGAGTGATAGCACTGGCTTGGCCATCAATCTTCTGGGTGGCCCTGGATAAACCATTTATAACTCTTTGAGGCTAATTTGCTCTCAAGCAGCAAGGGGGTTTGGACCAGTGTATGTGTCATCTTCCTTCCAATCCCTGGAGTCTATTCTTTATTTATATAGATGGGGTGATTTCTCAAATTTTTATTCAAAACCAAGGCTATACATAATAAATGTTCGTTGAAGAGAAATTATAAAATGTAACTAAGTGAAAAGAAGAAAATACAAATATGTTGTGAATGTCTTTCCTGGTCAGTAAATGAACTTCTGTAACATTTAACAAAAGTCAGTATGTTATTGCATTATAGATGTTTATTTGACTGATCTCAACTCTTGAATATTTACATGATTTCCGAGTTTTAACTATTATGGACTGCTTTAGAAGACATCATTGTGGTTAAATCTTTGTTCATATCCATAATTAATAGGTAAGGATAACTTCCTAATAGTAGAATTGCTGGGTCAGAGGCATACACATATTTCTAAGATGTTTGGTGTTTTTCCAATTTATACCACCACCAGCAGTATAGAATGTCTTTTTGCTTATACCCTGTGGCAATTTTCCGTTTGCTATTTTTTTTCTTTATTTGCATGTGTTTGATTAATAATGATGCTGAATAAGAAAACTTACATGTTTATAATCAAACATCTTAGAGAATAATCATGAAGTGATCTCTGTGGCCCAGGCTGATGGGAAATTTTCAAAGGAAAGCCCTGAATACACACAGAGTGAAGAGTGGGGAGGCTTCGCTGTTTGGGCTGGCCACTTTACAGAAGCTTCGGGATGATATTATCTTGGTGCACTTACCAGGGTTCAAACTTACAAATACAATTGTCAGCACACTGAGAAAATAGTTCTGTCTCCCAGGATTCTCTTCTCTTAACCCAGGTCATAGGAACCATCTATAAAGCTGGGATGCTAATTCATTGTTACACAGAACCTGGAGAGGTGCTTACAGTCTCCTAGTCATACCTTTTCTCCTTGAAGGTCTGGCATGTGAAAAACTAGATTTTATTGGCAGCTGATGTGGGGAGTGTGGATCTGAGCAAGGTCAGTTAGAGAGAAAATTTTTAGTGCTTCGTGGTTCCAGCCTCCCAGAACCCAACACCGCCATCATTTTATTCAGTAGTGCAGCCTGCCTCAGAAAGCAAGGCTATCCCACAGCACCATCATACCTGCTAAAAATTATTGCCGTCATATGATGGTAAAGATAACTCTTCCTTGATCTCACACAAGACAGGTTGCAAGGTGTCCTCCTGACCGCTTGGATGGACACCTCTAGAATTTGCCTCTAAAATTCTCCTTTTCTAAGCCTTCTTGGATGACCAACTGTTCCTGGAGACTGAAATATTTTTTCTTCAGATATGTTAATATATTTAATCAGCTTACTGTCTAGTCTCAAAGGCCTAGAAGCTATTTGATCTCTTTAAGGGTATTTTGCATGTCTCCACTCTGATGTCTTGATTTCACAGCTTAACCCCAGAGGACAATCATGCTTCCCTGATTTCCTTGTTCGTGGGGATGCCACTGGTAAATCTTCTGTTCTCTCAACAGCTGACACTAGTGAGGCACCCTTGTGGACAGAGAAGGAAGAGAGAACACATGATTCTTTGTTCTGCTTTCATAATCTTCTTTTCAACTAGGTTTTGCTGCCAGGCACCTAGCACTGTCACCATTTTAACTGTTTCCAGCAAGTTATCAAAAGGAATTGAAACACAGGAATTGATAATAATTTTAGTTTAATTTTGGTAATCAGTTTACCTAGAAGGCAAAAAAAGGATGGTTTCACATAACCACCTGTATTAGGAAAATAGTTTCTTTTAGGTGTCTGGAGTATCTCCCCTGGAGAGAAAGTTCCATCCTCCCATCCCTCTCCACCCCTGCTGCATCCTGCCCAAGATTATGCATCTCTGCTAAACTCTCAGGCTGTGCAGAAGCTGCTGGTCCACAGAGCACACTTTGGGTAACAAGGGTCTGTGTTCAGAAGACAGACATGTACCATCAGGCAGGAAGAGCCAAAATGGAGTGTTCAGGGAATAACGTGGTTAGAAGCCTTTCCTAAGAATCTGGTCGGAGAAAAAGAATGAATTGGAAAATCTTCCAAGGAGAAAATACTAGACATGAAGATGTCTATGATTCCTTCCTGAGGTTTTAACCTGTTCATAAAATTAATTAAGCTTGTAAGTGTATTCATTTTTCAGAGTTACTATTATTGCCTAATTGTGTGTTTCATTGCTTTTTTAAAAACTGGAATATCATGTATTTACTTTCTTGACTTTTTAAAATATTTGAAATAATAGAGTTGTCATACACTATCATGTTAGTTTCAGGTTACTACATAGTGATTTGACATTTCTATATATGAAGAAATGATCTCCAGGATAAGCCTAGTAACTATGTGTCCCCATACAAAGTTATTACAACATCATTGACCATATTCCTTATGCTGTATATTACTTACATACCTGTGGTTTATTTATTTTATAACTGGAGAGTTTTACTTCTTAATTGCCTTCACCTATTTCACCCCCACCCCCTCCTCCCAGAAACCACTCATTTGTTCTTTGTATCTATGATTCTGTTTTCATTTTATTTTGTTTTTAGATTCCACATATAATTGACATTATACAGTATTTGTCTTTTCTGTCTGACTTATTTTACTTAGTATAACACCCTCTATTCATTTTGTTGCAAATGGCAAGATTTCATTCTCTTTTATCTGAATAGTATTCCACTATATATGTATATCACATCTTTATCCATTTATCCATTGATGGACACTAGGTTGTTTCCACATGTTGGCCTTTGTAAATAATGCTGCAGTGAGCATGGGGCGGCAGATATCTTTTTGTGTTAATGTTTTGTTTCCTTCAGATAAATATGCAGAAGTGGAATTGCTAGACCACATTGTAGTTCTATTTTGAATTTTCTGAGGAACTTCCATATTTCCATAGTGGCTGTACTAATTTATGTTCCCACCAGCATTGCTTTTCTCCACATCCTTGCCAACACTTGTTATATCTTGTTTTTTTGATGATAGCTATTCTAACAGATGTGAGGTGATGTCTAATTGTGGTTTTGATATGCATTTCCCTGATGATTAGTGATGATGAGCACCTTTTCACATACCTGTTGGCCATCTGTATATCTTCTTTAGAAAAATATATATTCAAATCCTCTGCCCATTTTTTAATCAGATTTTTTGGTTTATTTTTGCTTGTTGATGGTTTTGTTTGTATTTGCTTTGCAATGGCTTTTTAGTTTGGTGGAGTCTCAGTTGTTCATTTTTGCTTTTGTTATCTTTGCTTTTGGTGCCAAATCCAAAAAATCATCACCACAACCCCATGTCAAGGAGCTTACCACCTATGTTTTCTTCTAAGAGTTTTATCATTTCAGGTCTTGCGCTCAAGTCTTTAATCCATTTTGAGTTGATTTTTGTGTATGGTGTAAGATATGGTCCAGTTTCATTTTTTGCATGGGGCTGTCCAGTTTTTCCAACATCATTTATTGAAGAGACTGTTCTTTCCCTCTTGTATGTTCTTGGCTCTTTTGTTGTAAATTAATTGACCACACATATATGCATGGGTTTGTTTCTGGACTCTCTATCTGTTCCATTGATCTATGTGCCTGTTTTTATGCCAGTACCATGCTGTCTTGATTACTATAGCTTTGTAATAAAGTTTGAAATCACAGCGTGTGATACCTCTAGCTTTGTTCTTTTTTCTCAAGGTTGCTTTAGCTCTTTGGGGTCTTTTGTGGTTCCACACAAATTTTAGGATTGATTTTTCTATTTCGGTGAAAAATGCCATTGGAATTTTGATAGGGATTGAATTGAATCTGTAGATGGCTTTGAGTAGTATGGACATTTTAACAATATTAATTCTTCCAAACATGAGCATGGAATGTATCAAATATATTTGAGTCAGGTTTTATGTATTTGTGTCTTCTTCAGTTTCTTTCATCAATGTCTTATAGTTTTTAGTGTGCAGGTCTTTCACCTCTTTGGTTAAATTGTTTCTAGATTTTTTTATTCTTTTTGATGACATTATAAATGGAATTTTTTCTTACTTTCTTTTAAAGTTAGTGTTAATAATTAATTTTGATTTACTAAAGTTATAAATCTAAAACCTAGTTGTTTCTTGACATAGAAACCAAACTTACGGTTCCCAAAGGGGAAACGGAGGGTGGGAGGATAAATTAGGAGTATGGGATTAACAGTTACAAACTACTATACATAAAATAGATAAGCAACAAAGATTTACTGTATAACACAGGGAACTATATTCAGTATCTTATAACAACCTATAATGGAAGATAATCTGAAAAAATATATATATGTAGCTGAATCACTTTGCTGTACACCTGAAACTAACACAATATTGTAAATCAACTATAGGTCAATAAAAAAAAAATAAACAACAGCAACAGCAACAAAACCTAGTTGTTTCTTAAGCTAAAATCACCTTACAGGTGTTTCATTCATCAGTCTAACAAAATTTAACAACACATAAACATAAAAGGGCCTTTGACTAATGTTTTACATATTTAAACACCATCAAGTTTTTAAAATGGAATTTGTATATTTAATAAATTTGAATCCTATTTTAAATAATCCGGCTTTTAGGGTGACAAACGATCCCATGTGCTTAAATAATTTTTCTAAATCTAATAAGTTCAACTTATTAATAAGGTGGAATCTTAAATTCTCTTAAATGTTCTAATATTGTATTTGTAAAATTTCAACTTTAACATTTCTAATCAGTTATTTCACTACACTTTTAAAAAATGAAATTAGAAGACCAGCCCCTTGTTGCAATAGACCACATTCTTTTATGTATTATAATTATCTTCTCAAAACAAAAGTTATAAACACTATAGATTTTGATTCTCACACACGTTTCTATATTAAATTCAAAATATTCACACAGCTGACGGATACCCACTAAGCAAATAATTATATCATCTCATTTTTTTGGGGGGGGGGTTATTTTAAAATAGTATTCTGGTGGTCTCTTTTCAGTTTGCTAATATTATTTAGTTAGTTAGCTAATTGTAGTAAAAACTACATAACATTAAATTTGCCGTCTTAATCATTTTTAAGTGTACAGTTCAGTGGTGTTAAGTGTATTCACATTGTTTTACAACAGACCTCTAGAACTTTTTCATTTTTCAAAACTGAAACTCTATACCCATTAACACCTAATTTCCCCTCTCCCCTACCTTCAGCTCTTAGAGACCACATTTTTACTTCTACTTTATATTTCTAGGATTTTGACTACTTTAGATACTTTATATGAGTGGAATCATGGATTTATTTCACTTAGTGTAATGTCCTCAAGATTTATCCATGTTGTAGCCTGTGATAGGATTTCCTTTTTGTTTTAAGGCTACATAATCTTTTGTATTGTTTTCTGAAGTTTCTTAAATACCAGAGAACATGTTCTTTGATTAACTGCCTTGACCAAACATACTGAGCCCTTTATCTACTCTAGATGTTGTATCCTGTATTCCTTAGATTTAAGACATATGATTTAATAGTCCTAGTTTTCAAGTTAGATTACAACCCTCTACCCAGTTGGCTATACCAATTGATTGAATTTTGTGTATCTTTAGTCATTAAGATATATAAATGTATTTTTTGGCCTAACTTTAACTACCATGATAATTGCTACAATTATCTTTTCTTTTCATATAATTCTTATCTTTTATGACCACACATCTCTTGTAAATATTGGTATCTGGTTACATTTTGCAAATCTCATAGCTGTGTTTGAATGTGAAATCGCAACCTCTAAAGTCATCTTGTTCATCCTCTTCCACCTTGCCTTGGTGCTGATCCCATGTATTGTCTGAAGTCACAAGGGTGTCAGTTGTCTGGCTTTTCCTCCAGAGTATTAATTTCCTCCACAAGATCACCAATCTCCAGACACTTCTCATCTTCCATCTTCTCAGCCCCCATACCCCAAGATTTCATATAGTTCTCTAATTTAGAATTTTGACCTTGTTCCCAAAATGAAAAGATGCATAACACAAATTGGCTTAAACATAGTGCTTTCCAGGATTATCTGTTAACATCTATTTCAACCTCACTGTTTTGCCTGCCTCACTTATGTTTTCTTCCTTTCTTCTTTCTTTCCTTTCTGCATTCCCTCCTACCTACCTGCTTATTCTAATGTTTGACACTTAAAGATGCTCACTGCAGCCACTAAACTATCTTGTATCTCTTTGCACATGCAAAAGATTAATAAGACAAATTTAGTGGGGTTTCTGGGACAAAGAGTATGCATGTTGTAACAGTAAGATTAGGTTTGGCTATGAGTAAAACTCTGTTTCTTTCTCACATGAGTCCAGAGGTTGGTAAACCAATAAGGAACCCAGGCAATTTCCACCTTTCTGCTCCACCACGTCTAGGGTGGAGCCTTCATCTTCATGTGCCATTATTGATCACCCCACATCAATCTAGGTCCCAAGCAATGGATGGAAGAGGCAGGAGAAAGAGGCAAATGACAATGCCAGCTGTTTCCTGAGGAGAGTTTCTAGAAGTGATCACATTCCATTTCTGCTTTGACTAGACCTTAGTCATATGACCTCACCAAGCTATAAGGGCATCTTTATTCTGGGTGGTCAGGGGCCCAGTAAAAATATATTTCTGTAGGAAGGGAATAATGGATATTGGGAGAAAGGAGAAATCTGAGTCACATTTTAAGACTTTTTGATACAAACTTCCAAATTGCTGTCTAGACAGGTTCTAATAACTTGCATGCCCACAAGGAGTATATGAGGGTGCCCACTTCCCTATATCCTCACCAACATTAGGCATTATTATTTCTTTCAACCTGTTGGGTGACAAAAATGGTACCTTGCTTTACTTTGCATTTCCTTAATTATTATTCTGTTCTCTTAAGAAATATATGTTTGTTAGTCACTTGTATTTTGGCTTCAAGGGGGATAAAGTGAGAGTGCTTTGTGTCTCAAGAGCCATAGAAATGCTGGGTAGAAACAACAGGTGTCAGTGGAGAGAGAAATGTGCTGATTTCCAGGCTGGTAAAAGAGATAGTTTGAGACTGAGACTTGAATAACAAATGCCACGGGCCAAGCCAGCAAAAGACCCAGGCCCTTCAGGGCCCCTTACCCTTACCACCATCTCTGGGATCCATTCTCTCCTAACCCCAAAGTCCACAGGTCCCTCTCTCCCAAGGCCTCAACTGTTTGTAGCTCTGGGAATGGCTTGGAGCCAGGGCAGCCCCTTGTCTTCTCCCACAGCCCCCACCATGAGCCCTGAGGAGAGAAGCATGATCCCTGCTACCATGGCAGCGAGGGGAGCTCTAGGGAGCCCTAGACAGTGATATGCAAACTCCCAGGTCTGCGGAAAGGAGCTGAGACCCAGACTCGTGATCTCCACAGTCCTGTACTTGAGGAGTATATAAGGATTTGAGGCTGCCCTAGGCATCCAAACCATTATTTACAACACTAGAACTTTAGGAAGATGTGTTTGGCCATACACACAACTGATTTCCAAACACATCTTTGGAACCTGACCTCTTAGCAAGTGGGAGTTGCCTGTAAATTTGGTTTCATGGGACTAGGAAAAGCTCACAGGACAACAGCAAAGTGGGAAGTTGGCAGCTATCCCTCTGTGGGAAGGATTGGCTAATCCTGAGATGAGGCTAGCAATACATTTTCCCTCCCATTTCCTTTACTGATGGCAGAGAAAGCAGATCACTGGAAGCAAGGCTGCTTGCCGCAGAATCGTGAATGGACAAAGGGCATGGCCTGGGGTCCCTTCTCTTGTGCAGCTCCCATCCTTTTGCCCAGATGCCCAGTCTTCTGCTGCTGGATGCTGCTGCAGAGGAAAGGACTGTTGTGATGAATGTTTCCTTTGTGGTGGACTTGACTCTCTTACCCTGTTTTTGTTAGATTGTGGAGGTCAAATGCTAACTTCAAATTAAAGCTATAATGGGGGCATCCTGGGCAGTGTGGCTTACAGGGAAGATGCAGGAAGAGGTTTGGGGCCTGGGTCGCCACCCTGTTGCCTTGTAGGCCAGCCCTGGTGGTAGAGGATCAGTTCCCATGGATGTGCCCTGGCTGTCTTTGGCAATCATTAAGAGAACTTTGGAACTGTAAATAAGAAGGCTTCACTCCCGCACACTGAACTGTATATGATTTCCTGTGTTTAGTAGAGAGGAGTGTGACAATTGATTACCATAGCACTGAATGAATATTCACAGCTGATTTTTAACTTGGCCACTTTTGTGAAAAAACTGAACTGGCTAGAACTCTGGTCAGTGTTTATATAAAAAATATTTCCTGCTGATGAACTTTACTCTTGTTTGAATGCCATGTTTCAATAAGCAATGGGTTTTAAACCCAAGTTTTGGGTTAAGGGCTTAAAGACATCTGCAGCTCACTTGCCCAGGACTATTTTCCTTCCAGAAGACTGAAATGCCACACAGGGGGCACGTTAGGGGCGCAGTTAGGCTATTTGCCACATAACTCATATGTTTCCACCTATTTCTTCCTTTTATATTGGAATATTATGTTGTATTAGACTGGAATTAACAAAGAGCTTCCCTTTTGGGAGAGAGGGTAACATTTCTTAGAAGCGGCTACCTCGAACATTGTGTTTGGAAGGATTTTGAGGCCATGTCTATGCTAAGAGAGAAAACAGAGTGACTCATTAATGATTTCTGTCATGGTCATTGGGTGGCCTGAGTGCCCCACATTTGCAATCCCTGTATTAGACTCTGTCTGGCATCCTATGACATTTTGGACCTCTTGAGTCATGGAGATATCAGTTGAGATTCCTGAATCATGCACCTGGTCATAGGCTTCTGTTATACCTAACTTCTCCATTTAACTGGGAAGTTATATGTACTATTCCTGTTCTTGTCTCCAGGCAGAATGCATTTCCTCTTTGTGAGCTGGAATATTTAGCAAGTTAACTCGGGATAATATTGTAGGCAATTTTATTTAGGGAGTGGAAAAAGGTTTTCAATGGCCACATTTTGCCTCAGTGTCAGCCATCGGAGGGTCCGATGGCGGGGGAATCGCAGGCTTGAGGAACTGGCCAAATGGTCAAGGCTTTTGGGAAGAGCTGCCCTGCAGGTACTTGTTTCTCCCACCTGGAGAGGATGGAGGGACACCTTTAATTCTTTATCCAGGCTTCATGTTATTTTGGTCTTTTGCTGCTGAAAAGTCTTGGGCTCAGATTTTTCAGGATGAGAAGAGCTAGAGTGCAGCCTTGTTTTGGGGGGCTATGAAGATTCAGTCTTTGGTAGAGGGCTGTTTTGCGGTGAGCTGGGCTTCTCTGGGGGATTCCTGGGAGCATGGTGAGAATTTAGGGGAGGAGGGGCAATCAGAGCCTTCTGCTCTGGATTTGTTTGAGTCTCACA
Organism: Pseudorca crassidens; assembly: GCF_039906515.1. Lineage (NCBI taxonomy): Eukaryota > Metazoa > Chordata > Mammalia > Artiodactyla > Delphinidae > Pseudorca > Pseudorca crassidens. The sequence continues at coordinate 105,332,551 of NC_090298.1, forward strand.
CTCACAAGTTTGTTTAGTAATAAAGTTGTGATCTTGTCAAATATTTCCAAACAACCTTAGTGTGTAGATTATTTTAAGCAGACCCTTTTGAGTATAGATAAAAGTGAGACAATCCTGTTAAGCTATCCAGAGAAACCATGAACTGACAGCAAAATCAGATGGTATTCCTAAGTACACCTACCCATGATGCCCTTTCTGCCACTGGCAGTGGATTTTTTCATGTTTCCATAGGGACCCTGTATTCTGTTGCCATGGACCCCGACTTGGTTCAGAGGAATGTACCAGTAAATACTGGGAAAGATTCTTTGTCAACATACTGCACCAGCAGAAATTCCAATTTTCCCACACATCTATTGGAATCTAATGTTTTCTGGTTTTGGTCATTGGTGTCTGCTAGTAGTGAAGACTGGATATCTGATAATCAATGCAGGGAACCTTTTTTGCTTTATTGATTATAAATGCTTGCTCACTACTTAGGGTTTTATAGATAGAAATCATGAATTTAATAATGATAATGAAAACCACTATGAATTCAAGATAGCCTCCATCTAAACATATGGAAATCTTGTCTGCTGCCTGCTTTTTCCTTAAGGAAGCCTGACTTTAGAGTCCCATGGAGACAGGGCCAAAGGGAAACAATGGAAAGCTTTACCTTATCTCTAGAAAATGAGTTTCTGCAATTTCAGTCTGTGTAGGACAGGTAGAATTTTTACAGTCCTAATAATGTATGCAGTCTCCTTACAGGGATAGATAATAGCTAATGTAGAAGCTCAGAACTGAGAAGCAATTGTTTATTGCACTGTGGTTCAAATATTGTTAGAGAAAACTAAAAGTAACTGAAAAATTACACTTTGATCTAAGTGACCAACCACAAAACATTAACAAGACCAGGTGATGACAGAACTTGCATTTTTTAGTCTGGGATAGCACTTTTACAGGTAATCCAGTGGTAAACCTAGTACATCCCTCCAACCACACACACAGATGCTAAGAGGAAAGGGAGACTGATGCACAGATACAGGCAATGCTCCATGGGCACTGTTCTTTTCTTAAGCTACAGTAATATCCCAAGTTCCAGATGTCGTTTTTTTCTTGATGAATAATTCTTAAAAAGATTTAAAGGAAATCATCTAGAGCTCCAAGAGAACTATCATATAGAAAAGCAGTCTTCTTAGCTAGGTCACAGAAGGCAGCATGATCTGAAGGTGGACCTCCCTGGCCAGCTGGGCTCACTGGAGGGGCAAGAGCTGTATGACAAGTCTAAAGATATGTCACCCAAACTGAGGTTTAAGCTTTAAAAACAACTGAGTTAATTTATTGAACTCAGCATGTAATTGAGGGACAGAAAAAGAAATGTGCTACCTCAAATGAAATCCATCTGTTGATCCAGGGAGGAGAATAGGTTTCCAGAAACTTGGACCCTGGGTATTATCTGTAGCTGCGTGCCCCAAGTGTGAACTACTGAGTACTCTTCTTGAAGAATTCACTGTTGCATTATCCAGTAAAATTGGGAAATGCCTTGTGCTGGATCCCCTTTATCAAAAATTCATATTTGACATGTAAATTTTTTTTTTTTTTTTTTTTTTTTTTTTTATTTTTTTGCGTTACACGGGCTTCGCACTGCTGTGGCCTCTCCCGTTGCGGAGCACACAGGCCCCGGACGCGCAGGCTCAGCGGCCATGGCCCACGGGCCCAGCCGCTCCGCGGCACGTGGGATCCTCCCAGACCGGGGCACGAACACGCGTCCCCTGCATCAGCAGGCGGACTCCCAACCACTGCGCCACCAGGGAAGCCCTGACATGTAAATTTTTATTGAAGACTTTGGGAATAATTGGAGTAAATGCATGTCTCAAACTTATTTGGCCATAAAATTCCCTACCTCTCCACCCCTCTTTTCTATTTCTTCTAAGAACATGATGGAACAAATAGTCTCCAGAGTCTACTTATTTGGGAAACAATGCTGTAAGGCATTTGGTTTGCTTTTATATAACCTTAGGCTGATAATTATAAATATTTAACTTTATCAGAGACTCTTTGGATCTTTATTTTCTTGTTTCTTTTCCAGCTTTATGGAGATATTATTGACATATAACATTGCATAAGTTTAAGGTATACAATGTGATGATTTGATATACTTACATGTTGCAAAATGATTACCATGATAGGGTTAGTTAACACCTCCTCCATCTTACATAATTACCACTTCTTCTTCTGTGGTGAGAATATTTAAAATTTACTCTCTTAACAGCTTTCAAGTATTGATATATAATAAAATATTGGTATCTGTAGTCACCCTGCTGTACATTAGATCCCAAGAACTTATTCATCGTACAACTGGAAGTTTGTGCCCTTGGATAAACATCTCCCCATTTCCCTCACCCCTGCCCCTTGACGCCCAGCCCTGGCAACCACCGGTCTACTCTCTGTTTCTATTAGTTCAGCTGTTCCAGATTCCACATATAAGTGATATCATACAGTATTTGTCTTTCTCTGTCTGACTTATTTCACTTAGAATAATGCCTTCACGGCCATCCATGTTGTCACAAGTGGCAGGATTTCCTTCTTTTTTATGGATGAATAATAGTTCATTGAATATGTGTGTGTGTATGTGTATGTATGTGTGTGTATATATATATATATATATATATATAAAATCGCACATTTTCTTTATCTACTCATCAGCCAAAGGACATTTGGATTATTTTCATATCTTGACTATTATGAATGCTGCTGCAATAAACAGGGAAGTGCAGATATCCCTTTGAGACACTGATTTTATTTCCTTTGGATATGTACCCAGAAATAGAATTGTGGAATCATATGGTAGTCCAATTTTTGATCTTTTGAGTAGCCTCCATACTGTCTTCCATAGTGGCTATATCAATTTTCATTCCCACTAACAGTGCACAAGGGTTCCCTTTTCTCTATATCCTCACCAACAATTGTTATCTCTTGTTTTTGATGATTGCCATTCTAACAGGTGTGAGGTGAGGTGATATCTCATTGTGGTTTTGATTTGCATTTTTCTGATGATTGGTGATGACAAGCACCTTTTCATGTACCTGTTGGTGTGTGATCCTTTTATATATTGTTGAATTCAGTTTGCTAGTATTTTGTTGAGGATTTTTGTATCTCTATTCATCAGAGATATTGGCCTGTAATTTTTTTTTTTTTTTGTAGTGTCTTTGTCTGGTTTTGGCATCAGGGTAATTATGGCCTCATAGAATGAGTTTGGGAGTTTTAGCATAGTTTGAGAAGGATGAGTATTAACTCTTCTTTATATTTTTGGTAATGTTTTCATGTGAAACTGTCCAGTCCTGGACTTTTGTTTGTTGGAAGTTTTTTGGTTACTGATTCAAATTCACTGCTACTAATTGGTCTGCTCAGATTATCTACTTCTTGATTCAGTCTTGGAAGACTGTATATTTCTAGGAATGTTTCCATTTCTTCTAGGTTGTCCAATTAGTTGACATATAACTGTTTGTAGTATTCTCTTACGATTGTTTGCATTTCTGTGGTATCAGTTGTAATTTCTCCTTTCTCATTTTTTATTTTATTTATTTGGGTCCTCTCTCTTTCTTTTAATGAGGCTGACTAAAGGCTTATCAAATTTTTTAATCTTTTCAAAAAACCAGCTCTTGGCTTCACTGACTTTTTTCTATTATTTTGGGGACTATTTTATTTATTTCTGCTCTGATCTTTATTATTTCCTTTCTTCTGCTAACTTTGGGCTTTGTTTGTTCTTCTTTTTCTAATTTCTTAGTTAGGTTATTTATTTGAGATTGTTCTTATTTCTTGAGGTAGACCTGCATTGCTATAAACTTCCCTCTTAGAACTGCTGTTGCTGTGTCCCATAGATTTTGGAAAGTTGTGTTTTTATTTTCATTAGTCTCAAGGTATTTTCTGATTTCGTCTTTGATTTCTTCATTGATCCATTGGTTTTTTTTAGTAGCATGTTGTATGATGTCCATGTATTTGTGTTTTTTCCCATTTTTCTTCTTGTAATTGATTTCTAGTTTCATTTATGTTGTGGTTGGAAAAGGTGCTTGATATAATTTCTGTTCTAAATTTGTTGAGACTTCTTTTGTGACCTAGCATGTGATCTATCCTGGAGAATGTTCCATGTGCCCTTGAGAGAATGTGTATTCTGCTCTTTTTGGGTGGTATGTCCTGTAGCTATCTATTAAGTCCAACTAGCCTAGTATGTCATTAAGGCCACTATCTTCTTATTGATTTTCTGTCTGGATGTTCTTTCCATTGATGTGAGTGGGGTGTTAAAGTCCCCTAGTCCTCCCAAGTTGATTTGTACATATAAGTGATATTATATAATATTTGTCTCTGTCTGACTTACTTCACTTAGTATGATCATCTCTAGTTCCATCTATGTTGCCGCAAATGGCATTATTTTATTCTTTTTTATGGCTGAGTAATATTCTATTGTATATGTATTCCACATCTTCTTTATCCATTCATCTGTCAATGGACATTTAGGTTGCTTCCATGTCTTGGCTATTGTAAATAGTGCTGCTGTGAACATTGGGTTGCATGTATCTTTTTGATTTAGAGTTTTCATCTTTGCTAGATGTATGTCCAGGAGTGAGATTAGTAGATCATATGGTAACTCTATTTTTAGTTTTTTAAGGAACCTCCATACTGTTTTCCATAGTGGCTGCACTGTTTCCCACTAACAGTGTAGGAAGGTTCCCTTTTCTCCACACCCTCTCCAACATTTATTATTTGTAGACTTTTTGATGATGGCAATTCTGACCAGTGTGAGATAATACCTCATTGTAGTTTTGGTTTGCATTTCTCTAATAATTTGCAATGTTGAGCATCTTTTCATTGCACACATCTTTTGTATCCATTCATCTATTGGTGGACATTTGGCTTGTTTTCATATCTTAGCTAACGTGAATAATGCTGCAATAAACAAGGGAGTGTGTATATCTTGTTGACATTCTGTTCGTATCAGAATATTCTAAATTTGACTATATACTTACCTTTACCAGCATGTTGTGTATTTTCATATTTTTATGTTAATTAGCATCCTTTTATTTCAGCTTGAAGAACTTCTTTTAGCATTTCTTAAAGGCAGTTATGGTGGTGATGAAGTCCATCAGCTTTTGTTTGTCTGGAAGAGTTTTTATTTCTCCTGCATTTTGAAGGGCAACTTCACTGGATAGAGTGTTCTTGCTTGGCAGTTGTTGTCTTTCGAAACTTTAAATACATCATTCCATTATCTCCAGGCCTCTAAGGTTTCTGCTGAGAAATCTGCCCATAGTTTTATGAGGGCTCCCTTGTAAGTCACAAGCTTCTTTTCTCCTGCTGCTTTTAAGATTCTCTCTTTGTCTTCAATTTTTGACAACCTTATTATAGTGTGTCTTAGAGAAGATCTCTTTAAGTTAAATTTGTTTGGTGACTTATGAGGGTCATGTACTTAAATATCCAAATCTCTCTCACATTTGGGAAGTTCTCAGCCATTATTTATTTAAATAAGCTTTCTGCCTCCTTTTCCCTCTCTTTTCTTTCACGACTTGCTGTTGACTTCCTTTATGGTACCCCATAGTTTATATATGCTTTCTTCACTCTTTTTTATTCTTTTTTTCTTTGTTCTCCTCTGACAGGATAATATTAAAATATCTGTCTTCCTCTTCACAGATTCTTTTTTCTGTTTGATAAATTCTTCTGTTGATGCTCTTTATTGCATTTTTCATTTCATTCATTATATTCTTCAGATCCAGAATTTGTTTGGTTCTTTTTTATGATTTCTATCTCTTTGTTAAAATTCTTTTATTGTCTGTGTATTATATTCCTGATCTTATTGAATTGTCCTTCTGCATTTTCTTGTAGCTTATTGAAATTCCTTTTAAAAAAAGCTATTTTGAATGCTTTATTGGGTAAATCGCAGATCTCCATGTCTTTGATGTTGGTTACTGGAGGATTATTGTGCTCCTTTGGTGGTGTCATGTTTCCTTGATATTTAATGTTCCTTGAATTCTTTCGTTTCTGTTTCCACATTTTCAGTAGCAGTCACCTCCTCAGTCTTTACTGACTGACTTTGGCAGATAAAATATCTTCTGTCAGCTCTGCTAGGGATTCTGAGGCTTTTTCAGACCTTCTATTGATATGCCTGCTCCATGCTTCTTGCTCCCTCTCGTATGAGAATTCTCAAACTTGTATGCCTTCTCTACATCCTGCAGTGCACCAGGCCAGGTACTAACAGCCTGCCTTTTACCTTCCCAAGGGCAGAGCTAAAACTCAAGTTGGTGGTCTCTCCCTGGTCTGCAGATTGGGACCAGCTTTCTTCATGTGTTCAGTAGCAATTTGCCAAAGCTCATTCTCACCACTGTTGGGAGCATGCACAGAAAGCTGGACAAAAAGTAGGGGGTGGTGTTGAGTGAGGTACACTGAGCACTGGGAATGCCCACGGCCAGTTGGGGGTATCCACAGGCTAGACATCCCCTCTGGCTCATGGGTGGGCTCATGGGTGTGACACAGGTAGTAGGATCCACATTCCTTTAATGCCCTCTGAGATTTCTATATGTTTCTCTCCCAGACTCTTCCCTCCCCCCGAGTCACGCAGCTCACGACTCCATACCGTGGATGTGGAGAGGGAGAAACAGGCCTCTTTGGCAAAGTCCTACACAGCTGGGGAAGCTGTTCACTCACTCACATGCACTAGCTTTCCCCCACATGAGAAATCACAGGCCGAGAAGGACTCTCTCGGCACGAGCTATGCTGCCTTGGTAGGAGGGGTAATGTGTATAAAGTCTAACTGTTCCTCTTACCTTCTCCAGTGTGTACAAACTTGTATTTTTTTGCTCCGGTGACATGCTGGAGCTTCTCTGCTGGAAACCTGTACTTCTACAAAGGCTCTCTCATCCATGGGTGATTGTCTAAGACATTGTTCTCCAGGGGCTTCTGGGCCATGGCCATGATAGACTGGAGACAGTTCACGGGCCACTCAGTGTCCACAGCTGGGACTGAGATCTGTATGCCTATTACCTGATGCACAGGTGGGTGAGGCTGCTTCTGGGTCCCTTAGTGTATAGTGCCGGATTCCATAGCTCCCACAAAGGCACTTTTATCTATGGGTGAGTGCTGAATTATTGTTCTCGAGGAGGGATACCGTGATAGATATGTCAGGCATGTTGGCTGTGTCACTCTGTAATTTCTTCTAAGGACAGTGATGTCTGTTTTAACAACTGAAAAAAGGGAAATATTTAGTTCAGTCATGACAGAATATAGCAGGCACTTCCTTCCCTTCACCATTGCATAGATGATGTACCTGTTTACTATCTACATCAATTGGTACAGCATTGGCTGGGCCTCTCCTCCAAGTATTGAGCTATTAGTAACAGCTATTTCGTGGAAAACAGATGTTTACCAGAAGTGATGTCAATGAGTCAATGCATATGAAGCAGATCTTGATATTAAATTCAAAATAGCTGTATAAGTGATTGGCAGCGGTTACGGGGCTAAATACCAAAATTAAGAGAAAAGGACAGTTATGTGTAAAATGTGATCTGTCAAAGAACTTAAAAGCTTTTTATTCTGAACATTTCAGGACCTTCACTGATTTTTTATAAAGCAGGCCAATAGTCTTTGCTGGAGGTGGCAAACTAGCAGGCTGGATGATTTGCTACATAATCATGTTTTGTTTGGTCTACGTAGTATTTACATGTAAAGAACTTTTAACATAAAACCTAGGACTTTCATCTTCCACAGAAAAATCAGCATATTGGTAACACTGGCTTGACATTCTTATGTGGCAATAGACAGGAGATACTGAAGGGGAGCCTACCCTTTTATTTATTTATTTTTAATTAAGGTGTAATTGACATATAATATTACATGAGTTTCAGGGGTACTGCATAATGATTCAGTAATGCATAATGATTTGTACATACTGTGAAATGGTCACCACAGTAAGTCTAGTTAACGCTTGTCACCATACATAGTTACAAAATGTTTTTTTCTTGTGATGAGGACTTTTATGATCTATTCTCTTAGCAACTTTCAAATATGCAATACAGGATTATTAACTATAGTCACCATCCTGTACATTACATTCCCATGACTTATTTATTTTATAACTGGAAGTTTGTACCTTTGACACCCTGGAGCTGCCCTTTTTAGATGAGCACATGCTCTCTGAGTTTCCCAGACCTTACCTGACCAACTTACTCTTCTCATTGATCCCCACTTGCTCCTGCAGGCATTTGAGTTTGTGTTCCCTGGTTTTTATGAGGCATTCTAGTAGCAAAGTTTCTGCTGCCAGCCTTCTCTCAGATGTTTGATCCTCCCCTTTTTGAAGAAATTCTGCCACTTAATTTATACATTTGGTTTAAGGCTTTCACACTGAAATGCCAATGTCCCTGACGAAGGAAATAACCCCCTTAGCTGTTATAACTAGCTGTTGATTCTTCGGTATGAGGACTCTGTTTACTCTCAAGCTAGTGTAGACAGGGAAGGAGAGCAGAAAGAACATTAGGGCACCAGAATCCAAAAGGAAATGTCCAGGGACCACCACCTAGGAGGGAGGAGGGGCGGGTATACTGAATGGGAAAAGTGGTAACTATGATTGTCACTGCCCTCTTCACTTTCCCTAGGACTGGCCTTTATTATTAACATGCGATTCAGACGTACTGGATAGCTGGAAGCAAAGTGTCTAGAAACAAGTATCAGCAAGATGAAATAGGGCAGATGAGGAAATGCCATGGGGTACAAAACATGCTGTGGGAAAGAATATTTGTCAAAGAATTCCATGGCTCCATAGAGAGTGGTCGGGCCAAGAGGAATGCCAGTCAAAAAACAGAAGAGCCTGGTATGGCACTTCCTGTAGAACTGCCATGCTTTCCTAGTGACATAAACATGACAGGACAGGGAGGGAAATAATTTGTCACAAATGAAGGTACCTTCCTTCTGGTTTCTTCTCTAAACTGTCTGCTGATGATTTTGAGATCCTTCTCAAATTGAATCAGTTTGCAGTCGTATCAAAAGACCAGTTGTAGGCTGAGTTGTTAGGAATTTGTGCTTAGGAAAATTAGAGTTTATTCCAGCACTCCTTAACTTTTTGAAACTGTGGTCTATTAGGATCATGTTACTAATGTTACTTAAATCTGATTTAACTTAAAGAGACACAATGTGGGAGTTGTGGCCAGAATAGATAATGCCTGTGTATGTGTGGAATTAAGCTGAAAACTCTTTCCATTTTTAAATGAATGAATAGGATTATGTGCTCCACAGTTGGTATTACAATCCCTTGTGTGGAATCCATTACAATAGTCAATTTCAACACAAACGTTTTTTTTCCTGTGTATGTCATTTATTTTGTAGAGGAAAAGCTCAGTGTAGAACTTTGCATTATGCGTTTGTAGTATTAGCATTTCCCCAAGTAAATGTCTTGGGAGGCTCTAAAGCCAATATCTTCATAAACATTTGGAGAGCCCACCCACCAATGACCAGACTCTTACTGAAATTGCAAAGTGTGTTCAGTGTTTTAGTGTTAGCTTAGATTTTTTTTAATATGTCTTATTTGTATAGAGAGAGGTCTCTGACCCTTGGTGGAAGTTCTCACATTCTACCTTTCTTTTTTTAAAATAACTTTACAGAGGTAAAATTGACATAAAATATACTGCACAGATTTAAGTGTACAATTTGATAGGTACTGACATATGTCTACAACAATGAAATCATCATGTCAATCATGATAGTGAACTTGTTCATCACATACAGATATTTGCTCACATCCCTTTGTAATTCCTCCCAGCCATTCCTACCTGCATCCCTCACCCCCTGGTAACCACTGATCTGCTTTCAGTAACTTCAGGTTAGTTTGCATTTGCTAGAGCTTTATACAAATGGAATCACAGTGTGTTCTCTTTTATGTCTGGTCTCTTTCACTCAGCATAATCACTTTTGGATTCATCCATATTGTCACGCGTATCATTGATTCGTTCCTTTTTATGGCTGAGTAGTATTCTGTTGTGTAGATATACCATAACTTATTTATTCTTTCATCTGTTTATGGACACTTGTATTATTTCCAGATTTTGGCAACTACAAATAAAGCTGCTCTGAGAACTTGTGTACAAGTCTTTGTATGGACTCATGCTTTTATTTCTTTTGGGTAATACCTAGGAGTGGGATAGCTGAATCATTTGGTACTTGTACATAGTGTTTAGAGATGCTTTATTTGTAATAGCCCAACACTGGAAGTAATCCAAATGTCCATAAACAATTTAAGAAACTGACAAAATTTTCCACAGTAGTCGTCCACTAGCAATGTACGAGAGTTCCAGTTCCTCTAATCCTCGCCAATACTTGGTACAGTCAGTCTTTAATTTCAGTCATTTGAATAGATATGTAATATTTTCTTATTGCAGTTTTAATTCATACTGTTCTAGTGACTAATGATATTGAGCATCTTTTCATGAGCTTATGTACCATTAGTACATCTTCTTTGGTGAAGTGTGCAAATCTTTTGCCTATTTATTTATTTGTAATTGAGCTGTTTATCTTCTTATTTAGTATTTTTGTATATTCTGAATACAAGTTCTTTATCAGCTAATTTTTTTTATAAATATTTCTTCCATTCTGTGACTTATCTTTTCATTCTCTTAAGGGTATTTTTTGAATAGCAGAAGTTTTTAATTTTGATGGATAAATTTATTAATTTGTTCTTTTGCAAGTTGTGTTTTTTGGTGGCATATCTAAGAAATCTTTGCCCAGCTCAAGGTCACAAAGGTTTTCTCCTATGTTTTTTTCTAGAGGTTGTATACTTTTAGGTTTTATGTTTAGGTTTATGATTCGTTTTGAGTTAATATTTGTATATGGTGCAAAATTATATATCTATATTTATTTATTTGCCTATGGATATCCAAATTTTCCAGCATTGTTGAAAAGACTGTTCTTTCTTCACTGAATTGCCTTTGTGCCTCTATCAAAGTATAATTGTCCATACATGTTTGGATTTATTTCTGGACTCTCTATTCCATTCCATTGATCTATTTGTCTATATTTACATCAATATCACACTGTCCTGATTACTGTAGTTTTTAAGCCTTTAAATCAAGTAGTATTAGCCTTTATCTTTTTCAAAGTTATTTTGGCTATTGTAGGTACTTTGTATTTACATATGAATTTTAAAATCTGCTTGTCAATTTCAACCAAAGAAGCTGCTGAGATTTGGACTGGTATTGCATTGAATCTGTTGATCTATTTGGGAGAAAACTGCTCTTAACAATAGTGAGTCATCTGATTCATAAATAATGTCTCTCTCTCTAGAATATCCTATATATTCTGCTGTTGTTGGGTGGAGTGTTCTGTAAATGTCAAATGGGTCACTTTCATTGATAGTTTTGTTTAATTCTTTAATTTCTCTCAGCAATGTTGCTAGTTCTTAGCGTATAGGTCTTTCACATCTGTAGTCAGATTTATCCCTAAGTTTTTCACATTTTTGGTGTTATTATGAATGACTTAAAATTTCAATTGTTGGGCTTCCCTGGTGGCGCAGTGGTTGAGAGTCCACCTGCCGATGCAGGGGACACGGGTTCATGCCCCGGTCCGGGAAGATCCCACATGCCGTGGAGTGGCTGGGCCTGTGAGCCATGGCTGCTGAGCCTGCACGTCTGGAGCCTGTGCTCTGCAACGGGAGAGGCCACAACAGTGAGAGGCCTGGGTACCGCAAAAAAAAAAAAAAAAAAAAAATTTCAATTGCTGATTGTTTCTTGCCAGTATATAGAGGTATAATTAAGTTATTTGTATTGGTTTTTATCTGCAAACTTGTTAAACTCTCATTATTTTAGTAGCTTTTTTTGTAGATTTCCATCAGACTGTCTATACATATATTTCAATAATCTATAACTAAAGGCAATTTTACTTCTTCCTACCCAATCTGGATGTCTTTTACTTCTTTTTTCTTGCATTATTACCTTGCTAGAACCTTCAGTACAATGCTGAGTAGAAATTATAAGAGTAGACATCCTTGTCTTGTTCCTAATCTAGGGGGTCAAGAGAATTTTTTTCAGGAATGGATGTTGGATTTTGCCAAGTGCCTTTTGGACATTTTTTGAGATAATTATTTTCTGCTATTATATATATATATTTTTCAATTTAGGAACTGACTCACCAGAAAGATCTTCCAAAGGGGCAGTGTATGTTAGGAATCATGTTTGGCTGTGATAAGTAGATATCTGAAACATATATAGAGGAATTTTTAATTTTTATGTAATGAAAAGTCTGGAAGTGAGTGGTTTATGGCATTTATTCATCCATGCAAGAAATTCAGATCAAAGTGTTCCATGATTCCCTGGGCCCTTCCCTCAGATCTGCAGATTCAGCCTTTTTGTCTACACACCTGTCATCAGGAAGAAGAAGGAGATGGGGGATTGCTCTTACCATTGATCTCTCCCCCTATACTGTTTCCACATGGACACATCAATCCAGAAAGAGGGATGGAAATGTGGTTTCTTGCTGGTCACACCGTTGTCCCTGGTGAAAGTGGCATTCTGTTAATAAAGGTGGAAGGAAGACTAGACATTAGGTATACAATTAGAGATGTCTGCCAGAGACGCTGCTGGTAATCACTCTTTGTACTTGTCCTTCACATGCATGAAAGCTCCATCAAGAATGGAAGGAAAGGAATTTTAGATGTGGATTTTTAAAAATACATTTGCCAAGTGCAACTATCTAGACTTCCAGTGTTTTCTCACTCTCCATGACTGATCAGCAGTCTATGCACATCACATATATGGACCACTGGTGGCTGTGGGGTGAGAGCCCCTGACCCTATGCAGTGGGTTTTGTAACCTTGGGGATGGGATGAAAAGAGGATGGAGTATGAGGCAGCTGCTTTTGGCACCTCTTTCCTGCAGCTTTATTACAAAGGTGTCTACTTCCTCAGCTCAGATGTTCTCTCTTTCCTGAGACCCTTCTTGATCTCACTCTAGTTGGAATCAATTGCTCCCTTTCCTCAGCTGCCACGGTATTCTTATGATTACTTTTTGAGATGTAATTCACATACCATAAAATTCAACTATTTAATGTGTATAATTCAGTGGGGTTTTTAAAGCATATTTACAGAGTTGTACAATCAGCACACAGTCAACTTTATAGTATTTTTATTTCCTCAATAAAGCCCTGTATCCATTAGCCATCACCCCACATTCACCCTCAGTCCCTCCCAGCCCTAGACAACCACTAATACACTTTCTGTCTCTATAGTTTTGCCTATTTAGACTTTTCATATAAATGGAATTGTTGAATATGGTTCAGAGTATTTGTTAATAATTCTGTATTACATCTGCATTCTGCTCTGCAGTTAGGTTTTGTGGAGCCTATATTTGACCTCCTCTGCAGACTAAGAGTTCCCAGTCTGCCATCTTTGTATCCATAGTAGTGCCTAGTAATGTGCCTGCTACCTCAGTAAATATTAAATTGAAGGAAAAGGGAATTCTCTTCCTTTTTATAAACAAACACAATAAGGTAGGCTACAATGTAATGTCTGCAAATATGAAAACAAAATGATTCCTGTCTGTAGTGAATACTGCAGTAGCAATTAGATTTTTGTAAAGACTTTGCATGTAATTGGCCTCAAACAAAAGTATGTAGTGGTTAAAGTTTATCTTAGGAGTCAACTCTCTGCTTTCTTTCTCTTCCTCATTTGAATCTTCTAACTCCCGACTCGCGGTTGTCTCGTACACCTGCCCTAATATCTGACCCAGCACAGCTACTACCATCCTCTTCCCTCCTGCCTCCCCACTGCCTTCAAAACTCATCAGAAGTTTTGGTCCACTGGGATTCAGGCACCTGGGTTCACTCCTACTTCTGCCTCTAATGCCAGCTTCAAATATTGGGAAAATCATTCCATTTTCCCAGTCCTCATTTTCTTGCCTGAAAAATGTGGAAATGACGTTCAGTAAAGGCACCTTTAACTCTAAAAATCTATGTTCCTCTGTAGCAACTCCGAATAAAAAAATGAGCCAAAATAAGATTTGTCGCTTATGCTCTTTATTCATGACATCAAAATAAAAGACACTTCTGGGGAAAGATGGATTAGGTGGAAGGTGTGTGTTTCTATTGGACAGTTATTTTCAAGAGATACTTTGATCATGGAAACATTTTTCAAATTAACTTAAATGCATTGATTATAATATATCCTCTAGGACACAGGTAGGTACTGTGTTTAGAGATACAATTGGTTTAAAGGAGTCTTTAGTCTGCCCACTCTTACTTTCACCTTTCTGCCATACTCTAGGTGTAAATCCAAAGGGAAATGTATATGGCAGAAGAGAAAACTATTGAGTACAGTTAGTAGCTCTCAGTATTAAAGGCAAATATTTACAAGTGAAAGAGGAATGAGATCCATGTCACTGGTAATGGGATTTAAATGGATTTAGGAGTTAAGGCTGAAATAGGAGCCTAATTAGAGAAGATTCGAGGGTCATCGGGTCAGTCCTCACCTGTCCATCAGGCAGACAGGCTGTCCACAGCTTTCAATTCATAGTTGTGGCATGTTCTTCTCATCAGTGTCTCTTGCCCCCCAGTTCTTGAGGGAGAAGATGCCTTGACTGCTCTTTGCAACTTGATGTGTCTGCAGCGGTGTACCAAGTATGGTCCACATATTCAGCTTACATCTGGTCTCTGTAAAAGATTACTGAAAACTCAGAATGTGATATTAATGATTTTCTTAAAGAGAGATGTGAAAAAGAATCATATTGGATAGATTGTCTTTGCTAGCATTTTCCTGATTTTAATTGCCCTTTTAAAAATAAGAATAGTATAGGGAATAAAATGACAGTTTCCATGGATGAGAAAGCCATACTTAGGATAGTTCTTTTGTGCTTGTCCTTGAAATCTAAGCTATTGAACATTTGCTACAGGAGACCTCTGTTCCCTTTCTCGTTTCCAGCTGACTTTGGAATTTTCTATATGACAAATTCATATCTTTAACCCACCTTGGGTTCTCACGTGGAGTTTGTTAGTCATAAAACTCAGCACCCAGAGTAGGTGGCATTTGAGGCTAAAAGAGGAAAGATGAAGCTAGGGTAGGAATCTAGCTCAGTCAGTTTCCTAGAGGCAGGCTCTGTATTTGTCACCACATATGCCATGGTTAGTGTTACTGCAATTTGGAGAGTTGGGACATCAGAGAACGCAGAGTTTTCTAGCTTGCTCTCTTCTCCTCTGTTGTCTCTCTTTGCTCCCACTGGTCTTGTGGGTGCTTGGTGAGAGCTGCTGCTGAATGTGGAGAGTCCCAAGCTGCGGGATAGCGCATGGAACAGAGATGGCACTTGTGTGACGGTCTAATGTCATGTGGAGATTCTGCAGCACGGCAGGAGAATTTTGTGTTCTTTCCTTTGAGAATCCGTACCAATAATATTTTCCATTACTTAGATCATTATTTGACTTTAGGCTTCAATGCTTCAAGTTGATTCCTTTGACTCTAGCTTTAATTAAGAAAAAAAATCATTAGGAAAGCAGGTTGTCCCTTCCAATTTGTAATTAACTTACAGACTAATTTGTTTTCTGCTATCTATTTACGTTTTGCTTCAGACTTTAGCCAAATGTTATTATTTCAAGGTTTTCGTAGAAATAATCTAGATTTTAAAATTACCATGATAGGATTTTTTTCCATCTATTACAGTTGACTGGACTTCTTGGTGTTTATTTCATAAAACACAAAGTTCATATCATCAGGAATCAAGCATGAGAGTATTCGTATGATTATTCAGGAATCTCAAAGCATTTTGAAGCAGATCTCCTTTGATTTTTACATATAGAAATTCACTTAATATCCTTTTTTGTAATCAACAAAACAAGAGTAACAAAAAACAATCAATTGGTATCCAAGCATAAGCAATTCTGATTCCTAATCTTCTGGGACCCAGGTTTAGCTTATCATGCATTTCTTTACCCATTTTAGTAAAGGCCATCTTGATATTGGAGGAAAGGTTCTAGACCTGTTTACTCTGTCTTACCTTTCTTTCTGGTTGATTCAGGTGGGTACAGTGGAAATCTTTTGGGGTTACTCAGGGGCTAAGAGCCAACACAACTACAACTAAAAACCACAGTTTAATCTGCATTCTGTGTAGTGACTGTGCATATGAAGGAAGCATTTTAGGGGAGAGAAAGATGTGTAGTAAAAGAAGGTGAAAAGGAAGATAAGGAGTGAGAAAATGAAAGCAGACAGAAAAAAAGGGAAGAGCAAACTGAGACCTTCCCATGGAACACCCCCCAAAACCTTCCTCTCCTGGCCACCCGCTGTTTGTAGATAGGAAACCCCAGGTAGCTGTCATCCAATCCAGTGTCCTGGAAACCCAGAGATTTTCCAAGTTTCAAATAGTGGAACTGATTTTTCTGTCAAATGAAATTATGTGTAGATGCCTAAGATATAAAGACAAAGTAGTGTTTTATTAATATAGATATACCTTATAAGTTAACATTTATAACATTTTCTTAGTGTAAAATTCATGGGTGAGACCAACAGGAGTATTTTAAATAAACACAAAAATTTGAAATTTGAGGATATGAATGATACTTCTTTTCATCAACCATCATATCCAATTTCTGTGTTTTCTTTTCTTTCTTTTTTTTTTTTTTTTTTTTGTGGTACGCAGGCCTCTTACTGCTGTGGCCTCTCCCGTTGAGGAGCACAGGCTCCGGACGTGCAGGCCCAGCGGCCATGGCTCATGGGCCCAGCCGCTCCGCGGCATGTGGGATCCTCCCGGACCGGGGCATGAACCCGCGTCCCCTGCATCGGCAGGCAGACTCTCAACCACTGCGCCACCAGGGAAGCCCTCTGTGTTTTCTTTTAGATGCACACTATCAGAAAACTCTGGTTTCATATTAAAGAGATCTAGTATCTGATTTTTAAAACTTCTCAAAATATACAAACAGAATTTTAAATAGTTTTAGTATCTTGATGCAGGATAAATTGGGAATTTGATGTCTGAAGGCTGATCACTAACAGTATGTTGCAAGCATAGATGCCATCAGTACATAAGACAAGTTAGACCAAGCACGGTCAAATTTACATATTTACAATGGGTGCCAGCACTCTCTGTAAGATGGGGGTGTCCTGGCTACCATAAAACAGTGTGATACAGCGTCCAGTACATGCCCTACACAATTAGAACTGGGCCTTCTGCGGCATTTAGTTGAACCTTGCATACTCTAGTTATGTTATTTTGCTGCCTTATACATGTATAGCTAAATTTTAAGAAATAACAGTACAGAGCTATGGCCTTTTGAATGAATGACCCATCTGCAATATCAAACATGCATAGAAATGGCTGGAGGCACTGAACCCTGAGATTAGCACATGTTGACTTAACCTGGCAGCAGAAGTCAACATGTTGTAGGGCAGTGTGTTCATATGTTACAGGCAGATTTTGCTACTCATTATAATTAAATACGTAATTGTATCAAGTATTATGAGGTTGCTAAGCATCTCCTTGGAGCTCTAGTGTCAAAATCTCTAGCTCATCTGGCCTGATACCCCTCACCAAATTACCTGGATGCTAAAGAATTATTCTAGTAATAGGACATAAACGTGTATTTCCTGAAATTTTGGTCACTTCATTTTGTTGTAGTGTCCTCATCAGGTGACCTACCTGATAGTTTCTTTCTTATAACAAATTTATGTCTTTCATTAGAATATTCCCAGCTAATTCTCAGAATAAAGTCCTGACACCTTAGTTTGGTTTTCAAAGTGTCTCTCTCTTTCCAAAGCTATTGCTCCAAACACTGCACCCAAACAGATCTTCTCATTTCCATTTGTTTTTCTTTCTGCTGCTTGCTTTTGCTTTCTCTTCATCTAAAATGCCTTTCATTTATATCTCTTCATGTCGAAATCTTTTTGATAAAAACCTTAGAAGTGATTATCACTTTTGGTCCAGCAATATATATATTACATACGTATATCCTATACTATATATACATATATATATATACACAACATATATAAATATATATACACAACATATATAAATATATATACACAATATAGACTTACACACAGTATATAAATCACACAAAAGAATATTTAATGGCATAGAAAGATTTTTTTCTCATTAAGTGGGAAGGCAAATTGAAAAATATTATGATTCTCTTTTTTTTTTTCCTTAAGAGAGAGGTTTATTTTGCTTATTGGTATTTTATGTTTGGTCAGTAGACCTGTTTTACTTTTGTAAAAAGTAAAATTAATAAAACTTACCTCTAAAGCATAGGATACCTTATCCCATCCTTAAATGAAATTCTGGAACATCTGAAATCCAAACTCTTCCAAGTTGTTCTCACAATTACTCATATATCCAGGTATTTTAAAGAAGATTTAACCAACCTGAGTGGCACTAATGTTGAGGATAACGCTGATGTGCAACACAGCATATTTCTGATCCGTTTCTATCTGCCCACTGAGCTTTCCTTTGGAAATCATCAGACTAATTATCCACTCATGTTTGCAATGATACCCCTTATTTTCATGGGTTGGGTCACACCAGTGATATTCACTAACAAAAGAGGAATTGAGATTTACTATTTCCTGAAGACCTGGGTGACATTTTTTCGAATATTCTCCTCAACAGAAAAAGGGCATCTAAGTCGGCTGTGTCATGGTTGTGAATAACATGTGCACAAAGAAACTTGACTATTGTTTCCAGTGAAGGTATTATGTAAAGGGAATACCTTTCAGACTACTCTTGTCGCCCTGGAGTCCTGAGATCTTGCTTTGTGGTTTGTTTGTGCATGCATATACGCTCCTCCTGAAACAAAGAGGATATATTTGGTAGTCACTGATAATTTTTTTAAAAAGTGGATTAGGCAATTTTCCTTGAAACTTCTTTGCTAATTTAGCATGAAGTAGAATTATATAGTAGAAATGAAGGAATTTATCTGGAGGTATCAAAATAAGAAGGGGAATTGTTTGGTTACACAGAGGACTGTAAGAGGGCTGAGGAACGGATTGAAGAAAATTATCAAGCATGCATGTTGTTTTTAAGTGATACTTGAGACTGAGATGTGAAACAGCTGTGTTGTTGGGGTTTTTTTCTTGTGCCAACTTTCCTTATTTGATTGATTTTTCTCTCTGACAGCCCATTGTGCTGATAAATGTGTCCATGGTCGCTGCATTGCTCCAAACACCTGTCAGTGTGAGCCTGGCTGGGGTGGGACCAACTGCTCCAGTGGTAAGTTTCCACCTGCTGTTGTCTGTCTCCGGATGTTTTTGCTGTATGGGCCTCTTGTCTGCAGATTACATGAGCCACAGGTTTCCCTCTTCATCCCAATGCAAAATGTGGTGTAGATTCCCAGTCCAACTCACGAATACTGTTTCTTTTAAATCTCTACATGTATTATACACAGAACTGTTATGAATAGAGTATAAAGAAAGGTACTTGGAAAGAAGATTTCAATCATCTGATTCTGGTACTTCTGTGAATATCAATGCATTTTTCAGGGTACGGTCCAGAAGTTAGATTCCTTAACTCAGTAAGGCAGTTGTGGTAACACAGCTACTGTATTCCTGCGTCTGTTTTTACTTGTTCGTTTATCTAATGTATTTTCTTGGTGATGAAAACTTACCACTTGTTGGTTCTAAGGCAGAAGTAAAATTGATATTTTCAATGCTTAACATATTTATCTTTGAATTCTGAGGTGCAAATAATAAGTACTTGCTCAGATTACTGGGGAGAATTATTGGTAATAAACGAAAATTCATGAACATTTAGGTATTAAATCAATTCATAATATAGTATATAATTTTTGTCCATTATGTTAGAATTATAATTGTAAAATGATGGTGTTTTGGACTATAAGCAGATTGCACTTAAAATCCTATATTCATTATTATGAGGATTAAATGATGGAATGTCATGTAATACAGTTGCTTTTCTAAATTTCACAGTTAAAACTTAGGTTTTCTGGCTAACTCCTTGCTGTGCGTGTAATTGTGCACTCTTCCTGTTCCTTTATACTTCGTTTTGCCTTGAAAAATGTGAGAAGGAATTGAAGTGCAACTAAATTGTAATGCATGAAACGTTTACATTTAGAGAAAGGGAAAAATAGTTTTAAAAATTAGCAGACTCTCATGACAACACAACTTTGTCCTCCTTGCTACCAAAGAATTTTCTGAAACTAGTCCAAAAGAACTTTAAGCTATGTAGATAAGCTGGTTTTAAGAATTTTTACTTGCTTTCATTTGGAATTGGGGAGATTACTCTTTATCTTGTTAGAACTACTTGTTTTAGACTTGTGATCTCTTGACTGCCTCTAAAACAGCATCTTCAGGGGAGGTCCTTATGCTGTCTGTGCATAGAACATTCCATGTGAAAGAGCCTTTTTGTCGTGTCCTAAACAGGGGTGTGTGTGTGTGTGTGTGTGTGTGTGTGTGCGCGTGCGTGCGTCTTTCTGCCCCGACAGGCTTCCCATTCCAATGGGTAACTGTCCTGCTGCGTTTTGTTAGCCTTCTGTTAGAGATCAGGAGGGGAGAGGGCACTTTGTTCACATGCTGTTGAGGCAAAATGTTTGGGATGTGGGATCTGGCTCATGTCCATTTTTCTGGCCAACTGACCTCAAATGCATTGTTGCTTTCATTGACTTTTCCAACTTAAAGATCAGTTGTGCCTACACATTTGGAAGAAAAATAACATTATTATAGAAGCCATTGGGAAAGAGAAGAGTGGCTATATTCTTCATTTGAGAAATGAGATTTGTTACTAATTTCAGGGTGAGAATACTGTGGAATAACTTTAGTTGCAGTCATACTTTGTCCCCTAAGAACTGAAGCTTACCTCGAACTAAGAGATCAGACTAAAGAGTGTGTAAACAAAACAAAAGGTCTACATGGGTTTCAGACTCTCTAGAACTGATTTAGGCCTTCTAGAAAACAAGCTGTTGCTTTATTTCGGAGTTGACTGACTTTTGAATGAAGCCTCTAGAATTCTGACAACACATGTTCTTTCAATCCTGGATGATGATATTGAGGTGACTTTTAGTTTATTCTCCACAGCTTATGTTTTGGCTTTATCATGAACAGAAGCATAAATAAATGTGGACAGATATCTGAAGGCTTTAAAGATGTTCTTAGAATACATTTCTGACACCTTTTTTAAGCACCTAAGAAAATGCTATTCTGAGCCAGAGCACTGAATTTTGTTACCTGGGTTTTATCTATAGCTGTTACCCTAATATCACTCATTAGGAAGTGTGTAATTTAGTTACTCTTGGCCAGATAATTCTTGAAGCAAATGCACACTCTAGTAATCTACTAAGTAGCAGAGTTAAAATGGCCTAATTCCCAAGGATTTTTATCTCTCTGCCCCCTCCTCTCTGGTTATTGTTAGGCATATATTTGATAATATATGTTAGATCCAGAAAATGATTGCTTTTTTAATGACACTAGTTCCTTGTATTAGTCAGGGTCCAATCAAGAGACAGAAACTGCAATAATTTTTTTGAGTAAACCTTTCATTTTGGAACAATTTTAGAAGAGTTACAAAGAGAGTTGACAGTTTCCATACACTTGCATCCAGTTTTTCCCTTAACATATTAAGTTACCATTAGCTTGGCAAAACTAATTGCCAAAAGAAATTGACATGAATACACTACCAGTTAGTTCCTTACTAGTATATTACTATTAAACAAACTCTAGACTTTATTTGGATTTTATTATTTTTTCCATTAATGTCCTCTTTCTGTTCCAGGATCTAGTCCTGAGCACTGCACTGCATTTTCATCTCCGCAGTCCCCTCTGGTCTGTGACAATTGCTCAGTCTTCGTTTTTCATAACCTTGACAACCTTGACGAGGACTGGCCAGATATCCCGCAGAATGTCCCCCAGTCTGTGTTTTCCTCATGACTAGACTAGGCGTCCAGGTTATGAAAATACCACAGAGTTGAAGTGCCTGTCTCATTATATCGTATCAGAGGTATGATGATATTCACATGACAGCACTGATGGTGTCATCACTTGGTTAACCTTCATCATTTGGTGATGTGTAGTGTTTGCCAGGTTTCTCCACATAAAGTTACTATTTTTCCTTTTTCTTTTTCTCTGAGAATACGTCACTAAGTCTAGCCTACCCTCAAGGATGAAGGGTAGAGATTAAGCTCCATGGTTTTGAGGGGGAGAATATCTACATATGTTATCTGGACATATTCTATAAGGAAGATTTATTTATTCTCTCCCATTTAATCAATCATTTATTCATATCAGTGTGGACTTACATATATTTACATGAGAAGTCAATATTATATTGTTTATTTTGTTGCTTAAATTGTTCCAGCTTTGGCAACTGGGAGTTCTTTTAGGTGGCTTCTGTGTCCTTTTCATACGCCATTGTCCTTTTGTTTGGTCGTTTTGTTTTGTTTGGTCTTTTGAGCAGTTCCTTACTTTCTGCTACTGTAGGATACTCCAAGCTCACTTTGTGTTTTTCAGTCCTTTCAGTGCTTCAGTCCTAGAATGAGCCATTGGAGAATGGTATTTAGAAACCAAGATCTGGGTGCTGGTGTGCTCGCTGCTCCTGGAACGCATAGTAACTTGAGCAGGGAAAGTTTATTAAAAAGAATCATTAGCTATAACACGAATTTGGTGTAGAGATTGGCTAGTAGAAAGTAGATAACACTCAAAAGAATACAGGAATGGCAGAAATAAGGAGCATCCACTACTCCTAGGGCTGAGATAGAATACCCAAAGAGGAAGCCCCACTAACGGTGTGATGCAGACCTTGTTAGAGCACAGCCACAGCTCACTGAATGGCAGAGAGACTGCCATGGTACACCCCTAGTGAAACTTGCTGGAAATCTGCTTTCTGGAACCTGCTAGAAATCTGTTCTATAGGATGCTTGAGAAAGCTGTTCTGGAGAATTGTCTTACCAGAAGGACTCTGCTACAAAAAAGCCCAAGGGGGAATGCCAGGGCAAGTTGCTGGCTGATGGGTGCTGCTAGCCACAGTGCACTGTAGGAGCTGGATGCTGAAGAAGCTGCCTGTGCTGGAGAAGCCACTCCCACTGTGCTGATAGGGCAGGGGCTGGGTGCTGGAAGAGCCATGGGCACTTCTGGAGTCAGTTGAGCTGGCACACTAGAACCATGATGGGCAACACCTTCCTCCTACAGTGTCTCTCCGGCACCCTACAGAAAATGCTTAACAGTCAGCCAGCTGGCAAAGGAAGAGTACTTAAAGGGCCCACATCCATTTTTGTAGATAAAAATGAAGGATAAATTTAGCCCTGAGAGACAATAAAGTGATAACTGGTCCAGTCCACTCCTTTGTTTACTCAGCTCTTCTGTGCACCTTTCTACACACATTTGAATTCTTGTACATCAACAAAACGACTCTGCCTTTCCATCTAATAAAATACAGCCTGACATCTTACAAGTTAAGATGTTCTCACTCTTTTCCCAAAATTAGGAGATGCAAGTCCCCAAAGTCCTGGTATCCATAGCTGGTTATATTAATTTTTCCTGAAATTCAGATGAAGTACCACAGAATATTTTGCTACCTAGATACTAAAGTTATCTTCCAACAACTTTTATTTTATATAAAATTAAATAAAAATGCAAAGAGCAGAAAAAAAGAAAATAGCTTCTACAAATAAACACATAGATGTAGAAAGCAAAGAGAAATGTTAAAAACTACTACAGGCCTCTTTTCTGTAATTAATCACATGCTGTACTTGTACGTATGGCCTCCTTCTTCCCCATTTCATATTTCTCCCTCTCAGCCCAAACCTCAGCTACTTAGGGTTCTTCATCTGGAGGAGTGACTCAAACCTCCATTCCTGAAGGATCTGAATTCTCAGTTGTCCTGCCTTTTATTGGTTGTTGACACTTTCCATTAGCCTTTACTGCCAGACGTGGAAGTACCAAGAGGTGCCCCAAAGAATCCCTTGGGTTCCAGACGTAGTTCAGCTTTCTCTCGTTATGCAGCAGCAGCCCAGTTTCCCTGGGCTCATCAGGACCAATCATTCCAGGCAGAAGAGTAACTCGTTTTCATAGCTATCTCTCTGTATATTTTTTCCTTCCCAATATACATGGGAAATTAAGAGTCTGACAGCACCTTCACAAGCACAAATTTTAAAAGCCTTCCCTTGGAGGTTTAGTATGACTGTTTACCTTGTCAGTGGATGGACGGATTCCTATATATGGTATACAGTCAGTGTTCCTGGGTCTCAATGTATTTTCTGTATGAAAAACCAGATGTGTCAGAGAACTGAACATGGTTTGTTTGCTTGAAGTGAAGTCATGATTTATTTGACGACTTGGGCATATTACCTCTTTTTAGGTTTCATTAAATGATTTTTTTTTAAAAAAGCATGCATGTATTTTACTTCTATTGGCATCCTAAAGAATACCCTAGCCTATGTGACATTATCTTAGCTCTAGTTCTCTCTTTCCTCCTCCTTCCTGTTCTCTCTCTGTTCCTCCTCCATCAGTATCTCTTATCTGTTCATCAGTCCTGTATTTCTCTTCCTCCCTTACTGGATGATAACTCCTGGAGGGCAGAGGCTGTGCATTGTTAATGTCTTTGTTAATGCCTGGAGGCCTGTGCATTCTTAATGCCAGGCCTCCACTGTGCCTGGCATGTGATTGGAGAGCAGTAAATGCTTGTTTCATTTAATGAGATTGAATGTATGATTCTGAGAAGGTCATTCTTGCGTTCATAGTTTGAACTTTCATTGAATACTGTGTGCAAGGAACTGTGCTGGATGCTGCAGATAAAGAAACCAATGAGGAATAGTTGTTGGTTCCCACAGAGCTCGCAGCCTGGAGAAAAGTAGACAGATGTGTAAATGTCTCGTCCTGAGAAAGAGAACAGCCTCAGGAGAAGAGGTGGATTGAGGAAGCTAGAAATGGTGGTGGGTAAAGTAGTGAGAGGTTTTCTGGCTGGACTAGAAAGAAGGGCCTAATGTTGTGCTGGGACAGAAAGCAGACTGCTGTGGGGTGAGGGGTGATGCAAAGATGCTAAAGCATAGACTCCTCTTCCAGAAACTTAACTGGGAAGTCAACAAGGAAGGGTAAAGAGCTAGGGAGTTAGTAAAAGACAAATGTAGGCTCAAGAGAAAGTTTGGTGTTTGTTTGCTTTTTTCTTCTTTTGCGGTACGCGGGCCTCTCACTGTTGTGGCCTCTCCCGTTGCGGAGCACAGGCTCCGGACGCGCAGGCTCAGCGGCCATGGCTCACGGGCCCAGCCGCTCCGTGGCATGTTGGATCTTCCCGGACCGGGGCACGAACCCATGTCCCCTGCATCTGCAGGCGGACACTCAACCACTGCGCCACCTGGGAAGCCCTGTTTGTTTGCTTTTGATTGTGTTTTAAGGTGAAAGAGGCTGAGAGGATGGTGAAAGAAAAGACAGAGTCTGGAGAGTGAATTGAGAGTTCATTTAATCGAGGGAACACAGCTCCTGAGAAGACGGATGGGATCCTGACACTGATGGAAGGATTAGTGTGAAGTACTTCCCATTCCCAACAAAACGAGGGAGGAAAGAGTGGCAGGCAGGATGTCGATAGGTTTCTGGGCTCAGGAGCTCACGGGCAGTGGGGAGGAGCATCTGAGTGAGTTCATATTTGATGACCTTTCTTCTCTTGGTAAACTGGGGAAGAGATAATCTGCTGATATCAAGGGAAGCAGAAGTTGGGTACGTTGATAATGATGATGACAGCAATAGTTCTTCTCTATTGAGAGCTTAGTATGTGCCAAGCATCTTTGTAAGGGCTTTACAGCTTTACAGGAACTAACTCATTTAATGCTCAACAGATGAGATGGTTACAATTCTTGTTCCTATTTTACAGATGAGAAAATAGAGGCACAGAAAAATTAAGTGTCTTGCCTAAGTTTATACTTCTGGTAAATAGTGGAACCAGACTCGCATCTCTTTCACAGCCAGTAATATAAATAAGGATCTGGTGCCTCCTGGAGCTGGAAAGGAGATTTGGTGAAAGTGATAAGGGTCAGTGAATGAGAGCAGGAGGCAGGACTGATACCACCAGACAAAAGAGCAAGACAAAAGTTCCTGAGAGGTGTCGAGGGCACACTAACATGTCATTTAAAATGACACCAATTTGGTTGAATGCGTTTGTAATTTCCTCATTTGTAACATTAAGAATGTTGGGCAAGATTGTATTTACGATCCCTTTCAAACCTATGATTCTATGTGTGATTTACTCTCATAAATATGTGTCTGCAATCCCCGAGATCTTTCTTTGTTTTGGAAACCCTTTAAACCTTTTGTATGAGTAGCAATAATACATTTGTTCTCTCAACCCATATAATTCTATTTATGATTTTCTAAAGGTCTATAGAGAAATTTATTTCTCCTCTGGCTATAGGGCACATCCAAAAACACATGGAGAGTCCTAAATCAGCCAGCAGTCAGCAAATAGTTTTCAAATGCTTGTTCCCTAGGCTTTTGACATTAGTGCCAATTAGAAACAAAAAATGGAAATTAATTTTGGTCTAGAAAATCCAAACTGGGGTTTATTTAGTCACCAATAGCATTTCTGGTTAAATGTACTTGGAAGTAGTGAAAACATGCCTAGGAGGCCGGACTAGCTCAAACATTTTCAGGTACAACATTAAGAGTACTGATAACCTTTTAGATAAAGCAAGCACGCTGTGCTGCTCGGAATAAGTAATAAGAATTTGCCTGCAGGATATTCGAATGGGGGAATCCATTTGAAGGGTATTACAAGCCAGAAATTGTAGGGCACAAAAAGCTGACTTGTTCACCAGCAAGTCTGCTGTAAAGGTCTATTGACTGGAT
Organism: Pseudorca crassidens; assembly: GCF_039906515.1. NCBI lineage: Eukaryota > Metazoa > Chordata > Mammalia > Artiodactyla > Delphinidae > Pseudorca > Pseudorca crassidens. The sequence continues at coordinate 105,359,309 of NC_090298.1, forward strand.
ACAATAGAGGATCGATGTTGTCTGGGGAGAGAAGTCACCAGAGCCCAGTCCTCAAGGCAAGTCGTTAACATACCCATCACCCTGTCAGAATTACTTTCGAAATCAGGTTGATGGAGCAGCAGAATAAGAGTGGATCATTTGGGTTCACTGGCATGAGGGCTGGACATTGATGACAGGTGGGAAGGACTGAGCTTGGGATGAATGGTTCATCAGAACTGCCCAAAAGCAATTTCACTGATGGACTGCCCGAGTATCTTGATAGAGGTCGCACACAGAAACTGCTGATTTTGCCTTTGTGAAGGAGTCTGAAACCTGGGCTTTTGTTGGTTACTCTCTGGAGGGGCAGACAATCTCTTCCACCTCCACCCACCCAACTCCCTGTTGGAACTGAATGACAGTAGACTTAGTGCCTCTCCATTCTGTGCTGTCTCTTTGCCTCACTTTCCTTGGCTTAAAATAAGCTTCAAAGTATCTATGTCATATGCTTGTGAGAATTAAATGACACAATGGCATGATAATGGCTCAGTAAATGGTACTTACTTACAATTCCTTGTGTGACAACTGTGCCTTCCACCAGACTTCACATCAGACTGGTCTGTGGACTGGAGAATGGATGGAGGGGCTCTTGGAGGACATCTCGTTTCGCCCAGCAGGCCACACCCTTCTTGAGCAGGAGCCTCTCGTTGTCCAGAGTTGCTTGCCAGGAGGCTCCCCAGACAGAGCCCTGGTGCAGTTTTTTGCATTATCTCCAACCTCTGACCATTAATGTCCTTACCAGATGAATTCACGTCTGGTTCGTATTGCTCGGGGCACGGTGAGAACACTATAGATGTTTATGTTACTTGCGCTAGTTGGTTCACATGCTGTAAAGACAAGGCTGGGCTGTCATTGTATTTAACTCCACTCCACACACATCATTTATTGATATGTTTTCCTTGTTTTTTTTTTAACTTTGTGTAATCTCCCTCTACATCTGTTTATCAGAAAATCTTGGTTCAACCTGAAAATATAAGATAATCTAACCTTTTCCTACTCTCTACTCCTGCCACTCAAATCCAACCCACCATCCTCTCTTAACTGGTGATCACAATAGTCTCCCTACTGTTGCATCCACTTTAGCCCCACTCCAGTCAGTTCTCTGTATTGAGACCAGAGTGATCTTGTAAAACTGCACTTCAGAGCATGCTGCTCCCCTTCCCCAAACTCCCCAGTATTTCCCATTATGGTTAGAATAAACGCCAGAGCCCTGACGTGACCCACCAAGCCCTGTTTGATCTGTCCCTCCCTACCTTCCCGGCCCCTTCTCATCCCACGGCTCACTCAGGGTACCACACTGCTCAGCCTCTGCCTACCTTTCTTGGAACACAGTAGCTTCATTTCTGCCTCTGCACTTGATATTTCCTCCGCCTAGAATACTCTCCTCCCTGGAACTTTATGTGGCTGGCTTCTAATTTAGGTCAACGAACTTTCAATCTGTGTGTCACCACCAGGAGAGGCTTTCCCTGACTACATAAAGAATATTCTCCCATAACTATCTATTACGTCATCTTTTTAACACGTTTTTATGGCACTATTTGAAAATACTTCATTTGTTTTTTTGTTTGTTTGGTTGGTTTGGTTTTTTTGCTCTGTATTCCCCTCCAGGATAGAAGGCCCATAGAAATGTGAATTTTGTCTGTTTTATTCACTGCTGCCTAGCTAATTTATTCACCTAATGTCTAGCACAGTGCTGGGCACCCAGTGATTCTCAATAAATACTTGTGGAAGGAAGGAATGAAGGCATAAACGTTCCGGGAGCAGTAATGGATATAAACATGAGATATGAGAGATGAAAGACCCCGCCTCTTCTTTCAAATGCTTGCAGTTTAATAGAGGGATTGGAAGTCCATCTACAAATATATAGGCAAAGCATCTGGAGAAGTCAAGGAGGACGTGGTCAAAGGTCTTCTAGAGAAAGGGCATGGCCTGAAGTCCTTCCTTCAGTGGCCTTAAGGGAGCTCAGGCTCCACTTTGGCTGTGTGCAATGCAGGCTCATTCATCCTTGGTGAATTCCCATAAACTAACAGCTGCAGTGAGATTGTAGAAGCCAGGCAAGATGAACTAGGTGTCAGTTCCATAAACTTTGAAGAAGTTGTGTAGTAAGACAGCTCCTCACCCTCAAAAGAGGAAAGGTTTTACCTTACCTGTAAAATCAGGGAGACTAATACCTGATTTTAGTAAAGCCATGTACATTTCCTCTCATAAGGTTATGCTGTTAATTGGCTAAAATTAAGTGCTCTGGTTTAATATATAGTCCGGTATCTTTCATGACTATATCAAATTTCTTATTGTTTGTGATTGTGTCAAAGAATGTTTTTTAAATACTTGAAAACTTCCTCAGGGCAGATAAGAAAAAAACCTGTTTTTTCCTTCTTTGGTCAAAATATCTTCTAATTCATTGACAACCAAGTTGACTTTAAAAAGTTTGAATATTTGTACATATATGTTAGAGCAAAGTAATCATGTTTGACATGTGTAAATTAATAAAGTGTAGAAAGTAATAAAACAGTAACATTTATACTACTTATAAAGACTGTTTCAATAGGGTAAGTAGTAGAGGTTATAAGTGCCCTGCCTCTGGGCCATAAATGGTGTCTTAAAATTCTGTGAAAACCTAATGGTTTTACTACTCACTACTCTTGCACAAAGTGAGTGGAAGTAACTTCCAAAGAAAGTTTAAATTTTAATGGAATTGATTTGAACTTGATATTAGTATATAGCCGTGAATTTTTGTTCATGTATTAAAGAAAAGCCCCTTTATTCTTACAAATAAAAATAGCCTCATGTTGTAAAATTAGTATTACACAAACCAGATTTATCCATGTTGTAAATTAGTTCTTAGAATATTAGACTGCATCAGAGTTAAACAGTTCTTTAAGACACCATAAGCAAAGTTAAAAGAGAAAGAAGAGAATGGAGAAAGATTTCTGCAACGTATAAAACAAATGATTAGGGCTTCCCTGGTGGCGCAGTGGTTGAGAGTCCGCCTGCCGACGCACGGGACACGGGTTTGTGCCCCGGTCCGGGAAGATCCCACATGCCGCGGAGCGGCTGGGCCCGTGAGCCATGGCCGCTGAGCCTGCGCGTCCGGAGCCTGTGCACCGCAACGGGAGAGGCCACAGCAGTGAGAGGCCCGCGTACCGCCAAAATAACAAAAAAACAAACAAACAAAAACAAATGATTAGTATATAGGATATGTTAAGAACTCCCACAAATCAATAAGGAAAAAAACCCCCTCAACTTTAGATTAGGCAAAGGATACAATAAAGTAATTCAAGGCAAGGAAACCTGATTGGCTAATAAGCATATGAGAATATTTATCTTTGTAATAACTGAGGAAGTGCATAATGAAGGAACATGATGTCATTTTTCACCATCTGATTGGCAAACGTCTAGAAGTCTGACAATATCAAGTGTTAATGAAGATGTGAAAGGAAGCTTGCACACACTGCTCTCAGGAGGGTAAGTTGGCAGAGTAACTTTGGAGAGCAGTTTGGCTGCCTCTAGAATAATATGTTGATTTGTGTACACCATAGGATTAGGTAATTTTATTTTGACTTCTTTATCATCTGTCTGTATACCTTGGAGAAACCTTTGCATACATGTATAGGGGATATAGTCTTTGCATCTTTGTAACAGTGAAAATTTGGAGACAAGTAAAAATGGCCTTGAATATGAGAAAAGATAGATTTATTGGAGGTTGTTAATACAGTGTAATGCTGTGTAGCCATTCATTCCTATAAATTTCTAGGTAGTAATACACTGCATTAAAAGATGTGTCAACATTAGTGGATCTCAATATCGTAATATTGGGTGAAAACAAGATACACAGTGATATAAACATTTTAATAGAAAACTAATAAATTCATAAAAGTTATGCAATATATTAATAATATATTAATTCATGCAATATATAATTTTTGGACACACAAGCAGACTAGAATGATACACATTAAAATCATGACAGCGGGGACTTCCCTGGTGCCACAGTGGTTAAGAATCCGCCTGCCAATGCAGGGGACACGGGTTTGAGCCCTAGTCCGGGAAGATCACACATGCCGCGGGACAGCTAAGCCCGTGTGCCACAACTACTGAGCCTGAGCTCTAGAGCCCGCGAGCCACAACTACTAAAGCTCACGTGCCTAGAGCCAGTGCTCTGCAACAAAGAGAAGCCACTGCAATGAGAAGCCCACACACTACAACAAAGGGTAGCCCCCGCTCACCGCAACTACAGAAAGCCCACGCGCAGCAACAAAGACCCAGCACAGCCCAAAATAAATAAATAAATTTATTTATTTTTTAAAAAAATCATGACAGTGGTTCCCATTGAGGAAGGAGTAGGGAAAGAACTGAAAACAAGGTACAAAGGAGATAAAAGGGACTTTAACTGTAATGTGTTATTTCTTGCATTAAATGATGAAGCAAATGTGATGTAATGGTCACAACAGTTAATTCTAGGTTGTGAGAACGTGGGGCTTTGCTATAGTTTTACTTGTCTTCTGTGGTTAATTTTTTTTTTTTTTTACTCAAGAAAACTTAAATTTTTCAGACCATCCTGTTAGCACTGAGGGTTTGAGACCTGATTTTCCTTACTGTTGGGTTTTAAGCAAATCATTTAAGGCTTCCGCCTTTTGGCCTCTCACATCCAGGATGAAGATAATAAGTACTTGCACAGTGGTGGTCCTGAGTATGTATCCTTCAGTGCTCACCTCCAGCCCACCTCTTCTGGAAGCCTTCTCCCCTCCCTGCTCTCCTCTGCCCAGAGGCGCAGTGGGTGTAAGTCCTCCGTGTTTGAGTGTTCTGTGCACTGCAAGACTTAGCACATTCTTTTCTGATGAGTCTCACTGTTGGCCAGTCTCTTCCAGTAGACAAAGAAATCTTAGCTATAGGACAGGTCTTAGGGAGGAGCAATAGTAAGTACTCAACAAACAGAACTTAGTAACCATAGAAGCTGCTTTGTACATTTTTAATGGAAGAATAAATGGGCAAAAGAGCAAAAATATGGCAAGACTTTATAAAGCAGGATATCCCGTAATGGCTCCCAAGGTCGTTGTTTTTCTTTTGACTTCAGTGAATAAATGTAATCCCCCCAAATCCCTTACTTAATCCCAGCCTACAATTTATATCCTTGAGATTTCCCTCCACTGTGAATAGAGTCATCAATATGCCTCGTTGAGAGACATCAACATTCATATTTAGAAACCTTAAAGAATAAATATTTCACACCCTTTTTTCTGGTTCATAATTTGGGATAAGCATGCACTGATGTTATAAAATGACAGTTCATGCTTCGAAAATTCATTTAATAAACACTTTTTAAAGAAGAAGAATAAAGGTTCTCTCTCTCGGCCACTGAATAATATTAATATAAACGGCACTGGGTGGTTGTCCATAGTGACTGCTGGCACTCTGTCAGCTCTCCAGCCGGCTTTTTGACATGTGAAGGACATGAGGTTTTAGTGCTTTCAGAGGATCTGGAAAATACATTTTTATTGTTCTTCTTCATGGATGGAGAAGCTTTACAAACTTGTTTTATTTTTAAAGCACTTGATGTTTTGAATGAGGATCTTTTCTTCTACATTAACAAAGGGAATGACACACCATAGCCTTGTTAGCCTGAGGCACAAGGAATGAAATCACAGGGAGATAAAAGACCCTGAGGGAACCAAGGCTTGGGAAGAAAATGTGTATATTTCAGGAAGAATCATGTTTTTCTATCCTTTGAGACAGCAGAAAATTATTTTGGTCTCTTTTGAAACCCACAGCACTCTGTAGAGATATTTTCTTGAAAGTGACTTATTTGTGCTTTGTCTATATATGAGAATATGAAGGGCTGAATTTTCTTTCCTATTAAATTCTCTCATAATCACAGATTTTCCTATATTTAAAGTCAATGGAGAACATCACGGTGAAACTCCATGTAAAAATATATTTTTAAGTCCGTATAGCTGACTGATGTAACCTAATAGATGCTTGACATTTAGATGTTAAGGGCACTTACAGTCTTAGTTCCTTTAAACAGCAACTCTGGTGAGGGTAGTTATGTATTATAAACTGATGGCACTTTCCCTATAATAAACATGAGTTCCAAGATTCAACACACTATCCCGTTGTAAGTATCTGGTAGAGATGTATCCACAAAGTTCTTGAAACCCATATAGTTCTACAGTTTTACCTCTTCGATCCCAGAGGTGTTAAACCAAGGTAAAACAAAAACAAAAAAACGGACTATTCAGTTCATCTAAAGGTTTCTTTATACCAAACACAAACACACAGAATTGGGCCCTTTTGTTTTTCGCTGTAATTCAGAACCAGTTGCTTTAAAAAAAGCATCTTATACTTCAAACTGTGTTTCAAGGCTGTTTCTGTGGTCTTGCTGGGTGTAGATAAGCTGGGGAAAAATCAAGTCCTGGAATTGATGCCTTCTAATATGGCAGGATTCTTTAGATTTTATTTATGACCATCTACTTCTTTATGCTAAGGGGAGGATTATTAAGAAGTTCACATGTTTGTTTCTAAGTCTCTCCTTTTATATTTCTGGGCTCCATGTATGAGCCTACACCTCTGAACACGTTAATCGTCAGCAAGTGAGCAATTTCTAAATCCAGTTTTTAATTGACAATTAAGAATAGGATGTAAATTAACGCTGGTTTTCATCCCAGGTCTGAGCTTTTTCCAATTGGCTTTATAAAAATGGATGAAAAGGGTGATACACCAGGGCTTGTTTTTACTTTATGGAGTTACTGGGCAATTTGTTTTTGGAATTCACATTGTGAGAACCAAGTTGTCCTTTTTGGCATGAATGATTCATGCAAGACAAACAAATAATGAAAACCACGGACAGGCCTGTTATTCCAGCCTCATATACAGCTGGAGGATGTTTTTCTAGGGGTGGGACGCTCCACTGTGCCAACCACGGAATAAAATTTCTGCTGCTACCAGATCTGTGCTGTGTCACACATAGCAACAAGTACTTTTGATGTAATTAGTACATTTCACCATCCCCATTTTACCAAAAGAAAATTAAGTATAATAAAGGTCAGGGACTTGCTCAAGTTTCCATTCCTATGAAGTTGCAGTGTTCCTGCTAAGGTCCAGGCCTGTCTAATGCTAAGTGATTGTACCCATTTCTTGAGCCAGCTAGTGATTGATGAATTTTGTAACAAGGTGAATTTGATGGTAACCATCACTTCTTTCTCTAAGGGAAAAATGATTTCATCCTTTTTTTTTTTTTTTTTTTCTGCTGAGGGAGTCCTTTGGATGAGACAATGTATTCATGTGCCCTTGTTCTTTCCTCTGGAGTATCTGTCCATTTGGCATTTCTCTGTATCTCTAATTGTTCTCCTTTCTTTATTCTTGGTCTACACAAAAACAAGAGATTTACTAAACCATCTCTCATTTGTTCAAAGATTTTTCCTAATGCCTTGTTTTTGTCAATACATGCATGGCTATGGACATGTTGGAACATTTCTTATCAAACCATTCTGATGAACCTGCTACTAACACTTTGAAGCCTGGGAACTCTCATTTTAGGCAAACAAGTATTACTTCTCAAATATCTGTGACACTTTTGTCCTAGAAGGTTCCCCTTTGAAAAGCAGGCCAGTAATGAGCACTGATATCACATCCGGTAATTGATGAGCATTGCTCACTTGGGATGGTCCACAGGGTGTGTGGAAGAGCACAGATATGGAAGCATTGATGGGTTTGGGTTGAACCCTTGCTTTTGCCACCTGAATGCTAAGTGACTGAGCAAATTATCATCTGAGTCCATTTTTCACATGAAATGTTGGAGTAATTGTACCCATCTTATCGCGTTATTGTGAGGTTAAAATAAAGTAGCTGCATAATGCTGACACATGTTCAAAACTCAGTGTATCTTGGAACCTATTCTCTCTCTCCCTGTCCTTTGCGTGGAAAACTGGACTGCTTGAAGTGAATTAGGAGAGGAGGGTGTACCTAGATTTGTGATGATGGTTTTAAGGTTTCTCTGCTTGTCCAAGTTAGTTATCCTGCTCTGCATGCACAATCACTTTCATTCACTCACCACATGTATCTTGAGAGCCAGCCATGTGTCAGGTACTATACAGGCCTAGTTTTCAGGTTAGAGTACTCCTTAGCAGGCCAGCTAATAGCATCAGTACTGTTTTCACAGTGAGTTCACTGCCCTTTCTGTTTGCATAGAATCATTTTCAATTTACAGAAGCTCTTCAGATTTAACCATCTCCTTAATTTTATTTTCTCTTTGAGAAACGCCCTATGTTCTCACTACTGAGGTAATTTCCTATTTTCAGTGCCCCTGAATATTGAGTCACTGGCTGACCCCATAGGCTCTCTCAGTGAAAGGTCTTATCGTTGGCTGCTCCGCCTTAATGGATCATATTAGATGAAAAACATAATTGTGGGATATTATGTTTAACCAAAATACGTGATTTCACTACTTCAGGAGCAGAATGGACTTGTGAAAAGTGCTTGGACTTTTGTTTGCAGACAACCTTGGGTTTAAGTACTGACACCACAGTCTGGTGTTTTTGGACATTTTACCTACATGTTTTCATCCTAAATATCCTCCATGTGCTGAAGGTGATAATGACACCCACCTTGTCAGTGCTGTGAGGACTGGAGAGAGGTGTGTAAAGCGTGGAGCACAGAACATAGCACAGTATAAATGCTCAGCAGATTGAACTATTTAAAAATGTAAATTTTTGCTTGCTTTTCTCCTCCTGCCAAAAGGATACATTCAATTGCAGAAAATTTAGAAAATCTAGTTAATCTAAATGAATTAAAAAAAAATCATGCACAGTCTTAAGACCCAGAGTTACCCAGTGGTCCCATTGGCCCACAACAGAGTGTTTCAATATCTGTCTCTCTGTCTCTGTGTCTTTCTCATTCTCCCTCTTCTCCTCCCTTCCCCACATATTAGGTTCAACCATATACAGTTGCTGATATTAGGCCATTTTTGACCTAAGTTAATGACAATTTCATCTAGTTTATTCTAATCTGTTGCTAAAATTGGATCATGTGCTACATATTTTTAATCTACTTTTTACAGTTACAATATTGTAAACATCTTTCAAGTTCATTAAATATTCTTCTATAATATCACTTTTAATTGATGCATGGTATTCCATTGTATGATTATACCAAAATTTTTTTCACCAGTCCTTTCACCAGTGCTAGAAAATTAGGTTGTTTCTAATTTTTTTGTTTTTATAAACAGTGCTGTTATAAGCATCTTTAAAGCTTGGGCGGGGGTAGAATAGAGTGGTTTAGAATCCAAACTGAAGATGGGAGGCCTGTTCTTCACCCCTCTTTGCCTGTGTAACTTTAAGCACGTCACCTGGATCTCAGTTTCTTCTTCTATAAAATAGGGGTAACTGTAGTCCCTGCTTCATAGGGACACTGTGGTCATTCATCTATTTCAGGTGCTTAGAACAACGTCTGTGGGCACAATGTAAGTATTACTAATTGTCTTTACACACTTATGTTTGTTTCTCTTAGAAAAATCCCCAAAGATGAATTTATGAGTAAAGGGCTTTTGATACACTTTCCCAGACTAATCTCTAAACTAGATGTGGTATCTGCTATCCCATAATAGTGCATAAGCATGCTGATTTTCCCAAAAAAGGGAGAGATAATCATCCTCACTGTAAGTATCAGTCTCCTCGTTATTATTACACTACTTCATGACTCAGTTGCACAGTTTTTCACAGCTTAATATCTCTGAATAAGAATGCCTCTCACCATCATTGTCAGCCAGGTGACTGCCAGGACATGACTGTATGAAACCTTCTGTTGATAACTGCTAAGATCTAGAAGGGTGTCCGTGTGTCTTAACACCTATGAAATTCAATTTTATTTGAGAGATATGAGACAAGGCAAACATATATAAAAACTGTGATCTAAGTGCAAAGTGAGTGTCATGGAAAATATATATTGCCTTTTTCAGAGAGCATCTCAGATTGGGTTGTAAAATGTGCCTGCAGCACAGAGGTTTTTGAGCTGAGCTTGGCAGGCTGGGGAGGACGGATGGAGGGAGAGGACATGTCTAATATCTCTTCTTCTCTGCTTATTTCTATACTTCTTTTTGTTGTGCACACAGCTAAGAAAGATGACAGTGGCCATGATACAATAGTGTAGAAGCCCAAGAGGGCATTCATGGATGTTTGTCATGTAAAAGGCTTTTGGCCACTGCATGTATCATTTTTCTGAAGGTAACACCCCCTGCAACCTCCCTCTCCTTGCAGTGGCCCCTTTTTCCCATGTACAAATCCTCTGCCCTTTACTTAAATATGGCACCCTCTGCCTTTAGGTCTTCGCTTAGACATCATTTTACCAGGGAAGGCTTTCCCGACTCACCAACATTGGTTAAGTGTCATCCCTGTGCTTTCCGTTGTACCCAGTCCATATCCTTACCTCACTACCTGCCACAGGTTATTCTCTTGCCTAGTAACTTGACACCTTGCCATTAAACTATAAGCTTGTAGAAGCATGAGCTTTACTGTTCTTGTTTGAAGTCAAGGCCTGGTACCATGGCTGGCACAAGGCAGGTACTTAAGAGATATCACTTGAGTGAATTTCAGCTCCCAGCCCCTGAACATAACCTGTGGTTACAGATGTCATTGGAAGTTACAACCATTAGAGCTCCAGGGAGTCCATTGTCTTGAGAGGAGCCAGTGCTCTGCTAAGCTGTCCCGAAGAGCTGTAGCATGGTCTGTATACTCCTGACATTACACAGTAGTTTAAAATCCCTTTTATTTCCAACTTATTATGAGAGCTTCTTAGAGCAAGCTGTCTGTGCTGAGACCCTCGTTAAGCTGTCTCCTGAAACATCTGCATGATTCTGGGCACATGGCATCTGATAGCCCATTTCTAGCTGTTCGCACAATAAGAACTGAAACCAGAAGCTGAAAAGGAGGCATCGCTTCCTTATTAGCATCTGGGTTCTTTTCAATTTAATCTGAAACAAAATTTTGTTCATTTACCTTTTCCTATTAGGTTATTCAAGTTGTTTCCATGTTAACTACATTAAAAAAATTTTATTTTATTGAAGTATAGTTGATTTACAATGTTGTGTTAATTTCTGCTGTACAGCACAGTGATTCAGTTATACATATTACATTTTTTAAAAAAGTTGTCTGTGGGAGACAACCCAGTCCCTTTTTCTTGAGGAGTGAAATACTTGCCCCTTGAAATTTGAGTGAGGTGTTAACTAAAAGATGTCAGATGATTTGAGTTCAGACTCTCTCCAAACTGTCTTTCTAAATACAGTACTTGAATTCAGGATAATTGGCCAAGCTTGGCACTAAACATAAGGAACAAATTCTCCCTCTTGTACTAGACAGTCAACATACTCTTGTATTTGTAGTAATCAGGGAAGAAAGCTGGCTTTTGTGCGATAAACTGTGTAACTCACTAGTATACATTTAAAAGTGGGTATGTTGAAGCAGTTAAATATGACAAATGAAGAAAGGAAAGGAAGTCACATTGATGGCTACATTCAAGCCAGGCTTCTGTATTTTACTTGTCCTACTTCCTGTCTATTTGTCTGTAGACTTCTGTATGTGGATTTTCTTCCCAGTAGAGTCCATGTTGGTGCTTAGTATTCACATTGTGAGGCCCATGTATCAGTGGCTTTTTAGAGAAATAAAACCCCAAGGGGAGAAGCTGTCACTTCAAAGCATGCCACAGTGCTTAGATATAGGCAGGAAATTAACCATGTCGGCACGATAATATTTCTTTAGAAGCCTGAAACCCTTTCTTTAATGCTGATAGTTATCAATGTCTGCTATAAACTTGTTTCTACCATGAGGAAATATCTTAAGGGTTTTTTTTGGTTTTGTTTTTATCTAATCCCGAGAAAATAGAACTGGTCTGTGCCTGACTGCTCTGCTGGGAGAGAAGCTGTTGAATGGGATGTACAAATAAATGGGTTATGAAGGAGAGGAAAGACCAGTTCTATCCCCTCAATGCTTAAATTCTTCCTACCACTCTCCTCTTGTTGTAAAATATATTCTATAAAACATATGTGCTCCAGCCCCCTCTTACCCCAATATCACAGTGAGGGAAAAGAACTCTAAGTCATCGTGATGTTTTTTTTTTAATGCTTTTGACATGATCTTGATATCCTTATCAAGGTAATTTTATTACCTACATTGTTGTTCTGCGTCAATCAATTAATCCCCCATTATACATAAGGAATAATGGATCTTTAATTTAGCACCTGAGGCTCCCGGAAGTTGAGAGGGATGTGGACATTCTGGAGAGGATTCAGCAAAGAAGATGAGTGAAATTGAGTAAACTTTTAAAAACTACATAAAAGTATTGAGGTTGTAGTATTTAGTATAACAAAGAGCAGTGTCAAGGATGTATTCATGTTTAAGGAATAAAATCATTTACAATATAGGGAACAGTGATGTACAGGATTGACTATGCTGTTAAGAGGAGGGGGGGATCAAGTTATAGGATAATGGATTTGGATTACATGGAATGAAGATTTTCCGTACTCTTAGGATTGATGAACCAGGGAACAAGTTACAAAGGACTATGTAATTTACCTTGGGGGACCTTCAAAACAGGACAGATTCTTCTCCAACTGGGATAGCTGAGAGGTCTTAAAGGAACATACCATGTAATTTTTTTTTTTTAAGAATAAATCTTAGATTGAAAGAATTAAAATTGAAAAAAAAACACAACTTTGGCCATATCCATAGGCAATAAAAGATGCTACTCATATGAATAACAATTAGGCTGAAATATCATCTTGGAACTACCACTTAATCTTATTTTGTGAAAGAATATTGTGAGTTCTTCAGTAATTGCTTTCTTGATCTGCTTTAGGTTCGATAATTCTCTTCCACTGCTTTTAATTGTGTGAAAGTATGTTTATTAAAGTACTAATGAGACCAAAGCCATACTGATTAAAAACAGAATTATTCATTTAAACCTTTTGAAATTATGAAATGAAAGGTAGGTTCTAATAATGTAAGATAAATCCTGCATGTCTAATAAGTTGTTTGCTGTGTGCCTAGTTTTGTTTTTTTCAATAGTTTATTCCAGATCTGTTGACGTTACAAAAGTTTTATGAAATGAAACTTTCTTTTTATCATAAAAGCAATTTATCCTAGGAGCTCTAGGCAGGGTGCTTCCTCCCTAGTGACTTTTATAGCGTCTAATTAATAAATGCACCGCTGCCTAGGAAATGCATATTGAGAGTAGGCTTTGCTTATTGTCACCCTTCATAAATTTTAGAATGTTTGCAATTGAGGTTTTTTCCTTCTCTGCTCTCTTTTTCCTGCTCATTGACTTGAATCATGGCCATTCTTCCTTTCCTTTGGAACTGCATTTTAAAATCTGACTTTTAGCCCAGGACCAGATGGCTTCACAGGTGAATTCTATCAAACATTTAGAGAAGAGCTAATACCTATCCTTCTCAAATTCTTCCAAAATATAACAGAGGGAGGAACACTCCCAAACTCATTCTACGAGGCCACCATCACCCTGATACCAAAACCAGACAAAGATGTCAAAAAGAAAGAAAACTACAGTCCAATATCACTGATGAACATAGATGCAAAAATCCTCAACAAAACAGTAGCAAACAGAATCCAACAACACATTAAAAGGATCATACACCATGATCAAGTGGGGTTTATCCCAGGAACGCAAGGATTCTTCAATATATGCAAATCAATCAATGTGACACACCATATTAACAAATCGAAGAACAAAAACCATATGGTCATCTCAATAAATGCAGAAAAAGCTTTAGACAAAATTCAACACCAATTTATGATAAAAACCCTCCCAAAAGTAAGCATAGAGGGAACTTACCTCAACATAATAAAGGCCATATATGACAAACCCACAGCCAACATCGTTCTCAATGGTGAAAAACTGAAACCATTTCCTCTAAGATCAGGAGCAAGACAAGGTTGTCCACTCTCACCACTATTATTCAACATAGTTTTGGAAGTTTTAGCCACAGCAATTAGAGAAGAAGAAGAAATAAAAGGAATCCAAATCAGAAAAGAAGAAGTAAAGCTGTCACTCTTTGCAGGTGATATGATACTATACATACAGAATCCTAAAGATGCTACCAGAAAACTACTAGAGCTAATCAATGAATCTGGTAAAGTAGCAGGATACAAAATTAATGCACAGAAATCTCCTGCATTCCTATACACTAATGATGAAAAATGTGAAAGAGAAATTAAGGGAACACTCCCATTTACCATTGCAACAAAAAGAATAAAATACCTAGGAATAAACCTACCTAAGGAGACAAAATACCTGAATGCAGAAAACTATAAGACACTGATGTAAGAAATTAAAGACGATACAAACAGGTGGAGAGATATACCATGTTCTTGGATTGGAAGAATCAACATTGTGAAAATGACTATACTACCCAAAGCAATCTACAAATTCAATGCAATCCCTATGAAACTACCACTGGCATTTTTCATAGAACTAGAACAAAAAATTTCACAATTTGTATGGAAACACAAAAGATCCTGAATAGCCAAAGCAATCTTGAGAAAGAAAAATGGAGCCGGAGGAATCAGGCTCCTGGACTTCACACTATACTACAAAACTATCAAAACAGTATGGTACTGGCACAAAAACAGAAATATAGATCAATGGAATAGGATTGAAAGCCCAGAGATAAACCAATGCACCTATGGACACCTTATTTTTGATAAAGGAGGCAAGAATATACAATGGAGAAAAGACAGCCTCTTCAATAAGTGGTGTTGGGAAAACTGGGTGGCCACATGTAAAAGGATGAAATTAGAACACTCCCTAACACCATACACAAAAATAAACTCAAAATGGATTAAAGACCTAAATGTAAGGCCAGACACTCTAAAACTCTGAGAGGGAGACATAGGCAGAACATTCTATGACATAAATCACAGCAAGATCCTTTTAGACCCACCTCCTAGAGAAATGGAAATAAAAACAAACAAATGGGACCTAATGAAA
Organism: Pseudorca crassidens; assembly: GCF_039906515.1. NCBI lineage: Eukaryota > Metazoa > Chordata > Mammalia > Artiodactyla > Delphinidae > Pseudorca > Pseudorca crassidens. Next base: position 105,374,336 of record NC_090298.1, read on the forward strand.
CTTAAGAGCTTTGCACAGCAAAGGAAACCATAAACAAGACAAAAAGACAAACCTCAGAATGGGAGAAAATATTTGCAAATGAAGCAGCTGACAAAGGATTAATCTCCAAAATTTACAAGCAGCTCATGCAGCTCAATAACAAAAAAACAAACAACCCAATCCAAACACGGGCAGAAGACCTAAATACACATTTCTCCAAAGAAGATATACAGACTGCCAACAAACACATGAAAGGATGCTCAACATCACTAATTATTAGAGAAGCGCAGATCAAAACTACAATGAGATATCACCTCACACCAGTCAGAATGGCCATCATCAAAAAACTCTACAAACATTAAATGCTGGAGAGGGTGTGGAGAAAAGGGAACCCTCTTGCACTGTTGGTGGGAATGTAAATTGATACAGCCACTATGGAGAACAGTATGGAGGTTCCTTAAATAACTAAAAAAAGAACTACCATATGACCCAGCAATCCCACTACTGGGCATATACCCTCAGGAAACCATAATTCAGAGTCATGTACCGCAATGTTCATTGCAGCTCTATTTACAATAGCCAGGGCATGGAAGCAACCTAAGTGTCCATCAACAGATGAATGGATAAAGAAGATGTGGCACATATATACAATGGAATATTACTCAGCCATAAAAGAAACAAAATTGAGTTATTTGTAGTGAGGTGGATGGACCTAGAGTCCGTCATACAGAGTGAAGTAAGTCAGAAAGAGAAAAACAAATACCATATGCTAACACATATATATGGAATCTAAAAAAAAATATGGTTCTGAAGAACCTGGGGCAGGACAGGAATAAAGACACAGACATAGAGAATGGACTTGAGGACACGGGGAGGGGGAAGGGTAAGCTGGGACGAAGTGAGAGAGTGGCATGGACATATATACACTACCAACTGTAAAATAGATAGCTAGTGGGAAGCAGCTGCATAACACAGGGAGATCAGCTCTGTGCTTTGTGACCACCTAGAGGGGTGGGATAGGGAGGGTGGGAGGGAGATGCAAGAGGGAGGAGATATGGGGATATATGTATATGCATAGCTGATTCACTTTGTTATAAAGCAGAAACTAACACACCATTGTAAAGCAATTATACTCCAATAAAGCTGTTAAAAACAAAATATGTCTTTTAAATGCTTTTTTCTGCCTTTGTATTACCTGGTTTCATGTACCTCTTATCTTTTTATTTGCTGTCCATATCAGTTTCAGGTTTGTTGTATTTTAAAGTCAGCGACGTTAAACATTTAGTCAATTTTTTCCCTACCTTTTCTGGTTACCTCCCAATCACATGTATTTTGATTGATTACTTTGAAAGCACAGCAGCAGTTTCCTTTTCGAGAGCTCGGCGCGTACCTGTAGCAAGGCCAGCCCACTCCTCAGTGGACTGCCTGTGGGTCGCCTCTTTGTCCCTCTCATCATTGCCTGAGGCAAGGCCCCCTCACTGATCCCCTGAGTACTATGCTTCTTGCCCCAACTCCCGCCTCTCCTTGTCAGCTGCTTCCTGCCCTCCTCATGCTGTAGCCAGCTGATCTTACTAGAAGGCAAATCTCCATTGTCCCTCAGTGCTTAAAATCCTTTACTACCAATCCCTTGTCCACCAGATGCAATCCAAACTTCTTGGTGTGCATAAAAACCCCTGCATAAGCTGACCATTCCCATCTGCCTAGCCAGCCTCCTCTCTCCCTACAACTGCTCACACCCTCCCCTAGCCAACGACTCTGGCCACATCAAACGCAACATTCCAGGTGCAGGGAATAGGCTGAGCACAGGCATGGAGTTGAACAGTATAGCAATGCTTTAGCAGCGGAGTGATAGGAAGTGGTCCACTGCGGAGCACCAGTGAAATATTGCCATGGATGTGTGCCCGAGCCCTGCTGCTCTGTTGAGGAATGGTGATGAAGGGATCATCAATCCACTCTCTCCAAAGGGAGAGGAAAGCTGCTTCTAAAGAGCTTGCCATTACCCACACCTGTACTCTGATGCCCTCCACTGTTTCTTTCCCCAACCTCAGCCTGCGATGGTGATCACTGGGGGCCTCACTGCAGCAGCCGGTGCCAGTGCAAAAACAGGGCTCTGTGCAACCCCATCACGGGGGCTTGCCACTGCGCTGCGGGCTTCCGGGGCTGGCGCTGCGAGGAGCGCTGTGAGCAGGGCACGTATGGTAACGACTGTCACCAGAGATGCCAGTGCCAGAACGGAGCTACCTGCGATCACGTCACGGGGGAGTGCCGCTGCCCACCCGGCTACACTGGAGCCTTGTAAGTGACTTGCTGCTGAGCAGCATAGCAGAGCCCACCCACCCTCTCTGTTCATGCTGCTGGTATATTCCTGCGCTTCTGTTTCTATTGCTGCCTGAAGAGTTACTGAGGGAATAGGACCCCAGGCCCAGATGCTGTTTGCTGTAGAGCATCAGAGCCCAGCCAGAGCCTCAGAGCCAGCTTCCATGCCTTCTTTTGGCAGAGCAGAGGCAGAGAGGGCCAGGATGCTGTGCTGAATGGCAGTATTGGGGGTTGTTGGGGCAGATTTGGGTTCCACTTTGATACTCCCTCAATTGCATTCATTACACGGCCGGCTGTTAATGATCCACGTTGTTCTGCTCTGTTAATTAGCTGGATAAAGCGGGGTGGGTTCAGTGCCTTAGAGAAGAAGGAAGGTGAAAGATGTCAGAAATAGTCCATGATGAAAGGTTAGCTGGGTTATTTAATGCCCATAGATATGTATGTTGCTTTGTGAATTCGAAAGTACATATATCACATCTGTGCAGGATATGTGCACACAGATAGTTTAATTCTTTCTGGGGAACACTAAAGCAGTTACTTAATCTCTACTGCTTTATTTTGTGGGAAAGGCATTCTGCGGTTTGCTTGTATTAGCAAACAGACTAAGAGGCAGAATTTGCCAGAAAAAAAGTAGGAGATAAAACAATTTTCTTCCCTTAATGAGAAAATTACACTTGTAAGTCACAGAATTAGAACTTGAAAAAAATGTGGCTGACTCGGTAAATACTTCCTGCTGACAGTGTTAGGGCTATACAAGTAGAGCTAAGGAAAGAATTGCATTAGCCAAGAAAGCCCTGATTTTCAGAAGCATGGATGATCATCTCAGACTATTTAATTGTTAATATTGCTTTTATGGGTTTTTATCAAGGCCACAGTTGCATAGGGCTTTGGGAAACTTGCAGCAATTTTACAGGAGAGTAAAAAAGACAATTAAAGGCTTAGGGAAGAAGGTGTATTCATACAATATGGGATGGGGGCTTGTCATTCTGAAGAAGAGAATGCTGAAAATTGGTTATGAAGATTTTGTACACTAATGGGGTGATGTGTAGACGTTTCAGTCTCCTTTGAGGTTAGCACAAACACACCAAATAGACTTCCAGTGTAACCCATGAGCTTTATAAAAGTTACATGGAAAGTACCTGTCACCAGGGAGCGTGTGGCCCACGAGAGTCATCCTTGGTGCTCTCTGATAGGACAGATTCTCCTCAAATTGAAATGGTTTCATTAGAAAATATCCCAAAACATGGGAATTCCTTGGTGGTCCAGTGGTTAGGACTCCATGCTCTTACTGCCGAGGGCCCGTGTTCAATCCCTGGTCAGGGAACTAAGATCCCACAAGCCTAGCATCATCCCCCACCCCCCCAATCAAAAAAGCTAATCACTCAGAAGATATCCCCAAACAAAGGGAAGGACTAGGTGACCCCTCAAAGACCCTTCCAGCCAATATGATTGATGCCCTTGATGTTAATGAAATGAACAATACTGGACAGAGAAATCTGGTCTATTTTAGGGCTGTGGGTGCTGCTGTGTCTGTGAACCTAAGGGTTGTGTGGTTGGGTAAATCATGGTGTCCTTTGTCACATGTTAATCCCTCAGCTGTGAGGATCTTTGTCCCCCTGGCAAGCACGGGCCACAGTGTGAGCAGAGATGCCCCTGCCAAAATGGAGGTGTATGTCATCACGTCACTGGAGAATGCTCGTGTCCTTCTGGCTGGCTGGTAAGCTCACTTCCACCCTTCCAAAGCACCCTGTTCCAGGATACTCAAGTGAAAACGCATGTGGAGGACTTTGATACAAAAGAAAGTTACATTGATGGTTAAAGATTCCAAAATTGGAAATACCTGATCATTTCAAAGCTGGAATTTTTCAGTCCAGAGAAGGCAGAAGGTGATTAAATCCTGAACTTGAAGTGTATTAAGGGTCCTCATGGAAAAGATAGTAGGCCATGTGTTCTGCATTTCCCCTCAGGATATAAAAGGGAAATATCTTGCCTTACACATGACAGCAAGAGCTGTCAAACCCTGCAACTATTTAAATAAGCATTTTCATAATTATGCTCTATGGATCATTATTATTCTTGGGAACATTATTCTCAAAAGGTTAAGTGTTATGTGAAAAAGTTATTCAGTCTTATGAATCTCGAGACACATTGAGGAAAGCTGGGTTTTCCAAGTATTGCAGAACTTCTCAGAGGTTATAGTATGATACTTTAGGAGGAAGCTATATCTCACCACACTTCCCAGACTTTGACTGTGATACTCTGTCTTTTTTTAATAATTAATTTATTTTTATTATTTATTCATTTACTCTTTTTGGCTGCGTTGGGTCTTTGTTGCTGTATGCAGGCTTTCGCTAGTTGCGGTGAGCGGGGGCTACTCTTCATTGTGGTGCGTGGCCTTCTCATTACTCTTTATGTAGTGTCTCACAGGCTTAATGTTATGTGGAATAAAAAATGTCAAAGCTGGTTTACTAAGTAGATTACTCTGAAATCAGGAAATAACATTGGTTCGTATTTCTCTAAGTCGGTTTGTGTATAAGTCTGCTTGAAGGCAGAAGAGTGAATGACCAATGTCTGTTTCCTTCGTTAACATACAGAAAATAAAAGAACAATTTACTTGATGATTACCTTCCATCTCCATGAACTGTAGTGAAGTTGTTCTTGCAGGGGTTCAAGTGACTTAATTGCCAAATCCAGTAGCAACTCCTCTCTTCTCATTCCACTTCACTTCTCCAAAGCTTTTGACTCTGTTGCTCATCCACCTCCCTTTCCTAATCTCTTTTCCCTCCGGTTTTTGATAATCCTCTGTCCTACCTCTCTTACTAAAAATCTCTTTTCCTAATCCCCCTTCTTTTACATACTGCTTTCTTACAGTATTTCCTTGGTTCCAGTCTTACCTTTCTCTTTTGTCACTATAAATCTTTTCTGGAAAGCTCATTAGGATCCATGGCTTTAACAACCATCTGCTGATTTTCCCAAACCTTGACTTTCCCTCACTTGACCACAGATGTGTATTTGATGTGTCTGCCTTAGGAGCCAGACATGGGATGGGACTGGTTTGGGATTGCCCTTGTTGTATGCATGGAGCAAAGGAGACCTGGAGTCCACTTCCTGGTGAGAATCACAGGAAGTAAGGTTGAGTTCAAGATGTTAAGACCACTGGGACAAGTGGAAAAGAAATATCAGAACCAAGGCAAGAGCTGGAAATGGTAAGTGGGCAAGACAAGGAAGCAGAGCCTGGGGAAACTCTATGAAGCAATGGAGTCAGTGCAAGGGGGCCTTTTATTGATGCCTCATGGTGAGGTGAACAGGGGAGCTATTGAAGTACTGCTGAGCTGGAAGCAGGCCCGTCAAAGTCAGTGGTCATAGAACCAAATTTGTTGTACCCCTAATCCTTTGTTGTACCGCAATTCCTTTTTTACCTTTTTTATCCTCATTAAAACCAACACTTCTTTTTTAGTTGCCCAAGGTAGAAATGCTGAATTATCTTTGACTCCTTCTCTTCTTTTATTTCTTGTATTCAACCTTTTGCCAACACTGGTCATTGCTTGGTCCTTGGCAAGGGATGGATTTTGCTGGGATAGCAGAGTGTCCAGGGAGCTCTGTGTTCTTTGAATGAGGAGCTATAGGCATGTTACTCCTAGAATTTTTGTGTAGACATTGTCTGTAGAGTTGCCTCATCTTGAGATTGAAGCTTTGTTCTTCTTCTGGGTTGGGGTGGTCATGATGTGGGATAGTGGTAACCACAAGCTTGGACCGTGAGTCCCAGTAGGTGGGCAGATGGCCCTCTCCATCAGCCCAGTGGAGCCTCCCCAATACTCTGGGGCCCCTACCTTGATAGATGTTTCTTACTGAATGTTTCAGGTCATTTTTTTATGTGCATAGCTGAGCTTCCAACTTACACTTCTCTTTACAACATTTTCTTTGTGCAATCATCCTAGGTAATTTTCATGATGAATATATATTCCTATCACACATACACATGTATGTATTTCAACTAATAGGAATAATGTGAGCAAATAGCTTTAAGTAGGACATTAATCCTTATTTATAAATAATATTTCAACAGCATCTCTGAAGCTTATGTGGGACCATTACAAAATGTGAGTAGTTAGTCCCTGAGAGAGTGAGAATTTTCACCAGAACCCCTGCTTATCATGGATTAACCCTAGGCGTGTTATTACTTTAGTCATGTTAATATGTTATGCTAGAATGGAGGGGTCAGAGCTATTTTTACATCTTTCCCCCTCACCGTGTTGTGAGCTAATTAAAGGTTGCGACTTTATCTTTGATTCTCAGAGCTTAGCACGATGCCTGGCACATAGATGATTCTCAGTTAAGTATTGATTTGAATCACCTCTCGAAGGCTTTTTCAGTTCCAAGATTCTGGAAGAACTTTCCTCATTGGTAGATAACTAGAAACCACCAGAGGAGACTTAATTAGCACACCAACTGCCTTTGTAGATAGCCAGGAGTTAGAGGAAATGTATTTTCTTACACTACCCAGAATAAACATTTACAAAACCATCTGGTGTTCGCTAGCCTCCAATATCAGGGTGCTCACAGTCTGTCTTTTTTATAGAGAAGGAGGACAAAGCAACAGCTTCCAACATTTAAAAACATTGTAAAAATTCCTGTTACTTGGGATATGTTGTTTGCTGAAATAGTAACTCCAGTAAATAGATGATAAGCTACAAGCCCAAGTTATGTAGACGAGTGAAGTAGAAAGTAGTAGAATATTTCATTGACTTATTGGCAAAGTATCTTATGCTTCTCCACATAGTACTGGAATAAATATGACAGTATCTGACAAGACAGACAGCCTCTAGGGTGAGGAGATGTGTCCAAGTTACTCTCTCGATTTTTCTCCCCAGGAAATAGGCTTTCCTATTGATCTTGGCCCAACAATGTTTGTTGAACCTGCTGAAAATAAAAGTGTATTTTCTTCTGAAATAAAATGTCTAGGTTCATTTCTGCTGAAGTATTTCTTAGGCAACGTTATCATTAATTCAGGTACAAAAAATGTCAGTCTTTTCTTATGCTTCCTTATAAGAAATAAAACCAGTGATGAAGTTTATTTTCTCTAGAACATATGGTGAAGCATTTGGATATTCCATTTGGGCCAGATGTTGTCATTTATGTAATGGATGCTCAATAAGTATTGTTGACTTACTGTACATGTAAGGCACAAGGAAGAATACTTAGGAGGATTTGTAAATTCCTTAGGTTTCCATAATAATTTGATGTAACTTTATTTTTTTAATATAGGTATTTCTTAAGATTACTATTCTGCCACCTATGCGTATATCTTGAGATTTAGGCTTACTAAGCAAATAAGTCAATTTAGAATTTCTAACACTTTCGAGATGATGAACAGAGTGTACGTGTTCTAAAATCTCCTTTATCTAATCTTCTTGCAGCCCTGTTCCTATATCCCTCCTCCCTTTTTGTTTCCCCTCTTTTCTCCCTTCTCCTTTGGCCCTTCCCTGGCTGGAGGCCCATCTAATTTCCCAAGTCTCTTTGAATGCAGGGCACAGTGTGTGGTCAGCCTTGCCCCGAGGGTCGCTTTGGAAAGAACTGTTCACAAGAATGTCAGTGCCATAATGGAGGGACATGTGATGCCACCACGGGCCAATGTCACTGCAGTCCCGGATACACAGGGGAACGGTAAGGGACATCCTTGTGCTTCTCTGACTGTTTGTAACGGTGTGAAAGGAGAGCTTGGAGGGTCCAGGGAACACGTTTACTACCATTTGTCTGTGACTATTCTGTAATCATCCAAGAAGCATCTGTAAGGTATCAGTGTGTTTGACAGATTCCTTCCCAACTCAGTGCGTAAAAACTGGATCACAGACAGCAATGGTGAATTGAAGATACAGCAATGGTGAATTGAAGATGTTATATTTTATTTTAAAAAAATAATAAAATATCAGAACCCATGATGGATGAGTTCTATATAGTTAAGTGTTTAGGACAACCACTTCAAGCACCAATACTTTTTACATTTTAAAGATTTTTGGATAGATTTATTTTAAAATGGGATGTGTACTTAGGTATCTTTAAAAAGTATGTCAGGCATACAAGAAGCACATGAAAAGCTGCTCAACATCACTAATTATTAGAGAAATGCAAATCAAAACTACAGTGAGGTATCACCTCACACCAGTTAGAATGGGCATCATCAGAAAATCTACAAACAACAAATGCTGGAGAGGGTGTGGAGAAAAGGGAACCCTCTTGCACTGTTGGTGGGAATGTAAATTGATACAGCCACTATGGAGAACGGTATGAAGGTTCCTTAAAAAACTAAAAATAGAATTACCATATAATCCAGCAATCCCAATGCTGGGCATATACCCAGAGAAAACCATAATTCAAAAAGACACATGCACCCCAATGTTCACTGCAGTACTATTTACAATAGCCAGGTCATGGAAGCAACCTAAGTGCCCATCAACAGACGAATGGATAAAGAAGTTGTGGTACCTATGTACAATGGAATATTACTCATCCAGAAAAAGAAACAAAATTGAGTTATTTGTTGAGATGTGGATGGATCTAGAGACTGTCATACAGAGTGAAGTAAGTCAGAAAGAGAAAAACAAATACCCTATATTAACGCATGTATGTGTAACCTGGAAAAATGGTACAGATGAACCGGTTTGCAGGGAAGAAGCTGAGACACAGATGTAGAGAACAAATGTATGGACACCAAGGGGGGAAAGCCACGGGGGGGCTGGGGATGGTGGTGTGCTGAGTTGGGCGATTGGGATTGACATGCATACACTGATGTGTATAAAATTGATGACTAATAAGAGCCTGCTGTATAAAAACATAAAGTTAAATTAAAAAAAAAGTATGTCAGGCATAAAGTTACCTTCTTATGATGCTGTGTACTCTTAAGAATAGCAGTCGTGTTTTTTTTTGATATTGAACTGCATGAACTGCAGTGTATTTTGGAGATTAATCCTTTGTCAGTTGCTTCGTTTGCAAATATTTTCTTCCATTCTGAGAGTTGTCTTTTCGTCTTGCTTAGGTTTCCTTTGCTGTGCAAAAGCTTTTAAGTTTCATTAGGTCCCATTTGTTTATTTTTGTTTTTATTTCCATTTCTCTAGGAGGTGGGACTAAGTGAGAGAGTGGCATTGACATATATACACTACCAAACGTAAAATAAATAGCTAGTGGGAAGCAGCCACATAACACAGGGAGATCAGCTCGGTGCTTTGTGACCACCTAGAGGGGTGGGATAGAGAGGGTGGGAGGGAGATGCAAGACGGAGGGGATATGGGGATATATGTATACATATAGCTGATTCACTTTGTTGTACAGCAGAAACTAACACACCATTGTAAAGCAATTATACTCCAATAAAGATGTTTTTAAAAAAGGATAAAAAAAAAGAATAGCAGTTGTTTCATTGTGCAGTGCTGATAGAGTAAGACCCCGTGGGACTCACAGGGCTCTCTGGTCGCACGTGATGCTCGTGTGGTGCATGGTTTTTACACCCACTGCTTGTCCTTTTTTGTGTTAGGTGGTAAACTGTTACCCAGAGTGCTTTTACGGCTTCTAATTAGCTCTTTAATCTGTTGCATTCTGGAAGACTTGATAACCAAGCTTGCTAGATGTGTGCGTAAAATTAGAGAAAGAGGCTTGAGAGGCAGAAGAGTATAATAGCCAAAAACAAAGATTTTGGAACCTGTGTCCTTGGAAACATCCTAATCTATAATGTTCAAATAAATAACTGTACTTTCCTCTAGGGTTGTTATAAGGATTAAATGAGTACATTAAAGCATTTAAAACAGTGCTGAAACTTGCAGATATTAGCTATTATTGTAGTGGAATGATTTCTATGAGCTGTATAAATACTAGCGATTATTTGAGTGATGTCTAGAAGCTATATAGATACTAGGTATCATTATATTTTGGTGATATCTGTGAATTAAGAATTCCTTTAACCTTCCTCTCTAATTTTTTTCTTTCTAAAATTCTGGTCTAATTTTATGACTTTTAATAAGATACTGTAGGGTGTTTCCCCACACACACACACTTAGATTCTGCACTTCCTTATTAAATTTTTTTATAAGTATTTGGTAATTTTTGAAAAATCCCATTTAAGTTTTGTTTTTTTTTTTTTCTTTTTTGCGGTACGTGGGCCTCTCACTGTTGTGGCCTCTCCCATTGCGGAGCACAGGCTCCGGACGCGCAGACCCAGCGGCCATGGCTCGCGGGCCTAGCCGCTCTGCAGCATGTGGGATCTTCCTGGACCAGGGCACGAACCCACGTTCCCTGCATCGGCAGGCGGACTCAACCACTGTGCCACCAGGGAAGCCCCCATTTAAGTTTTTAATTAGATATTTCTGGATAAAGAAGAACTTGCCTTTGAATATTTTTTTATTTAGCCACCCTACCAAACTTCTTAGTTAATTCTCATGTTATTTTTAGCAAATACTATGGTTATTTTATCATCTACAAATAAAGACAAGTTAGGCTCTTCTTTTCAAGATTTGTAATGATTATTTTATTTTCTTGAGTTGTTGCATTAATTTAAACCTCTGAATGAATGTTGACAAATAGAGGTAATAGTGGGAATTCCTGTCTTCTTCCTAATTTTATTGGAAATGGCTCCAGTATAGTTTCATGTTTGTTACTGTCTTTTTCATGCTTCAGTAGGTTTTTTTTTTAAGATTCTTTTTGATGTGGACCATTTTAAAAATCTTTATTACACTTGTTACAATGTTGCTTCTGTTTTATGTTTTGGTTTTTTGGCCGCGAGGCATGTGGGATCTTAGCTCCCCGACCAGGGATCGAACCAGCACCCCCTGCATTGGAAGGTGAAATCTTAACCACTGGACCACCAGGGAAGTCCCCTTGAGTAGTGATTTTTTTTTAAATTAATTATTTTTATTTTTGGCTGTGTTGGGTCTTCGTTTCTGTGCGAGGGCTTTAGTTGCGGCAAGTGGGGGCCACTATTCATCGCGGTGCGCGGGCCTCTCACTGTCGCGGCCTCTCTTGTTGCAGAGCACACGTTCCAGACGCGCAGGCTCAGTAGTTGTGGCTCATGGGCCTAGTTGCTCTGCGGCATGTGGGATCTTCCCAGACCAGGGCTTGAACCCGTGTCCCCTGCTTTGGCAGACAGACTCTCAACCACTGCGCCACCAGGGAAGCCCTGTTTTTTTTTTTTAATTCCTATTTTTATTAGGAACTTTTGTTAGTAGTATCTGTTTAATTTCATTAAAGACTTTTTCATCTTTTGTTAATATAACTACATATTTTCCTTAGTTTTTTGATGTTATGAAGTATTGACACCTTTAGCACATGGTTTTTACAACATGTAATTGGGCTACTCAGAAAGTTTTTGTGCCCTACATCCTGGTTTATGATTGTATTTTGGAAAATGATGTTGTTAGATGAGTTCTGGATCCATGTGGCATTAATATCTTAATATAGAAAGATAAGTCAGGAAAGGAGAGGCATGGGACCAAGCAGAACCCTAAATAATAGTTCTGTGTAATATTTTTGGACCCTAAAAATTTAAATATAATGGTTTTCTTGCCCTGTAGGGATTTAAGTCTCAAATTCAAGGAAACACAAAATCAACAAACATACAGGCCGGCTGATACTCATCTTTACATGATACAGGGAAAGGGGATAACATACAGGGAACATAACATACAGGGAAAGGGGATAACAGCTAATATTCAGGTGAGTTTTAGATTTGAGGCAAAGCTGGCAAAGAGCTAGAGAAAGAGAAGGAAAGTGAAGAGGGAACTTGCTTCTTGACTTGTTTTTATAACTGTTGTTTTTCCGATGAACTGATGACATGACTCCTGTTTTCAATTCTGCTCTCACTATCTGGGTTCAAGAGTTAACACATGCAGACACATACACACACACACAACACAATGACAACAAGCACATTTGTCATCGTGAAAGGGAAATAATAAGTGGTTATAGAACCATCTGTGGCAGGAGGTGTGGGGAAAGCAGCCCAAAGGCCTGGGGACTTGCCATTTCCCCTGTTTTGAGAAGTCAGCGAAACTTGATCACTGAGGTCAGATCAGAGGGAAACAGGTACCACCGTAGGCAGCTGGCCCAGAGCGTACCCAGGATGTGGTGACGGCCCTCCCAGCCAGAGAGAAAACAGAACAAACAAAACGGGCACCTTGTAAGCAGGCAGAGCAGATCATGGGATGCCCCCATAATAGGCTGTAGGGTTTGTGGGGCGGTTGAGAGGACAGCGTGGTGAGGAGATCTCATGCGGCACAGCCAAGTATGAGTGGTGAGAGCATGGCTTTCAGATCCTCACAAAAATTCTTCTGAAGGGGTTAAAAGAGTGTTCTTAATGCTGATGGGTTGTCATGGCATCATCGCACTGGGGCCTTTGATGGCCTAGCATGAGTCCATGTACATAATTGGTGCTCCTTACGCATTAGCTGAGTGGAGAGATCCGTGGATCAGTTATGGACTCTGTTAAGGTGAAGCCAGCCTGCCATGCTGTCTTCTGTACCACCCTGAAAGTGAAGAAGAATGTGGGCCAAAGGAGGTGAAGTCCAAAATTGGAGACAGGAATTGGGGGATGCAGAACTGGCCTTCAGTGGAGGAACTCTTTCCTGCTTCTGGGATTGTGGAAAAGGTGGCTCTTTCCCAGTGTTCTTTATATTTCCCCAGAGCAGCAGTTCTAGATGTTTGAAAGGTAGGCAGCCTATCTATTGATCCCAGTTTAATGAGGAATGTGATTCTTTCACACTAAATCATGGTTTGGCCCATTTATTCAGGTCACTCTTGGAGGGCCATGCTCAAAAGGACAAAGGAGAAAAAGGAAGCTGGCGCCCCTTATGTGCTAACTCACTTCCTTTTCCATAAGTTAACAGTGAGATGCAATATGATAATCAAAATGATATTCAAACAAGCCTGCGACCCTCACTGGTTTGGGTATTGGTGTCATGTTTTATGAGGTTATCTCTACTTAATGCTTGTCCATTTTTCCCAATTCCAGGGTATTATTCAAAATCTAAAAAAATAAAATAGGAACTTCACATTTTCATATTTCTACTATGGCCAATATTTATTGCTGTATTTTTATCTGCCTCTCTGCCATCTCTCCTAAGAAAATATTTCCTCTTTTAATGACTTCTAAAATTACTTTTCTTATTCCACATGGGACCACAAAAGCAACATTAAGGGCATAAAATTCGTTGGGAAATGATGCTTCTTTTAGAAAAAGCCCAAAAGGGAGATAAGACTGCTTGACAAAGACTTCTAATTCAGCCAATGAGAAGGATGTAAGCTACTTCATGATTGCATTTATTTTTAAGGTGGAAAATACCTACTTCTAGAAAGATATCCTACCATTTTGGTGTGGTAGGTGGAAGCAGACATAACTATTATTAATAGGATTCTCTTACAAGTACAACATTGACAAAAAACAAGTGGGAAGGTAAACCAAACTTTACTGGCTACTTCAGTAAGTAAAATTCAAATGGCTTTTTGCCATTTAAAACAGAAACTCAGTATGTTTAAGTATATGTTAGAAAGGTAAATATGGGTCAGGCCCAGCTATTATGGATTTTGTTTTCTCAGAGAGAAGGAAGTCCCTGCCAAGATAGGACAGAATAGACACACTGCTCCCCTGTCATTTGGTGGCAGACAGTTTTCCATGCTTCACGTTTTTATCCTGTTCCCCACTTTTAGAGCTGTGCTTTTTCCTGAGTTAAAATCCTGGAGTCCAAAGCATAACATTTGGGTTTCTTTTAGTGATTTTATTTACCTTGAGCATAACTTTTTCTTTTTTTCTGGTACTGCCTTGCAAGGATGTCTGGACAGACAGGTTGCCAAGCTGTCTTGCCAGCCTTTAGTGGAGCCATGAGGAGGCCCAATGATTGTCCTATAGCATTTCTTTCTCCAAAGTTTACATCTTTAAGGAGTAAACTAAGTGACTTGGCTTAGTAAAGCTTCTTACAAGTTAAAAATAGAGTACCTTTAAAAAATACTCTGGTCTAAAAATAGGTTTACTCATGTGTACCTTTGCAGCACACATCTGATTTTTGCTAAATAAACTTGGTTCAATTACTCCAGAACTTTTCTAATGCTTTGTTGAGTGGTTGATTTGAAGACTTTGCCATTGACAAGCCTAAAGATGTCTAGAGTCTGTGAAACTAAATTTGCAAGAGGTCCTTTTCCCTAAATACATGCCAGAACCAGAGTTAAGGAGAAAAATATCAAAGGGTTCTCAAGATTTATCCTCTGCCCTTAAATAGAATCCCATCCAGCCTTGGTATTGTTAGTCCTCACACCCTATCATTAAAAACTATGCAAAGCCTTGTGGAAAATGTTTGCTTTTCAGCCTCTTTGCTGTTGCTTTGAAGTCTGCTTGGATTCATTATCATGCACTTGCCCTTGCCCTGTACCCATTTGAAAAAATGCAGTGCTGACCTACATTTTGGACTCTGGGTCTGGCATGACTTGAGAGCCACATGGGAAGTGGCTGCTGAGACTCACAGAGGGTACCCTGCTTGTGGCAGCACTCTGGGTAGGCGAGACCCCGGCTTCCCCTCCCTTGGCAGAAAGGGCTCCTTCTGCTACAGAAAGTCCCTTCAAGTCACCTTGCCTGGTCAGAAAGAAACTTGGCTGGCCTGATAGCTAGTCTTGCGTTCCATGGAGCCATGATGATTTTCTCTTCTCAATTCCCTCCAGCAACTCAGCTTCCCACCAGATCCAACTTACCTAGAGCATATCCTTATGCCGGGACCACACTGTTAGGCCATTTTTTAAAAGACAATAAAGTGAATCTTTTTTCTTACTATTTAGTAGCCCTTCTTCCCAACAGAGGACAAAACCCCATTTAATAAAAATTTTCTGTTCGAGAACTCCCAGCATCTCTACCATCTCCTGGCAGGAGTTCCCCAGGTTGAAGTTGAGGACACCTCATTTCAGTAGCTCAGACTTTCCCACATCTAAGGAGGACTTTGTTTATTTAGCTACATAACTTTCTAAATGAGGAGCAGTGATTGCCATTCAGCTTTGAAAAGAGCAGATACATGGCTGAAATTAAAAATTAATGTCGATGTGAAAGCCAAGAGAATTAATATTTCATTTCAAGTTTGCTACAAAGTTTTCTCTTTGAAATGGGGAAAGCATATATCTTATTTTAATTGAAGATAGGTAATTTACAATGTTGTATTAGTTTCAGGTGTACAGCAATGTGATTATACATATTCTTTTCCAGATTCTTTTCCATTTTAGGTTATTAAAAGATATTGAGTATAGTTCCCTGTGCTATACAGGAGGTCCTTGTTGTTTGCCTATTTTGTATATAGTGGTGTGTACCTGTTAATCCCAAACTACTAATTTATCTCCCCCTGCCCACTACCCCCTTTGGTAACCGTAAGTTTGTTTTCTATGTCTGCAAGTCTGTTTCTGTTTTGTAAATGAGTTCATTTGTGTCATTTGTTTAGATTCCACATATAAGTGGTGTATGATGTTTGTCTTTCTCTGTCTGACTTACTTAATGTGATAACCTCTATGTCCATCCATGTTGCTGCAGATGGTATTATTTCATTCTTTTTTAGAGAAAGCATATATTTTAATTCCCTAATGATGGGCTGGGAACTCACACTAGGGCAGTTCATCTTCTCCCTTTCCTGGTATCTTCTAAAGTGCTATGTGTGCCTTTAGCAAGGACTAGGTGTAAAACATGCTTTTCATCCCAAGCTCATAATTTTATTTTGTTTTTGTTTTTGCTATTTCTTTAAACAGGTCATACTACTGTTACTACTATAATTTATCTTAATGCTTTTCATGTCTGTAATGGTACAATTACCAAATAAATGTCAAATTCAAAAAGGATATCGTTGTAAACGTAACAAAGCCTATCTGAATCAACTGTGTATTTCCACAAGGCACTGACTAATCTATTTTACGCTCCCGCCTCCTGCATGACAGGTGCCAGGATGAGTGTCCCGTTGGCACCTACGGAGTTCGCTGTGCAGAGACCTGCCAATGTGTCAATGGAGGGAAGTGTTACCACGTGAGCGGCTCCTGCCTCTGTGAAGCAGGCTTTGCTGGCGACCGCTGTGAGGCGCGCCTGTGTCCAGAAGGGCTCTATGGCATCAAATGTGACAAGTGGTGTCCCTGCCACCTGGACAACACTCATAGGTGAGGGTCAGCTGCCCCTGGAATGATGTGTCCTATTAAAGTTTTCACCGCAGTGTCCACTATTTAGAAGGAGGGATTGGCAGAGAGATTTCCACCCTGAGACCCTTCTTGCCTCTGGGTCATCCAGGGCAGGAACCACTAAGTAAACGGAAGTCTTTTCCACTTAATGGAACAAGTCAGAAGTGCTAAAATTGTTAGATGGCCGTGGATGGATATGAAACCCTATTCTCTATTAATGGCCACTAGAAAATATTAAACTTGCTGAGGTTAGTAGAATATATCCCTAAGAGAGGGACATTCCCTTAGAAGCAAAGATACAATGAGAGACATAGGTTAAGCCCAGTTTAGTATGTAAAACTATCACAAAATGATTCTCACTGCAGCCTCTTTTACTTGACGTCTGCCTAGCCAGGAAGTGTACTGGTGGAAGTTTTGTGACAGTGTGTCACGTGTGGTTGTGAGATATGTGTTCAGAATTGATTACTTGGACATAGAATTCATAGAGGTCTTTTGGCTCAAAAATTTCTCGAAGAATTTATGAACAGGAAACCAAGATCCCACCCACTTTTCTGTACCTTGTTTGCCCCTGAAAATATCTATCCAACCGTTTCTTCCTCTCCCTCCCCCAAGGACCAGATACATATCACTTAAAGTTCTGGGCCTCGTTTGCATACTGCTGGAAAAGTTGAGTTTGAGAAAAATGCAGTGCATTGTATAGCAGTTCAGATGACACCAGAATTACCTTCATTTGCGTTCAGCACAACTGTTACTTCATTTATGTTTCTGAAAGGTAACTTGTGACCACGTCAAATCTCAAATGCACAAAAGTTAAAAGTAAATAGAAGCCTGTAGTGGATCTCTTCTTTAAACCTTTGTTGGGAGCCAAAAAGAAAAAAAAAAAGAAAAGGACTTTGCACTGTGTGTGTGTGTGTGTGTGTGTGCTGAAATACATTTTAGTGGGACATATCAAAGAAGGGCATTCTTTTTCTTTTTTTTTTTTTTGTGATACACGGGCCTCTCACTACTGTGGCCTCTCCCGTTGCGGAGCACAGGCTCCGCACGTGCAGGCCCAGCGGCCATGGCTCACGGGCCCAGCGGCTCTGCGGCATGTGGGATCCTCCCGGACCGGGGCAAGAACCCATGTCCCCTGCATCGGCAGGCGGACTCCCAACCACTGCACCACCAGGGAAGCCCAAGAAGTGCATTCTTAATGTGTCTCAAGCAACTTAGTAAGCTACTTTAGTCAACTTCTGGTTTTCTTCATTGGAAAATATTGCCACTCTTTACATGACAGTTTGGGGAGTAAAAATGAATAATCTCTGCAGGATTTTGTTTTTCAACTCTTTAGTGTTGAAGGAGCTGGCAGGATTAGGGACAAGTCATAAGTTTGGCTCATTAGTTTGGCTCAAGTCATTAGTAATGGCTAAGGACTTTTTAATGCCAGTTTAATGCCAGTGCTGTTTCGTTGTATACAGATGCAGCCTGAAATCAAATAGATTAATAAACCTATACAAAGGATCTCTGCTATGAGAAGGATTGGAGAAGCAGAGGAAATGTTGATTTTGTTGGAATTAGTTACCATATTAGTAGCTGCAGGGTGCAAGTGGACAGTTTTTAGGTTGACGTCAGTACCATATAATTTTGACATAGGTCATGTGTACCTAAGCATGTACGCTTTAACAAACAAGTACATGAACTTATTTGATAGTCACATAGATCAAAAGAACACTAAAATCTGTCTAATAATGTATAACAAATAATCAGAAGATTAAAAAACAATTAGCCTATGAAGTGGCTTCTCTAGATAATGACAGCTATTTTTTAAAATTAGCTTGTACAAATTTCTGTTAAGACCAGTTGAATGTTGATTATATGACTCTGCCTTTTTGAATTCACAGTTGAAGCCACCCATCTATTCTTATATCTTGAACTTCTATGTAAAATTCCTAGAAACACAAGGTTCCCTTTGAACCAAAAGGCATAGAATCTTTGTATTAATTGAAAGTCTAACTTACCATTTAATCAGGCAAGAGTGTAGCTTACTATTGCATAATACATGATGTATATTTATCCTAAAAGTCTTTGTCATAATTAATGAAATAACTAATGCACACTATCAGTTTACAGTGTCTTTAGGTAAATTTTTAGTTCTGTGGATATGTCTGTATTGACATATATTGAAGCCGTATATTTGAGTAAGGGTTTGTATCAGTTAGTTTTGCTGCATAAAAAAAAACCCTACCCTAAACTTAGTGGTCTAAAACAACAATTATTTGTTAACTGATGATTTTTTGCTTGATTCTTTGGGCTGGGCTCAACTTGGTGGTTGTTCTGCTGGTCTGCCTATGTTCAGCTGGAAGATCAACTAGAGGCTGGAATTCCTCACTCACAAGTCTAGCATTTAGCTAGGTGATGGGAGTGACTGAGCCATATGTCCCCAGCATCTAACAGGTTAGCCTGGGCTTCTGTAAGTGGTGACTGGCTTCCAACAGCAGCAAGAGAGAGGGCAAGCCCCAACATGGAAACACTTTTCAAACCTTTGGTTATTGTCATGTTTGCTAATGTCCTTTTAGACAAAGCAGGTAACACAACCAAGTCTAGATTTGTTACACTCCACCTCTTAGTGGGAGGAGTTACAAAGCGTTTGTAGCCATTTTTATTTTGCAAGCTATCGTAAGGTTGAAATTAATTTAAATATATTTATAAGTGATATTAGTATTTTAAATTACAGCACTGTTATAGAGCCTAAGGACACTGTGAACTGGACTTCTTAAAACTAACTTTTATAGTGGAAATGATTTTGAACAGGAAAACAAAATTCAAGATTCACTGAGATTCCACATGGGATATGTATATTAGCTCTTGTTAATAAGGACATTTAATAGCTGTGGGCAATCAGGGTGTGCCTATTTGCAAATGCCACCTAATTGTCATATATTTGAGCATGAATAATATCTAAGGAAATGAATAAAAGGAAGTTCAATGATTCATTCTATTTTAGCCAATATTATATAGGATACCTGTAATAATTTAACTCTTAAACTGAAAAACTTTACTAGAATATTTTTATCTAGTTATATATGTGTAAAAAATAGTAGATATTCCTATCTATGTTTAATCCGATCTTCATATTACACAGAGCAATCTGTTCTTTAGAAAGAAATCAGGTAGGAGGATATTACCCTTCAACCTCCACTCTGCTGCTCTAACAACAACACGTAAATCTCATTACCAATTAAGCTGCCTGCATGAGAACCCATCAAATGCCTCCAAAGTGCTCTGGCTTCCTACATATAATTACAAATTGCAGAATACTAATTTTGGTGTCAATCAATTTGAGAACCAGTGTGCTGCACTAATACTCAGTGGGGGGCATTGAATATCAATTTCTCTGCCTGCCTCTAGCTTAGTTCAATTCTCTGTCCCCGAATTGTCTATTCTGCTTAACATTTATATCTATACCATGAATATTATTTTCTACCTTTTAATGTAGAATAATATTTTCTATCAAAATATGTCCTTTTTTTAAATAGTATCTTAAGGTGAACTACTTTAACCAATCCATCACTTGGAATATTTCTTTTCTTTTTGTCATATGTAGGGCCTTTCTAAAATAAACTTAAATTTGTCCATGCTTCTTGCACAATACAAGCTTTTATTGGTCCTGCTACCCCTTTTATCCTTGCAGTTTTAAAATTTAAATTTTAGCAATTCTTTTTCATATATAGACCTCCTAGCAGGCTGCTATCAAACTTCCTTTTCCTTTGGTGTGAAAACAAAGAAAGAAATCTGGGTTCAAGTTTGATTCTGCCACTACCTGTGCAAGACTTTGAATAAATTCCTTTCCAGGTCTCTCTTCCCTCATTTATAAAATGGAATCATACCTAACACTGTGAGCATTAAATGAAATCATGCACATGGATTGCTTAGCATGGTGTTAGCATACATTCAGTGCTAGTCTGTGCACCTGCTTACAATATCATCATAAATGTCACTTAAGTGACTGTCTCCTGCAATTAATGGTGATTCCTTTTAAGTCATAAATTTGACATTTAAAAAACTAATTTTAGGGGAAATCTGGCCTTTGTATGCAGACATACAGATTATAATTTAACATTGCTGGATGACTTCGAGAGATCAGGGGAAGCAGATTTGTGTGGGAAAGCACGATCCCTGGAGTCAGACCCCACCACACATCAACTGTTGACAGTTTCACTTGTTCGCTCGATCAGTGCTTACCGTGGGCTACTGTGCCCACGGCCAGGTGACAAAACACCCTGAATTCTTGTCCTCATGGAGCTGGAAGTCTAAATGGGAAAGAAGACAGGGGAAGGATTATAAAAATAAACATAAGATTACAGATTGTGATAGGTGAGATGAGCAGGGTGCAGTGAAAGAGAATAATAGGAGAGACCTAACTGAAACATGAGTGGTCAGGGAAGGCCTCTCTAAGTAAGAGAGATTTAAGCTGAGCCTGGAAGGAGAAGATGGAGAGAGCTAGGCCAGGAGTGGGGAGACAGCATTCCTGGCAAATGGAATAGCCCATGTGAAGCCCTTAAGTTGAAAAACCTCAATGCTCTTACAAACTAAAAGAAATCTATTGCGGTTGAACATAGTAATAAAGAGAGAATAACGATGAAAGAAGAGGTCGGAAAGAAGGCAGTAGCCAAATGATGAAGGCCTATGGGCTATATTTAGGGTCATCATATATCTGGTGTCACAGGAACTGTTTGGTTTAGGCCTATTGCCCTAATGTAATTATTAGTAACTCCCTCTTCACTCTTAAAAATGTCCTGGTTTAGACAATAAATAATCTTCACTCTAGCTGTATTAAACAGTATGGATTTTATTCTGAGTGTAGGCTTCAAAGAGAGTCTTTGAAGAATTTTAAGGAAAATGATACCATATGATCTACTTTTTAGGTGATGAGGCATGAGTGAATGCAGGGAAGAAAGTCGGAAGGCTATTCAGGAGTGTAGGAGAAAGATGACCTTGCCTTGGAGTGGGATGGTGACACTGAAGATGGAGCGATGTGGATAGATTCAAGACATATTTTGGAGTTAGAATGGTTAGGTCCTAGTGATGAAGTTAATATGGGAGATGAGGGAGAAGGAGTTATCAAGGATAACTGTGAGGTTTTTAGCTTAAACCACTGAGTGGCTGGTGGTGCCATTACTTCAGTGGAAAGCAGTTGAAAGGAAACACTGAGTGAGGAATGAAGAAAGGGAAGAACCAGAGCTCCGTGTTTGATGGTTAAATTTGAAAAGTCATGGAGATGCCAGGTATTTTGCCCAAGGATAAATAGCAGATAAGTAGATCTGAGTAGTTCTAAGTTGATTTGAGATTCAAACTCTTATCTTATGAGTCCAAACCTTATATACCCAAGAAACCATCTTAAATGTAGAGTTGTGCTTGAATATTTCTTCCTGTCATGTTTCCTGAGTAATGCTTGTGACGGATGCCTAGGCCTTTGCTTCTGGGCACTTAGTCGCAATAGGGACCTAAAAGTATATTTAAATAAATTTCTAAAAATGAGTAACAAACTATCTAACCCACAGGCCTTTTCTTTAAGAAAAAGAGATAGGAAATGAGATTATGGGGTGTGGCTGAGACCCTCACTTGACAGATTAGGATGTCAGGCACAGGGAGGTTATGTGTTTTCACTGATGTTGACCAGGTAGTGGGAGAGCTGGAATGTACAGTCTCAGTCTTCATCCCTTCCAGGTCATGGTTTTTTTGCAGAAAATCTATGAACAGTCCTCCGGTGAGAGGTCATTTAGCAAATGTCTGGATGAAACAGTGGGTTTTGTTGTTGGCCTGAGTTAAGGGGAGGGTTTTATCTCCATCAGGGGAGAAACACCATCTTCAACAGTCTTTCAGTTGTGAGCAGAGCTAGTTTGATTGTTCAGATTTTCCTTTGGCGAGAAGCACATGTGTTTTGAGTGTTACAGAGCACCCTGTTGTGTGAGCCTCGCTAACCCGTGCCTCTTAGCGCAGCTGATGTGTCCATTTGCTATGGGGTGACAGCTGGCTGCCCGGCCCATCAATGCGACTGCTGTTTCAGGTAGAGACAGCTGCTCTGCCACCAGGTATGGGGAGCCGAGAGAAGAAATAGACTAAAAAGGTTGCTGCTCCTGGAGTTCCTTGGACATCACTCTGGTGAACTGACTTGGTAGTGTTCATTGGATGGAGTTCTTTAGATAGTCTCCTCTAGTTGACATCTTATCAAATTAGTGCTTTCACTTTACAAAAATTAAAATGAGTTTCAGACAAAAGGACACAGTTGTTTAGAGTCATCCTGCTAGAACATGATGCTGATTTCATGCAACATTTGTGGTACCAATCAGGTTTCAGCCGATTAATTAAATCATACCAAGACTGGGAATGAAGTTTAAATGATCGTGCATGGAATTACCCACACATTTAATGATCATGGCTAAAGCAACATTTGCACGGGCCTTGGGTGTCATGTTTACCCGAGAGTGACTTGCTCCTTTCATCCACGTCTCTCAGCTGTCACCCCATGTCTGGAGAGTGTGCCTGCAAGCCAGGCTGGTCAGGACTCTACTGTAATGAGACCTGTTCTCCTGGATTCTACGGGGAAGCTTGCCAACAGATCTGCAGCTGCCAAAACGGGGCTGACTGTGACAGTGTGACAGGAAAGTGCACCTGTGCCCCAGGATTCAAAGTGAGTGGCTTGGGCTGTGGAGGAAGGAGATAAGGGGTGCAGCTTGGAGCATATTGATACCATGATTTATATGACCTTTTCTGAAGTCCAGTGAATGTGCTAAAAATCAATCACATCATTAACAAGAAAGAAAATGAAGAGAAAAGTAATAATAAGAGATATACTTACCTGAGAATGATAACTGGGCAAGCCGGTGAGACTATAAAGTGGCATTAATATTTAATTATTTAATTAATATATGTCATGAAGTAAGATGTATTTTAATTATTCCTTATGTAATTATTTTATCATGTTTTATAGGTAGCAAAGAAATTTTCCAAGTAGGATATGTATTATTGTCAACCGTTTTTGTTTTAATTCCATGCAATTTGAAGGTGCATACTACATCGTTAGCATTTATTATATATTAATATCCAAGGATTAGTAGTATATAAGTTTTTCAGTCCCTTTGAGAATCTAGACCTTTCCAATATGCCTATAAGCTAACAGAAAAGAATTTTGCCTAGTTTCCAGGATTTCTTAGCAACAGATTAGAAATTTTTGTTTTGAAGGAAAATGGGTTGTTCTTGAGTTATTTTCTCCCCTTTTTGAGAGAACATTAAACTGTGAAGAATGTTGATGATTACTCCAGAGCACATAATATAGAATGAGTGAGTCATAAAGTCTCAGAGCTGAGATCTTTACAGGATTTTCTAACCTGTGTCACAATTCTTTGGTTGAGCCCTTGAATTATCCTTAAGAGTCTTCTGTTTTTAAAGGAGGGTGACCTCCAGTCACCTTTGGTAACCAACTTCTATGTTTAAAAGCTCCCTGTCAGATAATAAATTGAATCATGCTGCTGGCTGAGTGTGTTCTATTCCTTTGCCTCACCCGCTAATCGTATTACATGTTATACAAGGCAGTCTAGGAAGCATTGCAATTTAATGTATAGTTCATATTTATGTTTATTGACAGTAATTGTACAGCTACAGTTTGTTGTTCTATATCTACTTGTCTGAGCAAGGACAGAGGGTTTTGAATTTATTTATTACCAAGGAAAACTAATGAAGGCAGCAGGCTTTTTGGGGGTCCTATTCAATACTGTATCCTAAATATAGGCCAGCTAGCATTGCCCTTGAATCTGTACAATTAGTATAGTGGTGATGTTATAATAACTCTTAAAAATACAATGTGTTAAAATTAGAGAGGGACTGTAATTAGAATGGACAAGATATATTTTTGTTCATTTGTGTTGGCCTTATTTCATGTGGTAAAATTGCATGCATTTTCCTATTTGCGCCCATCTAGGGAATTGACTGCTCTACCCCATGCCCTCTGGGAACCTATGGGATAAATTGTTCCTCTCTCTGCGGCTGTAGAAACGATGCTGTCTGCTCTCCTGTGGATGGGTCTTGTACTTGCAAAGCAGGTGAGTGGGTGAATGAGTCTGTTACCTGATCCTAGTCCTGTTAACTCCTAAAAGCACAGGAAAGAAACTTTAACTAGGATTCTAGCTCCAGCTGTGCAGAAATACGGTGCCTGGACTCAGCAAGACCCTTAGCCAGGGAGAGCTCTCCTGCTTTCGTGAGTCAAAGGGAGAGGCTCACATGAGATTATCTCTGAAGTCGCTGCCAGCTCCAAAAGTCTGTGAGTCTCTGTGCTTTGGTGAAGCGTAAGCAAGCAGACATGTGTCCATTCCCCTAAATTGATTGGTCTGGAGTCCTGACAAGAATGCAGCCAAGCACCTGATTGTACGTGGGGGCCGGATCGTGTTTATTCACAGTTGCTGCAGCAGCCGGCATCCTGGATACTCACTGTTCATGGTTCATGGGCTCCTGCTTTAAAGATGGGGTTGTTCTTTCAAACGCAAACTTTCCTTCTCCCTCCCATATAAATATTTCATTTGCTGACCTGAACAAAACTCAGCACCCCACAATGTGCATCACTGCGCATTAGACAGTGAGTGATGTACGTTGTGCAACTTCACTTCATCTCTCTTCCCCCAGTAGCCCGGTAGTGCTTCTCAGCGTTGGCATCCTTGACAGCTGTGCGGGTGCTTTAGCTCATTTCTGATAGAGGCTTTACGTGGCAGAGCCAATGCTCCCTGAGCTGTGGCAGGGGCACTTCTGTGCACCTCTGAGATGTTTCTCAGGTGAAGAGTGGCTTGGAAAGGCTGGGCAGAGCTCCCTGCTGCCTTTGTTTGCTCACGTGCCCTGGCACTCTTGTCGTGGCAGGCTGGCACGGGGTGGACTGCTCCATCAGCTGTCCCAGTGGCACATGGGGCTTTGGCTGTAACTTAACATGCCAGTGCCTCAACGGCGGAGCCTGCAACACCCTGGATGGGACCTGCACCTGTGCACCTGGATGGCGTGGGGAGAAATGTGAATTTCCCTGCCAGGTATGACCCAACTGGGAGGGCCGGGAGGAGCTGATGCCAGAGGGTTAGCTTATTTTTGCAGACTTCATGATTTAAAGTGCCTGGTAGTGAACCAAACCATAGTGACTACTAGAAGAATTGAGGTGTTTCAACTCAGATTGGATACAGGATAGGAAAAGGAATAGATGTGGAAATTAGTTAGGCAGCTTTGTGAGAATCCCTCCCTTCCTCTCTCTCCTGGTTCCCGCCACCATTCCCCTCTGTTTTCTCTATTCTAATATACCCATATCTTCGTGGCAGCCAGTAACCAGCATTTGTCAAACACCCAGTGTATGCCTGTCAACTCTCCAAATATTGTGTTTCCATTATAATGGAAATCCTCCAGGCTTTGGGGTGGAAAGTGGCAGGACATTGAAAGGGGGTGGTGATGGTGTCACAGAAAGCCTCAGTGAGGTGGGGAAAGGTTTGGAAACAGCTGCCTTTTAACACAGATATCTCTGAAGTAACACAAATCTCCACAGATTTCCATGGTTCAAGGCTGACTCTGTTCCCTTGACCTACTTTGGAGGCACCCATCATCAGAACCCCTGTGCCGAGTGTGCCGCAGGCCAACAGGGTGGGCAACGGGTAGTGCATTCTGTAGTAACAGCCCATTTCACTTGCTTCCTCTCACGCACGGGGCCAGTTTCCTTCCCTCTTTTCCATTGCTCTCTCTCCCTACGCTCCCGAGCCATTAAGCATTCTCTCAGTGGTGTGTGTTCTCTGCCTCCCGGGGATCATCTGATGGTGAGGTGACACCATGACCCCCTGAACTGGCCCCCTCGAGGGGGTCCTTCCACAGAGCGCTTTTCTCCCTGGGCTTCCTCCTCATTAAGTGCAGCCCATTTGGCAGCTAGAGAGCATCTCACCGGAGGCTATTCCATGCCCTCCAAACCCCTGGGACAAAGTTAGCTTAGCTTTGCCTCCTGTCATCCACCAGTGAACAGATTATCAGTGCTCTGAGGTGGGCTTGAAGATCACCCTTCACTCCCAGTCTGAGTGTGGACAAAGCAAAGCCCCCAGTCCTTTTTTTCGTATATTATTAGATGCATTAATAAATCAGCAAAGGCTGAAGATGGTTTAGTGGCTCACACTGTAGCAAAGCTAAATCCTATAAGCCAGAACAAACATTAGTAGAACCTAAAAGTGTTTTTTTAATATTTTATTTTAGTAAGCACTAGACAAATGATTATGCCATCTAACACCCACTACCTGTTTAATGCTGGTTCTCGGTGCCTCCCTGTTGGTAATTTTGCGGCTTGGTGCTGTGGGAGGTTTGTAGTACTCTCCCTCAGTCAGGACCTGGCAAAAGAGCAGGGCTTATAAATGCAGAACTTTCATTCCTCTCCCACAAACTAAATGATCACGTCCGTGAAGAGTCTCATCTCTGCTGGACCACCAACGTGGACGTGCATGTGAAAACATTAAGGTCTGGGAGGGGATGAGGGCGGGGGTGGGGGTGGGGGTGGTGCCGACACACACTGCATCCTGGCTCAGGAGGTTGAATCAGAATGTTTCATGTGGTTTAGATGGCATCATGGAGAGGAGGATGCTAATTAGGAAAAGTGACAAAAGATGTTAATTTCTCCTAGGTCTATGTATCTCATTGGCAATTTATGGAAATGAGCTTCATCATTAGAACTGTTATTTTTAAAGTTTTAGGCTTTCTTTATGTGGGTCAGGGACTTCCCTTTTCACTAATGAATAGAATGCCTTGTGGGAGAATAAAATTCTGGAGCCGTGTATGGTGGCAGATGTTAACTTATTGTGGTGATCATTTCACAATATAAACAAATATCGAATCATTATATTTTAGACCTGAAACTAATAAAATGTATGTCAGTTATACCTCCATGGGGGAAAATAAATGCCCTGTAAGGAGTACTGAAATATTTTATAAAAATCTTTAGGAACAAAAAGACAGTATTTTTATGAGTTGTGGCTCATGGTAAGATAAATATTATTTTAATTAATTGGCATGTTTACCTATATTTGGTTTGGCATAGTTGGTTCACCATTCGTATGGTAGACATAAACTAAGGTTTGGGCGATTTAAAAATGCTTACCTCTTGCAGCCTAGCCTATATTTGGGGGGCCAAGAAGACATGGGAAGAGGTGATTGTAATGCATGCTGCTGAGAGGTGTTTGGGAGGGGAGGGTGCTGTTTCTGAAACGGCTGACTGAGGTCCCTCTCATCTCCCACCATGGGATTCCCATCCCTCATTGCTATCTTCCATGCAGGATGGCACGTATGGGCTGAACTGTGCCGAGCGCTGTGACTGCAGCCATGCGGATGGCTGCCACCCCACCACGGGCCATTGCCGCTGCCTCCCCGGATGGTCAGGTGAGAACCAAGGGCCACTACTTGAAATGGGAAACTACTTGAAATGGGAAACACGCCAACTTGTGCCTAGCGCTGTTCCTTGCTACCTCAGAGAAACATGCACAGGTCAACTTTTCAGAAAAAATTGAAAATATGGTAAAGTCTCCAGGAGGCGGACAAATTTTTACCCAAGAAGTATTACTGCTAGGCCTAATTAATCTGTAATCCAGGGATGACTTTTTGTTGAATCAGGCAAGAGCAATTCTCTTGAGCCTTCTGGTATGGATGTTACGGAAAAACCTGAACGAACTTTTTGGCCAACCCAATAAACTATCAGAATTCACGTCATCAAGAAGGGAAAATTGTGAATTGCTGTGAAGAGTTTAGCAAGACCTCTGTGGTATTTTTGAGCATTGAGGAAAGAATGATTGAAATAAACCATAAGAAAATAAGTTCACCTCAGTGAGGCAAAACTATTAAATAGTTTTATGGTTAATATGCAAATATTAAAATATTTATTACTAGAAATATTTCTTACAATAATATTTGTCTTAAAAATTCATAATATGGGGCTTCCCTGGTGGTGCAGGGGTTGAGAGTCTGCCTGCCGATGCAGGGGACACGGGTTCGTGCCCCGGTCCAGGAAGATCCCACGTGCTGCGGAGCAGCTGGGCCCGTGAGCCATGGCTGCTGAGCCTGCGCGTCCGGAGCCTGTGCTCTGCAACGGGAGAGGCCACAACAGTGAGAGGCCCACGTACCGCAAAAAAAAAAAAAAAAAAAAAATTCATAATATGATTGAGGACAAATTTTCTAACCACAAGGTAGAAGTTTCTCCTTATTTATATGGCTTCTTGGTTTCAGCCAGGAAGTTTATCAAACTAACAGTGGTCTTGGAAGAAGAACCATGTTTTTACTTAGGATATATAGACTTGGGAGATGGCACTAAATGCCCAGGCAAATTGGGATCTTGCTCTTCTTTTTGATATGTCAATTCAAGGGTGTTCTAAGAAGACAAAAGAAGCCAAAAAATAGAATTTTAAACACTCATTAAGAAAAATTACTAATGGGAATGCAATAGGAAAGTTATCGGATATTGGAAAGAATGAACTGAATATATTGATGAACATTTCTTCTGTAAGTAAATTGAAATATTAAATGCTGATTGCCAACTTAGAGTGAAATCCTGTTAAACTGGAGACAGGATTAGAGGTAGATAAATGCACCAAAACTTTCGTTTAAAATTATATTCTCATTGGAAGTCATTTGTGTGTGCCTTTGTATATATTTGTGTCTAAATATATTTGTATATATATTTAGAGAAGAGAGAGGGATTTGTAAGACAGAGCTGCTTCCATATTGGTGATTCTTCAGTATCCTCGAGAATAGTTTTTTAACTTGTCCTCTAAAAGAGAAATTGATGGTAACAAGCCCCGTATTCTCTTCAGTGATGGTTCATATTTTCAGAAGATGGGTCTTTCAGAGAAGACTCTTAGCCTCCATACCAGAGTTGTCATGTTGAGGAAATTATGGAGTGGCCTTACCTTTTAGCAAAAATGCACACAAAGAAGACTCTAGAGAAATAATAATAAGTAATGCTTATTGAGCGCTTACTGCAGGCTTACAGCTCTATGAGGTAGAAAATATTATTTTCTCCTTTTTACAGATGAGGAAACTGAGGCAAAGAGAAGTTAAGTGGCCTGACCCAGAGTCCCAGAGTCAGTAAACATGAGAAATGGGATTTGCACCAATGCTGTCCCACCATGTAGCCAGCTCTCTTAACTTTTACACCCTACTGCCATGCATGGACTTAGTCCAAGAAGTGCTGGGGGGAGAGGGAAGTTACGCTGAGATTTATTTTCAGCGTGGATGAAGACTTCTGAGAATTATATGAGAGGACCATGGTGCTCAGTGCTGATAACTAGCAACCTTTTTATAGATAGATAGGTAGGTAGGTAGGTAGGTAGGTAGATAGATAGACTCACATATCATAGAATTCACCTATTTAAAGTGTAGAATTCAGTGGTTTTTAGTGTATTCCAGCAATTGTACTGCCATTACCACTATCAATTTTAGAAGATCTTCATTACCACCCCACAACAAAAACCCTATTAGTACCTATTAGCAGTCATTCTGCATTTACTCCCAACTCACCCTCCTACACCCTTCTCTCTACTCTAGGCAACCACTAATCTACTTTCTGTTTCTGTAAACTTGCCTATTCTGGATATTGTATAGATTCATATAATATGTGGTATTTTGTAACTGGATTCCTTCTCTTAGCATATGTTTTTAAGGTTCATCCATATTGGAGCATATATCAATACTTCATTCCTTTTGACTAGCAAATAATATTCCATTGTGTGGATAGGCAA
Source organism: Pseudorca crassidens (assembly GCF_039906515.1). Classification (NCBI taxonomy): domain Eukaryota; kingdom Metazoa; phylum Chordata; class Mammalia; order Artiodactyla; family Delphinidae; genus Pseudorca; species Pseudorca crassidens. The sequence continues at coordinate 105,404,560 of NC_090298.1, forward strand.
CATTTTATTTACCCATTCATCAGTTGATAGACATTGGGGTTGTTCCCACCTTTTTGGCTATTATGAAAAATACTGTTATGAACATTCTTGTACAGTTTTTGTGTGGATGTATATATTTTAGGTATACACTTAGGCGTGGAATTGCTGGGTTGTATGGTAACTCTAAGTTTAACCTTTTTAAGAACTACTGCACTTGTTTTCCAAAGCATCTGTACCATTTTGCATTCCTACCAGCAGTGTATGAAGTTTCCATATCCTCACCATACTTGTTATTATCTTTTTGATTATAGCCATCCTGGTGGGTGTGAAACCTTATCTCATTGTGTTTTTGATTTGCATTCCCTCAATAAGTAATGACGTTGAGCATCTTTTCATGTATTTATTGGCCATCTGTGTATCTTCTTTGTAGAAATACCTCTTCAGATACTTTGCTCATTTTTAAACTTGGGTTATTTGTCTTTTTATTATTGAGTTGTAATATCTCTTTATATATTCTAGCTCTATGTCCCTTTTCAGATATATAATTTGCAAACATTTTCCCTCTGTGATTATTTTTTCACTTTCTTGATGGTGTCTTTTGCCACAGAAAAGTTTTTATATTTATAAAGTTCAGTTTATCTACTTTTTTCTTTTGTTGCTTGTACTTTTGGTGTCAAATCTAAGAAACCATTGCCTAATCCTAGATAACAGTGATTTATGCCTGAGTATTCTTCTAAGCATTTTATAATTTTAGCTTTTACATTCTGTCTTTGATACATTTTGAGTTTGTTTCTCTATATGGTGTGAGGTAGGGGTCCAAATTTATTCAGTTGTATGTCAATATCCTGTTGTCCCAACACCATTTGTTGAGAAGAACATTCTTTCCCCCACTGTATTGTCTTGATATCCTTGTCAGAAAGCAATTTACCATAAATGTGACAGCAATTATTTCTGGACTCTCATTTCTATTCCATTGATATATATGCCTATCCTTATGTCAGTAACATACTCTTTTGATTGCTGTAGCTTTGTAGAAAGTTTTAAAATTGGGACATGTGAGTCTTCCAACTTTGGTCTTCTTTATCCAGATTGTTTGGCTATCCTGGGTCCTTTGAATTTCCATATGTATTTTAGGATCAGCATGTTAACTCCTGCAAAGGAACAAGGTGTAAAATTAAAGAGGATTGAATAAATAGATCCGTGAGAGTAATATTGCCAACTTATCAATATTAAGTCTTCAGATCCTTGAACGCAGGAGGCCAACAGTAACCTCTGCAGTGGTGTCTCTCAGCCCTTTGGAATTTGTTGAGAGCTTCTTTGGCTTCTGGCAGGAGTAAACTGAGAAAAACTGTAGTGTGCTTGATTTCTAGTGTTTGAGAGCTACCTTGGGAAACAGGTTAAGGCTTGTGTAATAGACTTCATTTTCTGTCAATAGGAGCTACCCACAGAAACAAGGACTCCCTGGCCCTCTAATTCCTCCCTGACTTGCAAAGCCTGAGATAACTGACTTCCCAATGTGAAATTCCACCTTCCCTTGTTTCTATTTGGCTCTTAATTACTAAATGTTAAAACTACATCCCTCCAGGGATTAAACCAGATTTTGTGACTTCACAGCGTTCTTGAAGTTCTCAAATTAGTGACCAGTACTAAGTTCTCAAAGACCACAGTGAAGCAAATAGCATTTTACTCCCCTGGCAAATTCAGAACTTAACTAACAGAGAAGTCACATCATTTGTTTTGGGCCATACTCCACCAAATCTACTTTTGTCTTATGAATATAGAGGAAATGTGAGATGTTCCTGAACACAACAGTCATTGATCAAGTATACACCTGCTTTGATGATTTAGAACAAGCCTGTGAAAAGCATGCGCTAGTATACATGAGAAAAGCAAGAGATATGATTTAGCCTGAAGCCAGCTAGAAAATGTGTTAGTTACATTCCATAGTCTGGGTCATGGGGTAAGACAAATGATCCCATCTGGCCTTAGACCTGTGGAGCTCCTGTGGGGATACGGTGGCTTTGTCACACAACATAATCTTTTTTTTTTTTTTTTTTCCGGTATGCGGGCCTCTCACTGTTGTGGCCTCTCCCGTTGCGGAGCACAGGCTCTGGACGCGCAGGCTCAGTGGCCATGGCTCACGGGCCCAGCCGCTCAGTGGCATGTGGGGTCTTCCCAGACCGGGGCACGAACCCGTGTCCCTTGCATCAGCAGGCAGACTCTCAACCACTGCGCCACCAGGGAAGCCCCACACAACATAATCTTGTAATCCTCTGTCCATCTGTGACTGGTCTGCTTCTCCAAAGGGGAAGAAGTTTTGCTGCTTCATTTGTTCTATCACTTGTTGCCCACCATCTCTTTGCTTCATGGCTCCAGTATCTAATTCCTGTGGGTCTTCTGCATGGGCTGTTGGTCTGTAAGTATCTAAGACTGCTGGGAGACATTTTTTAGAGCAGTCATCTCCTGCACTCAACAGAACACACTTGTATAAGCAAACATATGTAGAGGAAAAGAAAGTTCCTGAAGTTCTGGAAAACACCCTACAGTTGGATCAAGAATTGGCTTATTTTTCTAAAAGGAAAGAAGAGTAGACTCTGTATTATGTACACAGAACACCGTTTCATTGTCAAAACTGGGTAGACTCATCATTTTTCATTACATACTTGTTTTGAGTAAGTGCCTCATAAAGACATTTCAAAATAGGAAGAAAGCTTTGCTTTTCCTTTAGATATCAGGTTCGGGGCAAAATAAGTAACCTCAGTCCAGGGAAGCAAGTGATTCTTTTTCCTTCCTCCTTATTTTGGAGATTGCTCTAGGTGAAATGTTGAGAATCGCTGGAGAGGGTAGCAAGTATGTGGGATGACAGTGAGGCTTTTGTGAAGGAATCAATGAAATCTAACACAGGGACCTGGGCTCTTCCCTCGACCAAATCGTTAAGATACTGTAGAGGCACCAAATGTGCTCAGCCGCTGAGGATGGGGAGAGGCTGATCTGGCCAAGGAGTATGGATCCAGAAAGAAGGGTCAAGAGACCTTTATCCCTCTTTGCAAAGAAACTGACATACCCACATTGAGAAAGTCAGGCACTGACATGATATACTGAGGAGGTCAGCTTGCTTTCTCACCAAGGGGCTCATCACCATCCTTGTAACTTCACTCTCTTTTCTAATGTTTGACAGTCTTTTTTCTTAAAAGAAACAAGACTCTTATTTATTTCTACTATAATTGATAGTCCCATTTTTACCTAGTCATAAAATAAGTTTTCAAAATGTACTACCATAAATATTAACCAAAAGTTGCATCTGACATCCCAGATACTATTTCCAAAAGAAATGTAGCATTTTTCAAAAGAAGAGACATGCACTTTTATTATATGTTTTTAATTAAAACCTTAATTTATTGATGTGTTTAGCCAATAGGTTACTTTATCAAACAGAGGCAGATTGCATTAAAAAAATGGGAAAAAATGAAACATCAACAAGATATAGGCTGTGTCCTGGGCTCCTTCTCCCACACCTCTGCCACACACACACACACACACACACACACACACACACACACACACACTCTCTAATAAAATGAGACTGCCTCTTCAAAATCATTATTCTGAAATTCCAGGTGTCAGTGAAATATAGTTAGGTGTATGTGTGTGTGTGTATGTGTGTTTCCAGAGTAGTGGAGTGATATGCTTTATAAAGTTTTTCCCCAAAACAGAAACACGCTGATGTTTTTTTTTCCCCTTCCTTTCTGCTCTGACTTCAGTCAGCTAGATCACCTCTTTGCTGAGTGTTACAGCTAATCAAGATTTCATTCCAGCTGTCTGGGAGGATATGCAGTCTCCAGGCTGGTTCCCGACCCTGGCTAAGATCACTGTCACCTGGGAACTCCTTTAACTCATATATTCCTGATCCCCACTTCACACCTACTAAATGACAGTCTGGAGGGTGCATGAGGAGGAGGATGGAGCCATTGCCAGCCCATAAAGTACCGTTCAGACAAATTTGGAAAAGATTTGGAATTCCCTCAGGGTGTGCTTCTTGGTGGTAGAAAGCAACGAGCTGGATTTCTGCTCTAACTTAGCCCTTTAGCCAGGGGCTCTTGTGCAGTGTACAACCTGCACAACCTTACCTGTTGGCCCTGTCTGTTATTTAAAAAGTTACCCCGGTAATTGCAGGGGCAATTACCCATCTGTGGGTTGGCTTCTGCTCTACCTTGCTACTCTAGTGATTGAAGAGGTTGGAGTCCATGGGAGCATTTCTGCGACAGAAAACCTCATAGCCAGTGGCAAAAGACTAGAGGAGGCTTAGAGATACATTCATTCCGGAACAAAAAAGTTAAATGCTAAACTGAGAGAAAGGAGCTTAAGATGCCAAAGCAAAGTCTAGGAGCCTTAGGATAGAGAGTGGGACTAGCAAGGCGTGGATAATGATGAGGAGGGGAAAGGAGAGTAGGAAGAGAGGTGGGGTGCTCGTCTGAGCTCAGCCAGGAAGGGGAGCACTGGAAAGAGGAAACACTGCAGGCAACTTCATGAGAAGAGGCCAGCTTTTCTACTCTTTTCAGCAAGCAGAACCAGGCCTGCAGTGGTCCCAGCACCTCTCCAGAAGGACAGTCCCCCTTTCTAAGTTTCCCCACACTCACCGAGTTTGACCAGCTGAGTAAGAGAGCTGCTGCTTCGGACACTGATCGGTGATGCCTGAATTGTCATAGTAAGGGGAGACCCAACTTTCTTTGTCAAGTGACATAGAAGTGCAAATTGAAGTGCACATGAGTTTTAATCAACGTGCTTTGCACCCAATCAGCCACAAGTGCAAATGATTCGTTATTTGACCCTTTAAGATATTGGGGCAGGAGGGTGGGAAATGTTTAGCACATGCATATGTCTGTCTGTCACATGGTCTTGGGGGAGGGAGTAATTTAAAAGCAGAACATGGGGTCCCTAAAGTGAGGGTGGAGGGAGGGGCTCGCCCTCCCAAAAGAAAGGCTGTTGTAAAAGCCAAGCTTCCAGATCCCTAATCTGCCTGGCATTCTGTTCTGTTTGCTTTTATCTGGGCCCGGACTAAGGCGGGCCATGCTCTCTGGTGTTTTGTGTTGCCACTGCAAATACAAACATCTCTGATTTACATTATTTATTTATCAAGATTTTTTTTCAACTTGTCTACCAATATAGCAGTTCCTTCTTCCTTTAACGTTTATGGTATCGAAAGAGAAAAATTTGATTTAACAACCATTTATTGAGTATCTTTAACGTTTATGGTATCGAAAGAGAAAAATTTGATTTAACAACCATTTATTGAGTATCTCCACGTTGTATGCAACCGCAGTGCTTCGGTGCTAGGAACAGGAAGATGAGGTGGCACCGGCCCCTGGCCGGCAGGAAGACATTCATGACTCTCAGGGAAGGCATTGTGTGGGCAGAGGTGGATAGGCCAGGGAGTCACTTGTCTATACTGCCATACGCCTCTGCTTCAGGTGTCCAGAGGATTAGAAAAGCAGAGATAATGTTATGACTAAATAATTTAGTTCCTCTCTCCTATAATCACCAGGCCCAGTGACTGTTAACAAATCTCACTCTTTGCTCTAATAGATATTTAGTAGCTCATTGCTCGGGAACAAGACATCAAATCAAAATCATTTCCTTCATTCATTAACGCCCCAAATATTGCAATACTTGTATGAGGAATATAAACAATTAAGCAAGACAAGGAGTTTGGGTTAGATCTCTGAGAGGGGAAATAATGACACCCCAGATGATTTATTTACTGCATTCATGCAATCACAAATGCCTAGTGAATGCTGATTTCACGTGGAGACCGTGGGCATAATGCATCAGGCATTAAATGCACGAACATTTCTTTAGAGCTGCTTAGCTGAAGTTTATCATGATCACTCAGCCATTGCCTAGCAACTCGTGAAGGCTGTCAAAGAGCTCTTTGTCCTCAGTCCTGGCAAAAACAGTCCCGCACAGACCTCCTTATCAGTGTTAGAACATTATCAGGAAAAAATGCTTCCATTGAACTAGAGAGTCCTGCAAATTTAAAGATATCCCCTTCCGATTTTGTCCCTTCTTCCAAATAGTGTAGGAAGTTGTTTCCTGAATTAACTCGTATTAAAGCCTCTATCTGTACTTTGATAAACATTCCAAAAGAATTTCCTTAAGATGTCCCATAATTCTTCTATTGCTTTATAATCTGCACTAACATTTAAAATCACAGACCTAAGCTCATCAAAGTCTGTCTTGCCCAAAATAAGCAGAGCAGACATTTCCGCCCCCTTAGCTGGGAAGAGTCCCCATTTTAGGTACACAAAACATTCATGTGTTGGGCTTCCTGGTTTGAGTGCTCTTCTCGTAACTTCTTCGGAGAAGCAAAGAATGATATGGTTGCTCCATACAGTTGGAAAATGGTTCTGAATATTATGTTGGAAAGAGGAACTGTGCTTATTGACTCATTCAACAAACATTTATTTAACACCCTCCATGTGCTGGGCACTGCAGTGAACAAAAGCAGGCATCATCCGTCTCTCCCTCACAGAGCTGCCAGAATTCCTAAACTACCCTGGATGGAATATGGGCGGGGGGATGGTCTTTCATCTGCATTCTCTCCTGCACCTCTGTGGAATTCATCTTGCCCCCAGGTGCCATTGATTTCATTCAAGACCTTGTCATTTTTATCACTTTTTACTTGGGTAACCCAAAATAGCCACCTGACATGTCTTCTTTCTTCCAGGCTCATCGTCTTCAAACCATCATCTTCCCTCCTACAAAGCAAAAATCTAACCATGCCTCTCTCCTACTTAATTGTCCATCTGGTCTCTGTTAACACCAGGAGGAAGCTCATACTCCACAGCATGGCATCCTTGGCTCTTCCCTATGTGACCACTGCCTGCTGCCCCATTGCCTTTCCTGCTTTTCCCAGCACCAATTTCAGCTGTCCCCAACACTTGTGATTTCTGAAGGATAGACACATACTTCTTAGGGCATGAACCTTGCACCCACCATTCTGTTAGCCTGGGACCCTCCTCCACCTTCACAAGGTAACTCCTTCCCTAATCATGATCCCCAGACAGGGTTGGATATGCCTGTTCTGGGGCCTTTATCACTCTAGAATTGGAGGTCTTTCTTAGAGAACCTTTCACGAGCAAGCCAGCAGTTTCTAGACCCCTTGAATGTTTATCGAGCTGAATTCTCTTTTCTGTCTTTGACAAACAAGGAAAGAAAAAGACGTCTTATAGCACTCCAGCAAGGTTGGCAAAGAGTAGGATAAGAACAATGGAAATAATTAAGGAATAAAACACATACACAAATACACACACAAAACACACAGCCCCTCCCCACCCCCCCAAAATGGTTAAAGCAAACTTACAATTCCCTCTCCTAGAGAAAGTTTCATTGCAGGGTTAGCCCTATATGGAGGTTATATCAGTGGCCATATACCAAGTGTGACCTAGAGAAGCACTTACCTCAGTACTACCTCCTAAATTTCAGTCAGCCCTACTGCCTGAAATTCCACAGCTAGAGATTTATTTCTTAGGCTTCTAACATGTGTGCTGTCTTAAAATACTAATATTTTCTAGAGAAGATAACACCTCAGCAATGATACATTTATCTTATCTTTTTCTGACTGTAGGATGAAATGAAAGATAACAAGAGGGCATAGAGGTCCAGAGGGGAGGAATAGCAATAGGAGAAAATGGTGCAGCAAGAGGAAAAAAGACAGCTTCATGCTTTTTTCCTGGAGTTGCCCCTTGACTGAAACATGCTTTATATTTGTCTCCAAATAGATTTGGCATTAATATCTGCAAAATGATGACTCACTTTTACTAGTGATAGAGAAAAAAAAAGGAATTGAATTTTTAAAGCAAGTTGGTAATAGAATTGTTATAATTTACTTGCCAAGGAAAGACTTCTTTGCAGCCCTAAAATAAAAGTTATTTAAACGTAAGCTTGGTTCTGTTGAAATATGCTTATATGATTGGAGACAGAAGGCTTGATAGATGATCTCTAGAATTCCCTGTGATTCTCTGGAAATGAAATGACAGGTAAATCATGTGAAAAAAAGCTTATCTTTGCAATGGATCTCCTTGCTATATCAGGGGCCTTGTTACTTCTATGAAAATTACCTAGATAAAGTTGATTGTAACGGACGGTTATGTTAACCAGCTGGACAAACCTACTAGAGAAGAGGAAACAGATATGAGATAAAGGATCACTTTATTCTGATTTGCCAATCTGCCCTGGCGTCGTTTTTCTTGACATGCTTTGATTGAGAATGTGCTAATTAATACATAAATCATGATAATCTCTAATGTGAAAAAGCAGCATATGCTTTTTGATCGAAAGTGTATTCCATCTTAACTGCATTTATTGTCATGTAGAGATTTCATTCAAGACCTTTAGCCACCTCCTGCAAATGCCTGTCCCACAAAAAAAGTGTCAAAAATCAGGACTAATTTTCAGGATGATTTTCAGATTAACCAGGTAATCATTCAGCTTCCACTTCTTTAAAATCCTAACTCGGATTTGCCTGGGTAGCTCTAGACCAAAATGGCCAGGGTCGTCTGGATCTCTATGAAGCGGGTGTCCCATATTAGCTGCTGCTAAATAGGAGTCCTGGCTCACCATCAGAGCTCAGGACTTGAACTTGAATAGAGAGTGAAGCCTGTAGCGGGTTACCTTTATGGGTACTTCTTTCAAATTTGGAAAACAAACTTTAGATTTGCAGCCTCTTTCAAAATGGTTTGCTCCTCAATCCATTTGATGCTTCTGCCTAGTAGAGCTATGAGTCAAAACACCAGCTAAGGCTCTGGGGCAGCTTTAGCACACTTGGGGAACATAGCATTTGCAATTCCATCTCAGTTTTTCGAACGAGATTTGAAAGAAAGATCAAATATTTGTGAACTCAAGAAAGAAAATATCATAGTAGGCCAAAATTCCACGTTTTATTTCATGAGGAACACTTAAACCCCAATTGGCTTCTAACAGGCCTGCTTGCCTTTCTTCAGCCAGCAGCCAAGCTAAAATAACAGTCTGTTGTAAGTTCAAGCGAAACACAATGAGGTCTGTGCTTTTTCATGCCTACTTAACAGCCTGTACCATGCAGAAGACTTTCAGATAGAGAAAAACAGGAACAGTCAAAAGTGGAGTTATTTCAGCAGAAATGACTGGCCACCAGTTAGCAACGTTCACTTTATGGTTTGGGGCTGCTTCTGTGTTAAGGTTTGGGCCATGGTAACTTTTCTCCTAATCAATTTAGGAGCAAAAACTTTAATACAAAACAGGGCCTTGTCAGCCTCCTTGGTGCGGGCGGAGTTCGTGTTCTGGAATCGTCAGAGTGGGAGTGGGCTTGTTCCTACTGTGTTTTCACTTGGTCTGAGGCCAGCAGTCTCCAGTTCACTCCTAATTATAACTCATTCTTCTTGCCTCTCAATGCAAGGAGCATTTCTTTGAGTTGTGAAGTATTCTGACTTACAAGAAAGAGCCCCCTGTGGCATTTCGAATACAGATTTACAAAAGAAACTTCCATTTATTTCAAATAAAACCTGGTTTTATTTTTATTTTTTGCAACTTTGGATTTTCTTTGTTTCCTTTAGGCATTTGTTCACTCATAACTGACTCTAAAGTTTCTCTATTTCCAGATTGAGAGTTAAACACCTGCATATGGGTTCATAATAATCAATAGCTTAGACAACAGCTATGAGTAACTTCATTTGTGATATTCTGCCTGTGTCTCCCCAGTGGCAGATTAAATGTTTAAAGAGGAATTTCGTGGCACAGATTAGTATATCTTTCTGTCTTGCACACTGTATTTTCAAAATATTTTAAGACTGTGTTTATTTGTTTGCTCCAGGGGAAGATTTTCTTTACGTAACACAATTTAACCACCTTTTGCTTCACCTTATCTTTTTACACTTTGTCCATTTCTCCATAAAAACAAAGAATGGGGAAGGGAGGAAGTTGCCGGCAGCTAAAGGATATAGTATTTTTTATAAATTTTGCCTTCAATAGACAGAGCCCTTGGGCTTCTCCTCTGCTCTCTCCTCCTAAAGAAGAAAAATCAGTATAACAAAGATGTTCTATTTCTTCTCCTTTATGACGCTACAGAAAACAGTTCTGGGATTATTTTAATGTTATGACGGCATGATATATGATCCAATATATGATGATGTATTGATGTGTATAAGTGGATTTTAAGCCTTGCATCATCCCCACTCACTGCTGCCCGTGATACCTCAGAGTCGATACGGTGACCTTGGTCCTGGTCTCTGACTTATCATCCCAGGCGCCCGCCCCAACGGCTTCTCACTCAGCCTTGCCCGTGTGCCTTGTTTCAGGTGTCCACTGTGACAGCGTGTGCACTGAGGGACGCTGGGGCCCCAACTGCTCCTTGCCCTGCTACTGTAAAAACGGGGCTTCGTGCTCCCCCGATGACGGCATCTGTGAGTGTGCACCAGGGTTCCGAGGCACCACTTGTCAGAGAAGTAAGTGTCTTGTTAGACGGCGGTTTCCATCTTCCCTTCTCAGATCTCTGTGTACAGACTCCTGATCTCTGTCCCACCCCTCAATTCATAGAAGTGTTCTGTTGCAGTCGAGGGCAGGGGAGAGTGGCGTAGGTCACCCTGTCCTTTGCAGAGCTGGCCTCACTCGATAGCCCTTCCCCAAAGGCTTCATTCTTTCCAACCTTCAGGACTAACCTAACAGATGGGGCTTTAGCCATTTCTTCTCAGGAATGATTTCATTGCCTCGTTGGCATCATCATCAGTTTCTTGATCCCGCCTTAAATCTTGCAAATGGTGTTCCAGAAATCCATTGACTTGTAACTATTTTATTCAACCATTTTGGCATTGGCCTTACCTCAATTACCAGAAGTCAACATCAGCCAAACTTTGCGGCAAGTCATACGTCCTTCTAGTAGTCTGAAAGCCAGTGCTCGGGGGAAAATAGGATTGCAGAGCTTAAAATGGGGGCTGATGACATTGGTCAACAGAATTTTTGAGTTAGGGAGTGATCCATAAGATTTTCCTCAATCTTTTAGTAAATGTAATCAAGAAAGGAATATATGACTAATTGTAAGATACATTATTCTATTTTTTTGATTATGATTTTTTTTGCATTAAGGGTTCTATGCTATCATTCTATACTTAAATCCAAATAATGTCTTGGGAAGCGCCTAATTATAAAGCATTTTGCTTTTTCACTTTTCAGTCACAGTCGTTAACCTGGACCATTTTGAGGAGGAACAATCTTTTAATTCTGACTGTAGATCTATTTATTGCCAGAAATGACTCTTAAAGAATAAAGGATTAACGCGTGGCTTGAAAGTATTTATTTGGGCCTTGTTAGTGTTTAGAATTTTATTTATTTAATTTATTTGCTCAACAAAAATTCCTCAAGCCCCTGCTCTATGCCAAGCTTCGAGCTAATTGGGGCCATAAATGGGAAAATAAAGAGAACTAAGACATTTTGCCTGCCCTGAAGCAATTCAGAGTTTACTGGCTTCTTTTCATTATTAAAGAGTGCCCTCATTCCTTTTGTTGTTGTTTTATACTTGGAAAATTCTCAGTATCGCTAAAAAGAATTTTTTTTTTTTTTACCTCAAACTTGAACTAGATCCTTATGTGGAATAAGAGAGAAACACATCTCCGGGAAGATAACTATTTCCTTTCTGTTTTCAGTCTGCTCCCCTGGTTTTTATGGGCATCGCTGCAGCCAGACGTGTCCACAGTGTGTGCACAGCAGTGGGCCCTGCCACCACATCACAGGCCTGTGTGACTGCTTGCCTGGCTTCACAGGCGCCCTCTGCAATGAAGGTAGGGTGCGCAGGCTTTGGGAGAAATACGTGGTGGTGAGCACGCCCCATGCAGCCTGTCCTCAGGCTTCCCAAAGGACACGTGCGTCTTCAGCTAGCAGCTAGCGGTGCCTTCTGGTATGCTGTGGCTGCAGCTTCTGTAAATATGACTTTGAGCTTTGGAAAAGCTGGCTTGCCAATCCAGCACAATCTCTTTATTCTCTGAGCTGTGCTACTTTTCAGTTTTAATTGGAAACAGCCTTCCATGAAAAATCAATATGAGGAAGGATTTTGACTCCCTGAGTAAGGAGCCAGGAAGATTTCTAGAAATGTGGTGATGTCTCCTGATTTATGTTGCCTTAATGAGGATCTTTGGCTTCAGATGTTTGTAAAAATGACCTCATTCAGGATGAGGGATGCTCTTGAGTAGAGGCAGCTACCAAATGGACGGCTGGGTTGATGACCTTTAAAGTCATTTCCTATCCTGAGTCTAGGGTTCTGTGAGATGAGATGTAATTGTGAGTTTCTGACCTATGATTTATTCACAGTGTGTCCCAGTGGCAGATTTGGGAAAAACTGTGCAGGAATTTGCACCTGTACCAACAATGGAACCTGTAACCCCATTGACAGATCTTGTCAGTGTTACCCAGGTTGGATCGGCAGTGACTGCTCTCAACGTACGTCTTGTTTGGGAACAACTGATAAACCATTTATTTACATTTGTTTTCAAATTCTTTAGGATTGAAGTATGAGTACTTAAATAATCAAGAAAGACTATATGAATAATTATAAGATATGTTATTTTAATTTTTAAGTGGCTTTTTTCCCCTCAGTAAGAGTTCTATGCAGTGGTCCCGAATTTAAATCCAACTCATGTCTTGGAAAGAACCTAAATAGGTAGCACTTTGCTTATTCACTAAAATGATTCTTCATTTGTAAAATGAGGGTCTTGTACTCAGAAAATCCATTCAGAAGTTCATTCCAGACTTCAAGTGTCAGCTATGATTTTTCCCTTGCTCTTGGGCAAAAATGGTACACACAATTATGGGAGAAAATTTTTTCATTTTTTAATTACTTCATATTTATTTATTATCTTCTTGGGGCCATATTCCCTACTGGGTAACCATATAGAAACTGTGTTTCTTCTTTTAAGTAGTTCTTGAAGTGTTAGTATGAATAAAAAGTACTTCTTTGGTATATCAAATCATTTTACCCCATAATATTAAATGTTATTTCACAGATACTTTATCTGAGGTTCTGATTGCTCTTCAGTAGGCGATGACCCCTAATGATTTAATCTGACTATTTTCTGCTTTGTCCAGTTAAGAGTTTTTACAGTAAACCAAGTCTTACAAACAAATGGGAACCTTCACATTTAAAACAAGCCTCTAGGGACAGCTCTAGAGTAGAGTGACACGTGCAGGTTTAGACATCACAGAGGTGGATTATATGACCTTGGGTTCCTTAACTTCTCTCGAGTCACACCATCTTGTGCATATGGTCTCTGCTCAAATGTCCTCTCCTCAGAGAGGCCTTCCATAAAGGAGTAGCCCCCATCATTCTTGTCCCCCTTTCCCTATTTTATTTTTTCTTATAGTCCTTACTGCCCTTATTTTTTTGGCTGGCTGGGTGATTGGGTGGTTTGCCTGCCTCCCCTACTAAACTACAAGCTTTCAGAGGGTGGTCTGGACCTTGTCTTGTTCTCTGCTATCTCCCCTGAGCCTAGAACAGTGCTGGGCATATATAGGTCTCAATGTGCATTTGTTAAATAACTAAATCTGTAAATTTGGAATGATGTTTACTCTGCCCACCTCGCCCTGCAGTCTGTGTACGAATACCATGTCCGTCATGATGGCTGCTGTCGCCATCAGCATTACCATCGGAATTGAGACTGATGTGGAACATGGTCTTTCTCAGTCCCTATGCTCACTGCTGACCTGTCACACGCGAGGAGCTGTGTAAGGCGGGTGGGATCCTCTCTTCGGGGTACTGGCCTCAGGACTCTCACAGAGCTCTCCATGCATGCTGTTCTTTCAGCTTGCCCACCTGTGCATTGGGGTCCCAACTGCATCCACACGTGCAACTGCCACAACGGGGCCTTCTGCAGCGCCTACGATGGGGAATGCAAATGTACTCCGGGCTGGACGGGGCTCTACTGCACTCAGAGTAAGTGGCATGCCTTCGGAGGCTCTCCAAGGGGGGGCCCACCCCAGGGGACACGGCCCTGCCCTGCGCATGCATGAGCTGAGCTCCCCAGGGTTCCTGGCTTTGGAGGGTTTCGTCACCCAGTGACCCTGAGACATCTAAATTCCTCTAGGCAGTTAAGAGATACCACGTTCCAGGTTTGCTGTCCCTGTGTCGTATCAGGACACTGAGGTGGAGCGATGCTGTAAGTGACGGTGTGCAGCTTCTTTCACTTCTCTCCTTTCATCAGGCCCTATTTACATGGCTGAGATTCCCTCATTTATTCTGGCAGCACAAAGGTTAGGATAAGTGGCAGTGATTAGAAAGGAAGTGAAGACAACAAGCCTCACTGCCTGACCTAATGTGTGCTCCTGGAGAAGACCAATTCTGTGGGTCTTGAATTTTAGCGAGCTCCGGAATCACCCGGCTGGCTGGATAAACACAACTGCTGGCCCCGCTCCCAGAGTGTCTGATTCATTAGGTCTGGGGTGGGACCTGAGGATTCACATTGCTAACAGCCTTCCAAGGGGTGATGTCAGTCTGGCATCATGCTTTAAGAACCACTAGTTCTTTTTTTCCATTTTATGTCACACAATGTCTTCACTGTCTCTTCTTCTATGAGGTTTTTAGCGTCATAGGGTATAATGTACAAAGTACTCCACAGCTCAGTACTGTTGGGATAAGAAGACTGATCTCTGCCCTCTTGTCTTCAGTGGAATAAAGGAGGCAAGACAGGAAAGCATGTATTATGGTGATCAGTAATAATAATATATAATTTTAAATCACGGAAATGAGCTGAGGAAGAAAGATGGGTCAGAAATCAGTCAACTCTTATTTAATACTAATTAGAGAACATAATTAGAGAACAGACTGAACAAGTCTTTTGGAAGTTTCTAGAAGGGTGTGTAGACCTTGAGCCGTGATTTGAAAGGAAAAATTGACGAGGAGGGAGGTTGTCTCAAGCATATTCTGCCAAGATTGTATATATAGAAAGTTTTTCAGCTCTTCAGAGAAAAGAAAAAGGAAAAGTTATTGTGCATAATTCTAAAATTAGGACCTGCTTCAATCAGGAGACCTTTTGAAGTAAAAGTAGCACAGCACAGTGGGAAGAACATGGGGTCTGGAGCCAGACCTCCCCGTGTTTGTATTGTAGCCCTGCCATCCTGCCATTTGCTGGCTGTGTGACTTGGGCTCAGTTTCCATCCATAGGGTGAGAATATCTATCCCTGTGTTTCTGGGTTATTGAAAAGATTCAATGAGAGGATGCAGGAAAAGAATCTGGCACAGAGTAGGTGCTGGATAATTATGTGGAAATGATGTCATTGCATGCTGGCATCCATGCTCTGCCTCTGTTTCTTGAAAGTTGAGCTTTCGTTAAAACTTCTGTAAGAAAAAGGGAAGATTAAAAAGCACATGTGATGCTTGGAAACAGCCGTTGAGCAGCCCGCATTGAAGTTTTCCTGATGGCAGAGAGCCCTGAAACACTCTTGCAGGGCAGCTGCTGGCCCAGGAAAGCCTATAGGGCTTGTGCATGTTCTCAGCCCAAAGGCCCCAGTAGGCTGGGTCTTGAAAATTGTGCAGCAGTAAGAAGGCTTATTGCTTTTTTTAGCAATGCACATATGAATTGCAGGTTTTATTAAGATCAGAATTCTACCACACATCTTTGCTGAAGAAGATACTATTACATAAGAGAGTAACAGAGGAGGACAGGGCTAGTAGCAGATTTGGAGACATTCTGTACTATAAGTAAAAGCATGTAGGTAATTTTAACAAAGTACTCATTTCAGTCCATGGAATTTGAGTCCAGGATTCTAGTAGTTGACTGAAAAACATGAAAGGAAATGTCCCCGGACTTCCATGGGGTTGATGGAATGATTTGTTAGAAGACACCAGCTTGCCTCCAGGGATACCAGTGATGGTTAAACCGCCCCAGGCATGGAACTGCTCTTCTCCCTGCTCTTGAAGTACAAGTTCCTCCCAAGAGCTCCATCTTGGGACTTCAAAGAAGCCGTTGTGAGAAGCTGCGATGTGCTTTATTCTCTTTATTCTCTCTCTACGGGCTCAGCGTCCTTCAGGTTCAAACAAACATGTTGGAGGCGGAGCTGGGTTTCTCCTCAGCGGGCTCTTGACTCTGCTGTCCTTCCTTCTCGCACAGGATGTCCCCTGGGCTTCTATGGAAAGGACTGTGCATTGATATGCCAGTGTCAAAACGGAGCTGACTGCGACCACATCTCCGGACAGTGTACTTGCCGCACGGGCTTCATGGGGAAGCACTGCGAGCAGAGTGAGTGTGAGAGCGAGGCATCTCTAGGCGCTGTTATTTCCCCTAGAACTCCTGACGATGCGAAGGCAGGACCCACAGCTTTGAGGTTGTTCCGCCTGATGGCTGGTCCCTTAACAGCGCGGTTGACTTCCTTCCCCTCCCAGAGACCCCGCTACCTTGGGATTCTTGCTGGCTGTCCTTGTCCTCAAAATTCTTCTGAGGACCTGATCAGCGCTCTGGGTGGAGGGGGTGTGGCTACAAGGATGAAGACAGAATTCAAGTTTTCCATCTGTTCATCCTGGCTCTTTCTCCCTCCCCTTCTTATTTTTGGAATGTGGCTGCTCAGAGCTTTAAAAGAGGCAGTCAGGCGTTCCTCACGGCAGAAGCGGTGCCAGGGTCTCGCAGTGGAGGGGTGTGCGTTCGGTGGGGCCAGGTTGAGTGCACCGGCGCAGAGGGGCTGGGAGCCCAGTGCCAGCCCCGCCGTGGGGGAGGGGTGAGTCCGTGCAAACACGGCCATGCTTTTGACAACCTTCTCTTGATAGTACTTTTATACCGTTTCCACTAACTACTCCTCATCTGAGTATTAACAACCTTCCAGACAATATATTGCCTTCAATTTTTTTGTTGTAAAAATCCCACTCAGGGAGCATATACTCTATTGGAATTCCCCATCCTTATGGTTCCATTTCTACCCCAGCAGCTGTGCATCTGCTCACAGGGCTGTAAGAACATTAGCCTTAGACTGAGTATTTCAAAGTAGTTTATCGTTCCCTTCCTCTGTGACTTTCATTCAATGTTCAAGATGAATAAATCAGGTCTTAGGGCCGTATGAGGCTCACTCTTTCACCATAAATGACAGGAAAGGTGCAGGATGTTTACATCCTGCTTACAGAGTGTGTGCTCTTGAGGATGCAACAAAGATTACATGGCTGTAGGAGCAATGTGGCCTGGAAAGGTTGATCAGCAGAGTAGGACTTTGGCAACAAAGCACTACTCTCCCTCCACGACCCCTCCCCAGAACCTCACAGCACCACTGGACAGCCAGGTTTGCCTGGCTGTCTATGTGCCAAACTCTAGAATATATCTGCCTATCCTCCCATCTAGTAAATAACAAGAGTGACATCCAGGAATCAGCCTGGACAGAGATGGCCCCATTTTAGTTTTGCACTGCTAGTTCATTTAATCATGAAACAGATACTGAGTCCCACAGTTGCCTGCACACTGCTTTGTGTATATAAATATTATGTGTATGTGTATAAATGTCTAAACATATATACACATACATATATGCCTAGAAACCAGAATAGGCTCTAAACTGACTTTCACTTGAATGCCAGAATGGTTATGGGCTTATTAAATAAAAACATTTTAAGTGCTTCCGTGATGACTCTGAACATCAAATTAAAATGTCCTTATTTTTGGAGACTTTTCCTAATGCTCATGTGTAAATAGAAACCCTGTGTCTGACAGAGAGCTCTGATAGTAATAGCACATTGCCCCCTGCTGCTCACTTTACAAAAAACATCAGTATTTTGTCATGATAATTTTTACATTTAACATGCCTAGTATATTCTTTGAAATTCATGCCCAACTCCTTTACAAGTTTCTACATCATAAAAATCTCACTATTTTAGTCTCTCAGTCTTCAACCTGCAAATCCAAATTTTGAGCCTTTCTGTGGTAAATGAAGTCCTTACCTAGAAAATTAACAAAGCTTGCCCTCTCCCTCTTCCCCTGCTCCCAGCTAATCCAAGTCAGAATGTGCTGTCAGGAGGCCCCTAAACCTACAGTTAAAATGTACATGTTCTCAAAGAAGCATCTCTAGTTTACACTTTTCAGTGTAGTCCCCTTCTATCCCATAGTTTTGCCTGGTGGAGTCATCTCAGATTGCCCTTAGTGATGATCTTCATCAGCTCCATTGGGGTTCCACAGACACTCTACAAACCTCCATCAGGGAGGTGGGTACATACAATAGAACCTGAAAGTGCCGAGAGCCGTGACGAGGACCTCAGTCTCCGGCCCTGTGCTGCCTGGCCTGTGAGTCCCAGCATGACTCGGCACACCAGCCAGCTCTAGGACACCCTAGGTGGTACAAGTCTCCTTGGACAGGGATCCCCTGGAAGGGCTGGCCTCCAGGCACACCAGATCATACAGTAAGACCCTTGCCCCAGGTTCCCAAGGCTGGAGAGCTACATTGGACTCTCATCTTCTTCTCAGAGTGCCCTGCAGGAACATATGGCTATGGCTGTCGCCAGATATGTGACTGTCTGAACAACTCCACCTGTGACCACATCACCGGGACCTGTTACTGCAGCCCAGGATGGAAGGGGGCACGATGTGATCAAGGTAAGGATGCTAGTAAAGGATACTTACTCAGATGAGGACCCTAAAGCTGAAAGAAGTTGAGTGATTTGCCCAAGTTTACATATATCTAGAATATGTTAGTGTTTTGATACCAGGTTTGTCTGATTCCAAAGCTCATGAGTTTTCCACTGTGCCTACAATTTTTTTCAGCTTTATTGAAATATAATTAACCTGTAAAAAGCAACACATATATATATATATATAATTATACTGTATATATGTATACACACACATATATATATATAAAACACATATGTACAACACAAAGTATACAACTTGATAAAATCTGATGTATGTATACACCCATGAAACTATCACCACAATAAAAATAATGAATACATCCATCAACCCCCCAAAGTTCCCTCCCTGCCACCACTAGGTCCCAGGCAATCACTGATCTACTTTCTGTCACTATAGATTAGTTTGCATTTCCTAGAATTTCATATACGTGGAACCATGCTGTACTCTTTTTTGTCTGATTTTGTTTATTTGGCATAATTAGTTTTGAAACATGTTGCTGTGTGTATCAATACTTCAATTCTTTTTATCGCTGAGTAGTATTCTATTGCGTGGATATACTGTAATTTGTTGACCCATTCATTCACCTGTGATGGACATTTGGATTGTTTCCAGTTTTTGGCTACTGCAGGTAAAGCTGTTGTGAACAGTAGTGTGTCAAGTCTTTGGGGACATAGACTTTCATTTCTCTTGGGTAAGTTCATAGGAATAGAAGGATTGGGTCCTATGGTATGTGCATGTTTAGCCTTTCAAGAAACTTGTGCCTGTGGTTTTTAACTAGGGTGTATATCACAGTCACCCGGGACTACCTGCAATAGGCATAGTCAGTCCTACTTGGGCAGTTCTGATTCTGGGATGGATGGCTCCCTGGAGAAAGATGGTTCTGAAGCATGGCCTTCAGAGAGCTCCTAGCACATGTGGTGCTTTCTCTATGTCATAAACACATGGGCTGTAAAGGCTTCAGAAAATTCATGTAGTGATGTAAGTGAAGTCATCTTAAACAGTAAACTATGTGGGTATTCCTATTTAACTTTCTTTCGTAAAATAACTTTGACATGCTCATGATTTGTATTTGACCATCATAACAATACAATGTCATATTCCACAATAACGTTGTTACAAATACATTGTAATCACACTACACTGGCCTTGGTGCCTGCCTTTTGGGGCAGGCTGTCTTATAAGGTCTAGCATCTAGAATCATAAAGTCATAGGGACATTTGAGCTGGAAGTACCTTCATGGAGGCCATGAAGGTTGTATTCATTATTTCCTCTTTTACAGATGATGAAACTGCAGCCTAAGAGCTTAAGGGAAAGTTCAGAATGTATGGATCAATTTTTTTAGATGCCAGGTTTCTTGATTGTCAGCCCCACTTGTGCCTTCACTTGATGGAACTCAAGGAAGAACTATGTAAAATGAAATTTTGAATTTTAATGAATAAGGTTTTAGGGTGATGTTACCAGGTATTATTGGGACAGACCTTTCTGTCATAGAAAATACCTCATAGAACATATCTTCTGTGGTAAAAGGCTCATTGAAATTAGGACAAGACAGATCCTGATCTTGGGCTAGATTTCTTTTTTTTTTTTTTTTTTCGGTACGCAGGCCTCTCACTGTTGTGGCCTCTCCCGTTGAGGAGCACAGGCTCTGGACACGCAGGCTCAGCAGCCATGGCTCATGGGCCCAGCCACTCCGCGGCATGTGGGATCTTCCCGGACTGGGGCACGAACCCGTGTCCCCTGCATCGGCAGGCAGACTCTCAACCACTGCACCACCTGGGAAGCCCTGGGCTAGATTTCTAATGGACTTATTCTTGACTGGAAGGAAAACTACTTTCCTCTTAGAAATGCTAAGGATAGACATAAAGTTAGGCACTTGAGTTAGCCATTCATAAGCTTAATGCTGGATAATAAATAAAGAACAATAAAAATTAGATAAATTATTACCCCCAAGTAACTGCTGATCTAAGCGTTTGGTTGGAAATCTGTGAGAAGCTCTCAAACCCTACTGTTAAGTCTTTGGGTTCAGGAAATCCTGTCTCTTTTTTGAGGCTTAGAGAAACCCTCTCCTGGGCTGATCTAAGCATTTAGTTGGAAATCTGTGAGAAGCTCTCAAACCCTACTGTTAAGTCTTTGGGTTCAGGAAATCCTGTCTCTTTTTTGAGGCTTAGATATGCCCTCTTCTGGGCACAGACAAGCCAACAACATCTGAACATGAGGAATGTTTGTTTTTCCTTCCTTCTCTGTTTCCAAAAGTTTCTAAATTGACATTTCATGAACTGAAAATATCCAGGCATTAGCACAGTGGGAGATTTTTGTAAATAGAGACCAAATATGTACCTGGCACATTGTCATCCTTACTCACATCTCTTTTTCTCCTTTTCTAGCTGGTGTTATAATAGTTGGAAATCTGAACAGCTTAAGCAGAACCAGTACAGCTCTTCCCACTGATTCCTACCAGATCGGGGCCATTGCGGGCATCATCATTCTTGTCCTAGTTGTTCTGTTCCTCCTGGCGTTGTTCATTATTTATAGACACAAGCAGAAGGGGAAGGAATCGAGCATGCCAGCAGTCACCTACACCCCCGCTATGAGGGTCATGAATGCAGACTATGCCATTTCAGGTGAGACTGGACTCACTAGAGGCATTTTATTCCTTGAAAAATGAGGCTTCATCCTGGTTCTTTTGAAACTGAGCATTTTTGGCTCTGCTGCCTGTTGTTATTGTCAATCAGCCTTGAGAAAATTTTACGTTTGGAGAAGATGCATTGTTAGAAATGCGTTTTATGTGACAACAGTGGTAAAATCATCACTGTTGTCTTCTGTGAGGGATTTAAAATTGGATTCATTATATGGTTGCTTTAAGTGTTGGGAATTTCAACCTGGAAGGAGCTTTGGTGGGCACCCAGTCCCAAGCTGTTGTCATATGTGGGCGACAGGGTGGGGAGAGGAGGAGGTGGCCATAATTTTATCGAGGTCATGGAGCAGATCAGGGATGAGGACCCGGGCCTCTGTCTCTGGCCTTGCATTTTTCCAAGGTGCCTTCCAGCCTGTCCTGGGGCACATGGGAATCATTAGCTGCACAGCAACCAAGTTATATAAGAAACAGTTTGGAGGGATAAGCAAGAACCAAGGCTGTTCTTTAAGAAAACTCTTTTGAATCTTCCTTTCTGTCACGAGACCCCATAAAAAGTAAATTTTTAAGTGACACGCTCAATCCTGAGAAGAAGTAACCACATAAGTGAAGAATTTGGAAACTTAAGGTACTTATTAATTTGGGGGCAATCACTGAAGGATTTCAGGTGGGTTACATGTTTATAAATAAAGTGATTCTGGGGGAATTCATAAAGTAGCTGATTTACTTAGTAGTGCACTTCTAGTGCGGAATATTGTGTCAAGAATTCGAGTGTTTAAAAAGAGGAAAGTTACAGCAGAAGTAGCTTCAAAGTGATGCCTTTCCAGCTTCTACAAGCTCCAAAGCAAAGAGCAGTTGTTGGTGGATACTTTCACACTTTTCCAGGAGGCAGGTAGGAAGGCAGATGCCTGCTGCCTCTAGAGGCTTTGCTGCGTATGCAGGGCAGGAGGGGATTCTGTCCCGCCTGTGATATGGAAGCAGTCCAAACATTTGTTCTTGTTATTTTGCTTCCCTCTTTCCCACGGGCATGTAGGGAGCCTGCCATCTTAACCATTTCCTTCTCTTCTGGCAGAAACCCTTCCTCACAGCAATGGTGGAAATGCTAACAGCCATTACTTCACCAATCCCAGTTACCACACACTCACCCAGTGTGCCACATCCCCTCATGTCAACAACAGGGACAGGATGACCATCGCAAAGGTGAGAGGAAATGGTCTAAGCCAGTGAGGGTGGACAGGGGAGAGAGGAACGAACAAGCGTGTATGAGGGCTACTGTTTGCCAGCTGCCGTTCTACGTACATACGTCTATTATCTCATTTATTCCTCTAAACAATCCCATGGGTGTGTATTAGGATCTCAGGTTTACTGACAAAAACCCCTAAGTAATGGGGAATTTAAGTCACTTCCAAACATCGCTTGTGAGTGAGGCTGCCACGAGGTGAGTCATCTCGCTGTCTCTACAACTTGCACTGTTTTCGTTGCACTTCTTTGGAAAAATGTTTCTAACATTGCATGAGGTTCTAAAGTAATGTCTCAGACCAAACCTATAGCGGACTCAGGCCTGGGTAAAATTGCCAAGTTTGACTTTTGTGACCACCTGTCTTCTAGTGCCCTTTCCTGGCCACCCTTACTTGAGTAATGACAACAACACTAATATGCATTTATTTCACTTGAACCACATGAAATTGAATTTTTGTGGGTCAAAAATTATCAAATAGAAACAACCTAATACTATGTGACAAGCAATTCTAATCATTTTACAAATTTCTATTTGTAAAACGATTAGAATGATTTAATCTTCACACCAATCCTATGAGTCAAGAGTCATTATCCCATTTTACAGATGCCAATAGAGGTTGGAGGCCCCAGAGTGGCTCCTCTGGTACCACCCAGTTCACCCCCAGGTCTCTTCCACAGTGCTCTGAAATCCCAAACATTTCTCTCTTCCAAACTGCACCTGAATTATATTTCCAGTCTCCGTTGTCTAATTCCAGCTCTCTGTTAGAGGAAAACCAAGCTAATTAAATTAATTCAGTTGCAATTAAATTAATGCAGCTGGATTTTAATT
Source organism: Pseudorca crassidens (assembly GCF_039906515.1). Classification (NCBI taxonomy): domain Eukaryota; kingdom Metazoa; phylum Chordata; class Mammalia; order Artiodactyla; family Delphinidae; genus Pseudorca; species Pseudorca crassidens. Next base: position 105,427,853 of record NC_090298.1, read on the forward strand.
CTAGTGCCTCATAGTTAAATAGCACTTCATATTCTCCAGAGATTTTGATATTTATCATACCATTTGTTCTTATTCCCATTCAGGGAGGGAGCAAAGTAGATCATCTTATCCTCATGCTTATGGCTAAGAAAACTGCTAAGAGTGACTCGTATAAGATCATACAGTGTTTGATGGGAAAGCTCAGACCAAGAATTTGGTTTTTTCAGTTCAAAGTTCCATGTATGTAAACCCAAGTAAGGTCTAACTGGCACAGAGCGACAGCAGGAAATGGAGGAGTTGCGGCAGTGGAGGGAATGGTTGGGGCCGAGGGACACATCCTCCTGCTGCCTCTAAGTCCTGCCAGGTCGGAAGCGGTCACCTTGGCCTCCTGGTGCATCCTCATGTAAGGACCGGTCCTTGATACATGCCATGGACTTACTTTCCCCAGATGGGTAACACTTCACTGTGCCATATTGTATTTTCTCTTTAAATCTTTTGTTGTTTATATTTTTAACAGTCAAAAAACAATCAGCTGTTTGTGAACCTGAAAAATGTGAATCCTGGGAAGAGGGGCCCTGTAGTGGACTACACAGGCACGCTGCCTGCGGACTGGAAACACGGCGGCTACCTCAACGAGCTTGGCAAGTCCCCCCACTTCCCCACCTTCACAAGCATCTTTGTCTTTTAGTCACCGCAAACAGTCACAGATTCATGACAGTGCCAAAGCGATCTATTGGAAACATGCATGGAAAAACAAAGTCATAGGATTATACCTAATCCCTGTATGGGGCTTTTACTGTCCTAAGGGCTTTATTTATTCAACATTTATTGAGTTCTTACTATGAGTCAGGAATTGATAAAAAGAGACAAGGATCTCTGCCTGCTCGTAGCTTACATCCCACCTCTCCACGTATTAACTCACCTAATTCTCACAAGTACTGTTATAGGTACCATTATTATCATCATCATCTCCCTGTTACAGTTGCGAAACTCAGTCATAAAGAGGTCAAGTAACTTGTCTAAGTTCTCAAAGCCTATTAAATGGTGGAGCTGGGATTTGAACCTATTCAGCTTGGTTCCAGGGTGTGTGCTTCTCTTTGCTCTCTGTTAATCTGAGGCACCCTCACTAGAGGCCCTTCCTCTTTTAGGTGAGGAAATAGAGATATCAATTAGATATCTAATAGTAAGTCAGTGGTTCTGAAAATAGTAAGTCAGTGGTTCTCAAACGTCTGGGAATCGGGACCCTTTCATACACCCTTAAAAGTAATCGAGGAGCCCAAAGAACCCCTACTGACATGGGTTATATCTGCTGATATTTACCATATTACAAATAAAATCTGAGAACATCTTAAAGAGCTAGTTATTAATTTATAATAACATCTCATTTCATGATAACATAAAATGCATTTTTATGAAAAATAACTACATTTTCCAAAATGAAACAAAAAAAATTAGTGAGAAGAGTGGCACTGTTTAACACTTTCATACATCTCTTTACCATCTGGCTTAATAGAGGACAGCTAGGTTTTCATATCTGCTTCTGTGTTTGATCAGTAGTGATCTTACACTTGGTGTGGCTCCTGGAAAACTCCAACATACACCTGAGAGAGAATGAGAGTGGAAAGGACAAATATATGTTATATTATGATGAGAACACAGCATTTAATCTCGGGGCCCTCCTGCAAAGGGGCTGGGGATTCCTGGACCACACTTAAGGCACTGCTCTGATACCCCATCGAGCATGTGGTGCAGCCCCTTATTTTCAGGGAGGAGAGGAATGATATAGTAAGTAGCATGTGTGCAGTGTCTTAGGGGCAGCAAACCCTTTCATATGTATTTATTTGGTGGTAAGGTTGCCAGGAAGTCCCATTAAATTGGAATTTCAGATAAGAAACAAATAATTTTTGTATAAATATATCCCAAATATTGCACGAGGCAAACTTATATGAAAAATTATTTGTTGTTTCTCTAAAATTCAAATTTAACTGGACCTCCTGTGTTTTTATTTACTAAATCTGGCACCCCCCTACTGTGTGGGCCCTTCCACAAATCTTGTTTTATAGAGGAATAAGCAAAGAGGTTAACTCTCTTGTCCAAGATTTCATAGAAGGAAGGGGGTAAAATTGGGTCTCACAGTTGGTCTTCTGCCTCCCCTCACTTCGATCCTTCTGTGAATACTGTAGATGTCAATTCACCTGAGCCACATGGAGGAACCAACCCCTGTGGGCTCTGGAATCCCGTCTTACTATGGAAATGGAAATGTTTAAGTAGCAAATGAGTACAAATTCTTAACTTTTATCTGCATTCTTCAATTGATAACCAACATTATCACTAGGATGTGTATTTCTACATACTTAGAGTAAAATTACTTATATACCAGATTCACATTATACTTACTGGTGAAATCACTTAACTTTAGGGAGGTTAATAATCTAGCTCAAAGAAGTACGTGAATTGATAATAGTAAAATACCACCCAGCACTAATGAGGGAAAAGTTCTCTCATTCTATCTCCACTTAATGGAGTTTGTCCTGATTCCAGAACACAACACACAGTCACTGTAATTGTCACATATAAATTTCCCCGCTTTCTGTCTCAGTGAGACCCAAGGGACTGATTATTAGTAACATAAAATCTTCATTGGAAATTCTGGATCTCCTTGGCTTGTTCCCATCCAAAAGTAATTCTGCATTTAATATCCCTGTAAAGTTGTTGCATAGAAAAAGTCTTTTCTTACAAAGAACAGAATAAGGCACATTATGGATAATGAAGTGTGTAGTAGTTTTAAATGATGGGAAAGTTGTGATGCTGTCTGAAAGAGCCCTGAACTTGACACAAAAGCTGTGAGATCAATTCCTGGTTCTGTGATATGACACTGTGCCAGTCATCCTCTCAAGACTGATTTGTTTGTTTGTAAAATAGAGATAAGGATCATGTTCTGGCTCATTGTATGAAGTAGATTAACTGGAGCATTTGAAAGTGCCTGTTCAGGGATTGGGACAGACAGGAGTTTATGAGGAAGCCCACCTGCTTCCTTGTTAAAACTGCACCCTGATCTTCCAGGGCAGAGAAGACGGAATCTGCCCTGAGTGGCTGGTCTCATAGCCCCACTCTTGTTCCCTGATTTACTATCCACCCCATGTTGCTCCTCTCTTTAACCCCTTGGGGAAGGCTAGCCATTGTACAGCTAAGATCAAGACAGACATTTAACAAGACTTTGCCACAGTTTGGAGATGGCCAAGGGAATTAGGCAAAGAATAACATAGAGTTCTTTGATTAGGCTGCTGTCAGGCCATAGGCTGCCTATCTTCACTGGGTCCCTTTAAAAAGTCCAGAATCTCTAAGACCACCCTTACTTCTGATACCAACTACAAGTTCAAGTGTCCTCAAGACCACCCACAGGATCAATAATTTGCTAGGAAGACAGAACTCACTAAGAGCTGTTATACTCAAGGTTACAGTTTATCACAGCAAAAAGGTACAGATTAAAATCAGCGAGGGAACAGACACGAGGCAGAGTCCAGGAAAGTTCAAGTGTGAAACTTCCAGTTGTTCTTTCCCAGTGGAATCATAGAAACTGCTAACTTTTCCTAGCAACAATGTGTGACAAACTATTACATATATATAATAGAAAAACAACAAGGTCCTGCTGTATAGCACAGGGAACTATATTCAATATCTTGTAATAAACCATAATTGAATATGAAAAAGAATATATATATATGTATATATATATATATATATATATATATAACTGAATCACTTTGTTGTAGCTCAGGAACTGACACATTTTAAATCAACTGTACTTCAATAAAATAAACTTTTTAAAAAAGTGTTACAGTAACTGAAGCACCATTCATTTATATGGTGCTTCAGAATTTGCAATGCCTTTCCCTATGGTCTATTTCACTTCATGGTCACAACAACCCTGTAAGACTTAGAAGGTGGGTTGTGTTTTCCCCATTTTAGAGATAAGAAAATTGAGGCTCAGCGAGTTGAACATCTTGTGTAAAGTCACGTAGCTAACAAGTGATGAGATCCCAGTCCTTTGTCTCAGTTCTAGCCCTTGAATCAAGTCTACTGATTCATCTGTGCCTCAGTTTCTGCCCCATATTGACCAGCCTTTCCCAAAGTCACTGAAACGAGCAGGAGAATGCTCCGAATGCTGTATAACATTTTTTTAAACTCTTAAGTACTGAAACATCTGGCACAAGTGATCTGGTGTCGAGGTTTGGAAAGCAGCATCCTTGGCTATTTCCTGCAGTGGGGAGACAGTGGGTACCCAAACCATCTTCTCCAAGGACCTGAGAATATTAGATGAGTTTTCTCTTTCTTTCAGTCCACACTGAATATTTTTTTCTTCCTTTGTTACAGGTGCTTTTGGACTTGACAGAAGTTATATGGGAAAATCCTTGAAAGGTATAGTATAAATTTGAGGAAGAAATACATTTATCAGAACACAATTAAAAAATTTTTTAACTCAGAGACAGAAATAATTTGTTAAACCAGCGAAAACGGCACTGTAGGGAAAATGTAGCCTTGTTAGGGGGTTTAATTACTCCAGCAAAGACATGAGCACGTTTGACTGCCAGCAAGAGAGTGAACATAGGTGGATCCTGTTAGAGCAGCAGTCTTGGAGAACCAAGCCTTTGATTTGCTGGGAAAACACTCATAATTCCTTTCAAAGAAATATAGTTTGTGGGGAGAGAGAAATATGAAAATGGAAATAGCAGGGAAAAGAGGAAGAGATCAGCTTGGTTACATGTTCACTGAAGCCTGCTTTTTGGAAGGAATTTGAGTAGTAACTTCAGGTGCCCAGACCTGAGGTTTTACAAAGAAGCCTCACAGCATAGTTGCCTTCCTTACCATGATAATAGTATCTTCTTATGCTCCTGGGGTCAGCAACAGATGGGGTCTTGACTGAAGGCTGTGAGGAGTCAGAGACTATTAGTAAAATAGAGTGGAATTAATTTTATTTGAGTGTGATAATAAAAATGATACCAAATCCATGATGTTTACATTGGTCCTCACCTTAGAGAGGAGCCAAAATTACTTTGTGGATGGGTAATTTTATAGAAGATTCTCTCCAAAATACGTAAAAAATGGATGCCATTATTTTCATTGTTAAAAATTATAGGTAACTATGAAGAAAAATAAGTGATGTGCCCAAGTCAGTAATTGCCAAGAAAATAAATGATGTTGCCCATGAAATAGCATTTGCTTCCCCCCACCCCATCTCTCTTCACAGACCTGGGAAAGCATTCTGAATATAATTCAAGTAACTGCTCCCTAAGCAGTTCTGAAAACCCATATGCCACTATTAAAGACCCACCCGTCCTTATTCCCAAACACTCAGAGTGTGGTTATGTGGAGATGAAGTCACCGGCGCGGAGAGATTCCCCATATGCAGAGATCAATAACTCAACTTCAGCCAACAAGAATGTCTATGAAATTGGTAAGTTTTCCTAACCAAAGAAAGAACCTAGTGAGTGGGAATATTCTTTTCAAACAATTTTAAAGTCCTTGAGAATACAATTGTTGCAGTCCACATACACTGTATTGAAAATAACGGTCTGTATTTTAAACGTTAACCTGTGTTTATGGTGTTCATATTAGTTGGTGTCAAATGAACTTTTCAGGGAAAATACCATTTAGAAAATTCAAAGTAAGTTTTTTTTTTTTTTTTTTTTTTACCTCCCACCCGGTCATCCATCTTTTGTTTTGTAACCATAGTGAATATTTTAGCACGCATGTGGAATAACATATGTATCATATTAGCTAATATGTCAAGTTAGCCAAAACAAATGGTTCAAGTGGATTAAACAGATGTGTCCATTTCCTGATTGCATTCATTATATTAATTTAATGCTTTTAGCAGGATTGGAACATTTTACTTTTAAATTTGTCTATTAGATTAGTAATACTCTCTGATGTGAATCTGATACAAATTGATAAGAATTCAGTTAGTGTTAGAGTTATTTTGATTGCCCCTTGCAAATGCCATTTGAGGAAAGTTAAAACATACCAGAGCTATCCTGGGCAGAGCTATCCTGGGCTAGATAGTAGAGCTTTATATTTTCATTTTTCTTTCTCCATATCTTTCTCAATGTTTATGATTTAAGCCTGAAAAAAATTCTCTACTACAGTTGACCCTTGAGCAACATGGGTTGGAACTGCACGGGTCCACTTATACAGGGATTTTTTTCAATAGCAAATGCTACAGTTCTATGTGATCTGCAGTTGGTTCAATCCAAGGTTGTGAGGCCATGGATAGGAGGGCCAATTGTGAAGTTACGTGTGGATTTTCAGCTGCAGCGTGTTGGGGGGAGGGTGTGGAGCACCCCAACCTTGCATTGTTCAAGGGTCAACTGTACTTGTAAATGAAGTGACTTATTTAATTCTAGTCATTTGTCATTCATTTTAGGCCATAGACATGTCATGGAAAGATACGTAATTCTTTTTAAAGTATTAAGACAACTTTTTGAAATGGAAGCCATAATGAACTACATTTATTTCTAAGAAGTCAGTAACAGTTCCCTTTTGAACTGTCCCCTAAGCCCACCACTGTGAGATGGGAACTCAACTGAGAGCCTGAGTCCTGAGTTCTAAAACTGTGCACTTGTTATGTGTTTCCATGAATCAAGTGACCCCCAGAGGACCTCGTTGTTTTACCTGTAGAGGAAGGGGTTTGGACTAGATTATCTCCAGGTTTTTGCAGACAGTGATTCATGTCCAGGGTTTCTGTATATTCCCTTGATGTCTTCATCCCAACCATATAGTCACCCTTTGTTCTGAGCATCGTTTGTGAGCGTCAGTGGGTCTACCAACCACAGAGTAGCCACCTCTATGTGATTATAAAAGGATCATTTGTTTTAAAAAATAATATTTTCTTATATATTTTTTAAAATTAATTAATTAATTTATTGGTTGCGTTGGGTTTTCATTGCTGCACACAGGCTTTCTCTAGTTGCGGCGAGCAGGGGCTACTCTTTGTTGTGGTGCGCGGGCTTCTCATTGCAGTGGCTTCTTTTGTTGCGGAGCATGGGCTCTAGGCGCGCGGGCTTCAGTAATTGTGGCATGCAGGCTCAGTAGTTGTGGCTCGTGGGCTCTAGAGCACAGGCTCAGTAGTTGTGGTACATGGGCTTAGTTGCTCTGCAGCATGTGAGATCTTCCTGGACCAGGGCTTGAACCTGTGTCCCCTGCATTGGCAGGCGGATTCTTAACCACTGCGCCACCAGGGAAGTCCCTTCTTATATTTTTATAAAAGCTCCTCTGGTGTGTTTGATATTTGCAAGGAATGCCATATTCTTTTTTTTTTTTTAAATTTCCATTGCTGATCAGTTAATGTGTCCCTGGTTGTCACAGAACCTACAGTGAGTGTTGTCCAAGGAATATTCAGCAATAATGGGCATCTCACCCAGGATCCATATGACCTCCCAAAGAACAGTCACATCCCTTGCCATTATGACCTGCTGCCAGTCCGAGACAGTTCATCCTCCCCCAAGCAAGAGGATGGCGGCGGCAGCAGCAGCAACAGCAACAGTGAATGACACCAAAGGACCACTGGGTAGCCGCTGGAACCCTT